>NC_079315.1:82510408-82851474 GCF_029931775.1 Euleptes europaea | reverse complement strand
GCACAAGCAGCGTGGGGACCCCTCTGCATTTCGCTGCATTTCCCGGGAGAACTAATTCCTCTGTTATTGTGGCTTAAAGGAAAGTCGTGCAACAGAGAAAGGAGCTCATCCATGCGTGGCGGGCTCCCGGATCGACTCCCCACTGGGAGACTTATGGGCCCCTGGCAGCAGCAGCGGCTCCTTTCCCTGCCGGGAGGAAGGCACTACCCGGCCCCGGTGGGGAGAGCAGCAGCAGTGGCACCTTTTCCTCCCCCACCCCACCCCCTCCTCTCTCTCCCCCTCTCCCCGTGCCGCCCCCCCCCCCCCGGGGTTTGAAGCTCACCTCTGAGCAGCCTGCCTGGTGGAGGTTTGTGGCAGTGGGAAGTGCTCTGACCTGGTGCACTGGAAGGGGCTGCAGCCACTTCTCCTCTGACGGTGGGGATCCAGGCTGCTTGGAGGTGAGCTTCAAATGCTGGCTGGGGGGGCAGGGGAGGGAGAGAGAAGCAGGGGTGGGGTGGGGGAGGAAAAGATGCCGCCGCTGTTTTCCTGGCCAGGGGCCGGGCAGTGACTTCTACCTGGCGGGGAAAGCAGTCGAATTTGTTTGTCCCTGTTTTATGCCCCCCGTACGTTCAATTTTTTGCATGCGGGAACATAAAACGTGAGATACACTGGGGACAAACAAATTTGATTATGGCCATGCATTAGTGGCCTGTAATTGATTGACTTGTGGCTGTGCAGTCATCCCCTTTACAAAAGGATTGTGCTATTATAACAAACCTCTGCTCTTTTAGAGAGCAATCCTAAACAGGTCCACTCAAGTTATTTAATGGGGCTTACTCCTAGGAAAGTGTTTTTAGGATTCTGCTGCTAATCTGCTTGAATGTAGTGAAGCATTTTAAAGAAGACAATTAAAAACCTTTCATTTTGATGCCTTCAAAGGATACAGCCTTTATCTATGCTATACATCTTTCAAGACTGACTCTGCCTTCAGGTAGAGTGAGGTGAAGATTTTAGATGTTATTGGGGCGGGGGTTGCCTCAGAAAATAGACCCTTTAGATTCTTTTCCCTTAGGTAAAAAAAAGAAGCCATGAGTCGAACTCATTGTTTTCTGTGGAAAATAAGTAGCCTACACTTCCTTGAGTTTTCAGTGGTATCTAATAAAGAGGAAAAGAGACAGAGAGCATTCTTACTGCCACATATGATGGCAAAACAACATGGCCTACACTAATTCAAACCCCCAGTGCTGATGATATCTTGAATTGCTTTGGCTTCTGTTATGTGGCTCATTCTGGACAGAATGTCACTGGATGAAGCAATTTTCTTTCTTTTTTAACTTGAAGCATTACAATCCAGACATCGCTTGGTACTTTGAACCACTCAGATGGCTGGTTTAGAAAAAGTCTTCCCTTTAAAAAAAGCCCAACCTTCTCATGCTGCTCAAGTACTTTTTAATTAGACTGTATTCCTTTGAAACAGATGCTATTAATATTCAGCTTGAGTATTTTATAAGCTATACAAATATTTTGTTTGCGGTATTTGCTGGGGCTCACAGCCAAAATGTGCTGGTCGATGCTTCAGAAGACCATTTTATTATCCTGGAACCTGAGGCAATTCAGCTTATGAACAGTTTTTTCTTCCCCCCACTGTAAAATTAACATGACATTATATATGCATGATTTTGTTAGTTAACCATAGTACTTGGTACTAGAGTTTGATTTTGCAAGGTTTTATGTGCCAATTCAGAGCATTAAAACAATTAAGGCAATTTTCTCACTATAAAAGTCGATAGTCTTTTGGCTGCTACTCCTTTGTTTTCGGTTTCTGTTCCTGCAGCCATAATAATATATATCTTTTTTTGATGGACCACTCCTTAGTGACTAGTGCCATCCTAAGAACACTTTCCTGGGAGTAAACCCCACTGAATAGATTTGAGTATGATTCTGAGTAAACCTGCTCAGGATTGCTCTCCAAAACTGGAGTGGTATAAAGTGGCAAAGTGGCAAGAATCATGTGATTCTTGTTGTAGTAAAGATGGTAAGAGTTTTTCTTTTAAGAGTTTCTGCCAGTAGTAGCTATAAAAATGGATTTTGCAAAGAAACCATAAACAAACCAAAGCGTTGGATCTAGTCATCACTTCCACCACTGGAAAGGGGAGGAGGGAATCCCCTTTCACTGGCTACGTTGAGGATAGTGGACAAACTCCATGTGGGATAGAGGCTGGCACTAAGGAGGGCAATACTGGAGGAACTGCTGGGGGAAAGGGTGTGTATAGGAAAGAATTACATGCCCATTATATTAGGAGCTGTGGAACACAAGCAGGATAATGCTGCTGCAGTTGTCTTGTTCATGGGCTTCCTAGAGGTTGGTCACAGTGGTTGGCCACTGTGTGAACAGACTGTTGGACTTGATGGACCTTGGACTGATCCAGCATGGCTTTTCCTATGTTCTTATGTACATGCATGCTCTGTCAGATCTAAGCCATTGTATCTACTGTTCTCCAATACATGTTATATAACCTATCCTGTGGAGCTCTCAACAATCTTACAGCATTCACAAAGATTAGAATAACACAATTATAATTATGTAAAATAGGAAACCTCATGTTCCAACGTGAAATCTTGTCTTTACCCCTGGAAGACTCTCATAGGCATTTCACACTATTGATTTTGAGATAGAAAAGTAAGTCACCACAAAATGGTTGTTCTACTCAACTTTCATATGATGAGCTTATGATGATCTCCAACACTATAAAATCTTGAAAACTGCTTGTATTTTCAGAACACAAAACTTACCGGTTCACCTACATTTTCCCTCTATAAATATACCCAGAGAAAACTTCAGAAATGTACACCACCGCCAAACCATCATCAGAACCATATTGGGAAAAAGAGCAAGATGAAGGACTCTGATGGAAGATGATTCTCCAGGAAGGCAATGGTTAAAATGGAACACACAGTTGTGTGATTTTCCAATCCCATGCATGATTTCATTTAAGTCTGGTCTGCACATGAAGCAGAATGAGGTAGTAATCAAGCAGTAGAGTACTGAGATAATAGAATGGACTGTGGTACTTCAGATTTGTATGTCTTTTTTTTTTTCTCCATGACTCTTTTTGGCTTTGTTTGGTTATGGGTTATAACTATTTGATCCTTTATGTTGTCTTGGAAAATGTTACCCAAGATCCATTAACCAAAGCAATTCAACAATATGCTTATGAATTGGCTTTTTAAAAGAGCAAATCTGATACATGTGTAACTGCTGCACCCAATTTCAAGTAGACAGAATAGATTTTTTTTTTTTGGTTCTGCAAACAATAATTCCTTCTATGAGGCGAAAACCAAGAAGCACATTTTGAACAATGCATTTGCTTTTCATTTAGAGAATGAAGAACTGATTCTGTGGCCACTTTCAAGTGGTTTTGCACAGTTGCAGATGCCCAACATGCATGGCTGTGCTCTTCACCCACAGCTGGCATTCAGGGCTACTTTCAGAACAATGGCAACAAGTGAGATTTCATTCACTTCTGCCAATTTACTGCATGCCTCTTTGGTATGAAAAAAATGCCACTGCTTAGAAGCTCAAATGTCAGGTTCATGTGAATTTATCTCATATTTATCTCATTTGTTCCTCTCCTTCAAAATGTAGGGCGCAGAAATTTCCCACTCTGTAATTGTGCTGGTTTCCCAATGACTTTTAAAAAGCTAGCTTTATTCTTTAGCTAAACAAGCTCTGCTCCCAGTTTATTCCTCCCTGCTAGTGAATTTTCAGTGCTAGTCAAATATATAAGAAAAATCATGGACACCCACCTGGGCAGCTTATTTATTTATTTATTTATTTATTTAGAGTTTTGCCCCATTCATTCTCCAGTGTTTCCTGTTTTAGCTCTCACAACAATCCTGTGAGAAAGGTTAGAATGAAAGCAAAACTGGCAATAGTCACCTAGCGGTACTCATAGTTGAAAGGGATTTCGAATTTGAACCTTGAATTCTGTTACAATACTCTAACCACCATACCAAACTGGCTCACCACTGTGTCTGAAATTGTGTGGATAGAAGGAACACCTATGGTTGCAATAGTATACTGAAGGGGAATGTTAGTCTTTTGGCCATAGTTCAGTGATAAAGCTGAAGGACATTCCCTGGCATCTCCAATTAAAATGGTGCAGTAGTGCTGAGAAAGACCTTGGCCTGAGATGGTAGAGAGCTGCTGCCAATCAGAGGTAGTATTAACTTAAAAGACCAATAGCCTGACTCAAATATAATAGAAGAAGAAGAGTTGGTTTTTATATGCAAACTTTCTCTACTACTTAAAGAAGAATCAAACCGGCTTACAAGCGCCTTCCCTTCCCCTCCCCTCAACAGACATCCAGTGATGTAGGTGGGGGTGAAAGAGTTCAGAGAGAACTGTGACTAGCCCAAGGTCACCCAGCTGGCTTCATGTGGAGGAGTGGGGAAACCAATTCTGTTCACCAGATTAGTGTCCGCTGCTCATGTGGAGGAGTGGGGAATCAAACCTGGTTCTCCAGATTTGAGTCCACCACTCCAAACCACCACTCTTAACCACTACACCACACTGGCTCTCTAATAAGGCAGCTTCCTATATTAAAGAGCCCTTCCTTAAGTGGTAGGGCTCTAAGGAGCCAAATCTTTATAATGGATTTCCCAGCATCTCTGAATCAAACTGGAATTTTGTCAGCGTAGTATATACACCAATCACATTTTATCCCCCTTCCCAATTACTTTCATACACAAAGTGCTAGGCTATAAGGTAAGCCACAGTAGGCTGTAGATCTTCTAATTCTTGAGTTGCACGTTCTGCCTTTATCCAAAGCTCTGGAAGAAAGGGGGAAAATATTTTAGGTATCAAATGCAGTCATGAATAGGAATACCAAAATATTCAAATGCATTTAGAGACAGTATTTTTTTTCCTGAGCCATGATACTAAAGCTAGTAGGAGCCAAGCCAGCAAAAGAAAAGCCCACTGCAGAAATGCAATAATAATAATAATAGTGGAATCTATTAATCTGAAGCACACTTTCTTCTGCTTTGCCCTCACTCTATTGAAACGGCAACTGAAAGTATTATGAATATTTGCATAATTTCAGACATTCTGCTCATAAATAATTTATTGGTGGTGGCGAAGTGAATGTTCTTTCTTTCATAATTATCTTTCGCGCAAAAGATTGCATAGTTTACAGAGACGTTTCAGTGGCAATTGAAGATCTATAGTGTCCCTTAATGTGGCAAAGAAGAAATGGCACTTTAATTGTAGAGCTGCTATACGTTTGCTCTTGAAGTGTAGCAAAGCGAAAAGGATTACATATAATTTGAAGTTATTTTTAAATGACTGCTTTAAAGCAGAGGCATAGTACAGTGCTTAGTGCTGGGCACTCAAAATTAATCAGAAAGGGTGATGAAGCTTAAAAGAAAGGAACCACTTAACATCGTATGCCTTGTAGAAGCTGAGTAATGATAAGCATTCTGATTCAAGTCTTTCCCCATTATCAGCGATGTCTGTTCTTCAGTTCTTCACACGCACAAATAGAAAGCGAGAGAGCGTGAGAGAGAAAGTAGACAGAATGACAGCATGCAGGATGTGAAATGGAATTTGCTAATAAGAGGACGGTTCCTGATCCAGCTACAGTCATGGGCACATGGTGAACCTGAGGCCATCTGGGCACCTTCTTTAGCAATAACTTAATAAGAGTTTAAGAGACAGGTTGGAGGTTTGAAAAATCTTGGATAGACATTCGAACTCTTGGCCATTGAGGAGGTAATGATGTCATTAATTGGGCATACCCTTCCCGTATGATACATACAAACATAAGGGCTCATATTTCCCATTTTTACATGTGTATAAAGCCTGAATTCTTCCTAGAAGCCAAGATGACTAAACTGAAGCTATGGTACCTTGGTCGCATCATGAGAAGACAAGAATCTCTGGAAAAAACAATAATGTTAGGAAAATTTGAAGGCTGTGGAAGAGGAGCCCTGACCTGGATGGCCCAGGCTAGCCTGATCTGGTGAGATCTTGGAAGCTAATCAGGGTTGATTCTGGTTAGTATTTGGATGGGAGACCACCAAGGAAGTCAAGTGTCGCAACGCAGAGGCAGGCAATGGCAAACCGCCTCTGAACAATTCTTGCCTTGAAAGCCCTTCGGGGGCACTATAAGTCGACTGTGACTTGACAGCACTTTTCATTAATACCAGGAAAAGAGGAAGACCCATCACAAGATGGGCCATTAGTTTACAAAACCTGAACAAGGCTGTGAATGACAGGACATTTTGGAGGTCATTCATTCATAGAGTTGCCATAAGTCGGGAGTGACTTGACAGTACAATAATAAGTTTAATACGGTCCAAGACCAGCAAATAAAAGATATACATAAATTTACATATACATACATAAAAAGGATAGCAAGTATATACCCCAATAAATACTTGTAAATACAATACAATAAATACTCATAAAAAGCCGTTGAGAGCATGATTTTAAAATGTAATACATAATTGGAATCAACATAAATATAAGTCTAAAATCGCTCAACCATTGAGTTCAACCCATGCACGCCTAGTCCTCATAGCTTGCCATCCAAATTTGGCCACTTTAAAAGTTAGCTCCATGTCTTTATCTGAGAGCATGTTAGAGAGACTGATTGCTCTGGATCTCCCTGGGAAACCAGCTATTACAGAGGAAATGGCTTCTCGTATCTTACTATAAATTTTACAGTCAAACATGACATGTTCAAGGGTCTCTATACTCCCATAAGAACAGGGGCATAAACATTCACCATAAGGTAACTTTTTGTATCTCCCTTCCAAAATAGCTGAAGGGAGAACGTTACATCGCATCAAGGTGAAGGCCCTCTTGTAGTCTGGATTATCCAAGTGGTTAAGATAAGACATCGGGGCCACATTGGTAAGAGTGCTGCAGTTGTAACACATATTTTTAACTCTATTTAGGTCATGCTGTCTTTCTACATCCAGAACTCTTTGCCTTATCAAGGCCCTGGCCTGTAAATAGTCCATTGATAGAAGCAGATGTTGTGAGAGACCGTAGTAGCCTAGTTTGCTCTTCAGGTTCCTCAACCAGGGGGAAACTTGACAGTACAAAACCCATCTTCATTAGTTTCAAATTAAAGGTATCCTTCCCAAGAAGTTGAGTATTGGTTGAAGAATGTGTATTCTTTGCATTTGTAGCACACTTGGAGCACTGTTTATATGCATGGAACTCTCTTGGTGGATTGGGATGACCATTTATTTAGGATTTGCATGGATTACCATTTAAGGGAGGGGGAGCAGCAACAGAAGCCTCTTCTCCCTTAGTGAAGATCTTACATTAGTGCAGATCACTGTGTAATCTCCCATCTCATAAACTGGTATGGAATCAGCAATGCAAAATATTCCAACCAGATTCTGACATATGCCCACCAACCAAATTTCCATAAAAATGCAAGGCCTAGGGATATAATGAGATTGACATACCAGGCTATAGCGCAGGTGACTGTAACTTTGTTGGGCACATATTAAAATAACACAACAAACTGGTCTCAGAGCAATCTTGGTCTGGTAATCTATGTTTCATTCCAATTATTTACAATATTTTTTCTCTGTTACATAATTACTTTAACATTATTTTAGATGATTAAAAAAAAGATCACTCCTGAGCATCCTTCTGCAACTGCACCCTTTCATATGCCTGCCTTTGTGTTTTATGGCAATTAATTTGGTCCCTTTTGTCAGAAAAAAATGCCATCGCTGTATGGGAACTGATTGAACAATGCACCTAATCTGATATTTGATTCAGACCTTTGTAAATGAAGGAGGCAGCTTGCCTTTAGTTTCCAGCAGGACAAAGTGGTAGCTGTTAATATTTGATGAGAATGATTATTTTAAACAGTTTGGGATGATAAAAACCACTCACCAGAGGCTGTGTGAACATTGCTGCACATCACAGCAATAGATTTGCTGTCAAAAGAGAATGGAGAAGAAGTTTTTCTTCACTACCACACAGCCTGCTCTTAAAGCAAAATCACTCATGCCACCGGTTTAATCAGCTTTGTAGCTCTACAGATCAATGTGATGGGATTTTAGGACCCTTTCTTGCAAAATCTACATAGAATCCTCCCACTGGAAGGGAAGTCAAGGATCATCCAGCTATTAGTCCCACTCACAGACCCTCCAGGGTAATCCAGACTACAGTGTGTCACAAGGAGATGAGCATGTACACTATGGAAGGGTGCCTTCTGGACAACTAGCTCCAGGCCATTTACACAAGGAAGCCAACTCCCATACAGCAGCAGAAGAAAGCAAAAAGCCCCGTCTGACCTGGGGCAAAATTCCTTCCCAATCCCTTGCAAAGTGGGCCTTTTATCAAAAACATTACTTTCATTGTTGGGTAACATTCAAACCTCTCGTGGTTACGCCATTGATTTTAACGGCATTCGCATTGCAATCTTAATTCTAAATGCCCTGATCATAGCTGAGGAGGCAAGATCTAAGTGAAACTATTCCATTGTGTATATATTGGTGGCATGGTACATTACTTCTGTAAGCTGAAGCAGGTCAAGATCAATTTGTAGGTTTATCCGGTAATGAAAAGAAGAACCATGTGTTTGTGGGCAATTTTGTTTGTCTTTCTATCTGCAATGTCAGTTGACATATTTCCAGCAAACCACACTAGCTATTGAGTCTTGACTAACCCTGTATGCCATCCAGCATTTGCCCATATCACAGTTCTTGGATGGAAGAATTGGGTCTTGCTGGTAATTTTTCAAGGGTCTGTCCATGGTAGGCAATCAATCCCAAAATTGTATTAAAAACCAGTTGTCAAACAAGAATGCATGTTCGTACCTCTAAAAGATTTCTGCAGACTTCTCAAGAAA
Organism: Euleptes europaea; assembly: GCF_029931775.1. Taxonomy (NCBI): domain Eukaryota; kingdom Metazoa; phylum Chordata; class Lepidosauria; order Squamata; family Sphaerodactylidae; genus Euleptes; species Euleptes europaea. Next base: position 82,842,610 of record NC_079315.1, on the reverse strand, counting down.
TTACCAGAGCAAAATCTTAACTAGCAGAAAGTAAGCAATCACTGACGCTGGTTTTATTTGTAAATGTGTGAAGTTTACCTGAACAAAAGAAACGCTTTTTTCTGAACCAAGATCCTCAAAAATGTGAAGTTAAAAATGTTCTGTACAAAAGAAGCCAATGAAAGTTGCTTAGAACATTGCTTTCCTCTTACACTCAGAAATTAATCTGTAATGTGTGAAGGGAAGGATAACGGCTGTTGTTGCTTGGAAAGCTGATGTTTGCAATGCTTTCCCTATGCACGTCCCTAAAGCCAACACCAACAAACATTTTCCAAAGCAGAACTTAATCTCTGCTTCAGAAAATAACCAACGTGTAAAATGGCCTTCAAAAGGAAGAGAAGATTCCAAATTCAAATGCCTCATTAACAAAACATACAGATCTTTTCTCTCCCATGATCTTATGAAAATCAACACGACTCCCACTCATGAAAACTCAGTAGCATTAATTTTAACAGGCAGGCTGGCTGGAAAATAGAATCTCTTATGATAAACTGGGATAAAATGCGAAAATGAAGTTTTGAAATATTTCCATGTAGAAATAACTTTAACATCCATTTGGTTGAAAATGTTTTTGAATGAAACAAGATGTTTTGGGTTTTCTGTAAAAAAAAAATTCAAAACATTTTCCGTAGGGAAAGCATTTTCAACAATAGTCCAGCTCAGCTGATATTCAATCTCTCTCACCTTCTCTACTACAAGACTGAGATTTTACCTTCCTGCCTCACACACTGGAGGTACCCATCCTGGAATCCATACATAGATATACATTTGAATAGGGGTAGACACATAAAATACAGTGCATGAAAGCTCAAACTGCATAGACAATTCTAAGGTTTCTTTTGAAATCAACAGCATGATTTGTAACTACTGCGCTGGGATTTACCAGTGTAGACCCTATTCAAATGTTACACCTTTGAATGTACAAGGTCTTAGTGGCAAGAGAAGAATGTCTGGTGGGCAGTGGAAATGTCCCACCATGCATGTGAAAGTATGGGACAAACCATCTGTATGGAAGTCATTTAGCTGCATCTGACTTATTGCGACCCCAGCAGGGGGCTTTCAAGGCAAGTGAGAAGCAAAGGTCATTTGCCATCGCCTTCCTCTTCAGAGCATTCCTCAGTGGTCTTCCATCAAAGTAACAACCCTGCTTGGTGCAAGCATTGTGTAGTGGTTAAGAGCAGTGGTTTGGAGCGGTGGAGTCTGATCTGGAGAACCAGGTTTGATTCCCCACTCCTCCACATGAACGCCAGAGGCTAATCTGGTGTACTGGATTTGTTTCCCCACTCCTCCACATGAAGCCAGCTGGGCAACCTTGGGCTAGTCACACTTTCTCAGCTCCACCTACCTCACAGGGTGTCTGTTGTGAAGAGAGGAAGGGAAGGTGCTTGTAAACCAGTTTGATTCTTAAGTGGTAGAGAAAGTCGGCATATAAAAACCAACTCTTCTTCTCCTCCTCCTCCTCCTCCTCCTCCTCCTTCTCCTTCTCCTTCTTCTCCAAGATCTGACAAGATTAGTCTATAATATGCCACCTTCCCTCGAGCAATAGAAATAGCAGAGATAAAAGTGTTAGATAAGGTAGTAGTAAGATAACTGAAAGTAAATAAGAATAGTAAAATGATAACAATTGAGATATTATTCTGTAATTTGAACTCCAGCACTGGCACAGGGAGTTGTAATGAAAGAACAGGCTTGGCAAAACTCCCTATCTTGACATAATGAACTGCATGATATGCTAAATCTTCTAGTCTTGCTCTCCTCACAAGTGTTCTTGAAGTGCCACTGTGGAAAGTTCAGGTTAGGGCTGTTGAATTTAAAAAAAATCGGTATAGTTCGGATTCGGCCGAATTCAGCCCGTTTAGATTCGGGATATGCCGAAGTCCGAACTCCCCCACTTCGGATCCGTTCAATTCGGCGGGAATTCAAAGTTCGGAAAAAAATTCGGCCGAATAAAGCCATTAAAAACACAATTGCGCCTTACTGGAATATTTGAACAGACGGGGGGCTGATAAGAACATTTCTGAGACCCCCATTCCCCCTTAATTCGAACTGAAAAAGTTTGATCTGAGTTAGTCATCGGGATTAGCGACAGGACCTTTATCAAATTGATCAGCCTAAACCATAACAAAGAGTCGGAAGGATACCTTTTAGATTGACAAGAACTATCACCAATGAGAAGGTCCGAGGGAAGGGGAGGGTGATCTTTCTTCCTGATTTTCCGGCGAAAAGAATTTCCTGCCACGTTTGTAGTAAGGGAGCGCCTGGAATGGAAGACTTTCTATAACACCCTCTCTATCATCGGAACTAAAACAACAGGAAGTAGCTGTGGGACTGAATATGCGTCGCACTCGAGTTACTTTGAAATCATTCCTGAAGGAATAACCACTGAGAAGAGGCGGTAGAAGGTCCGCAGCACTTGCAACTTCCGGTATACTTCCTGATTAACCCGATCTAGAGCGACCGAAAAAACTCACTGGTATTTTAAAACTTTAAAATGCAATTTTAAAGCCAATTTCGACTCTTTTCAACCCGAAAAAATTATTAGGCTGATGTTTGAATTATCATCTTTTAATCAGCACCTTAAAGGCCCTGTCTGTGGACATGTATTTTACCAGCTTTTTTTGAATGTAAATGTCTCGACCCCGCTCTGGCTCACTACACAGCCCTGCCTATACTAAACTAAGGGACTCTTTACAAACCTCAACCATGGAAAAAAAGTTACAGGATATGCTAACTAAACAAACTGAGGCAACAAATAAACAGTTTGAGCAGATGTCTACACAGATGGCACAGTTGACTTCTATGATGACAAATCTTGGTCAAGCATCCCAAGCTATTAATCAGAAGTTGGATGTGGTCACTGGAGACTTGAAAGAAGTAAAAACTCAAATGACTGTTATGAAGACAGATATGCAAGCGATGGATGTATCAATTAAGAAAGTGATGGATGAGCACAAGGACACAAAGAAAAAATTAACAAGCCAAGAAAAACAGATTGAAACAATACAAACTGATCAGATGGCGGCAAAAAATCAAATGGCAATGATGGAGATGAGAGTGAGAGAGACCAATCTTCGTATACGCAACTTTCCAGATATGATGGGAGACAATAAAGAAACTGCAATACCAAACTTGGCCTACTTATTTCAGATAGATGAACAAGAATTAAAACAAGCCATTAATAGAATATATAGGATACCATTACCTGCCAGAATGAGAAGATCTAAGCCAAGAGATTTGATGATAGTGTTTTATGACACCAGAGTTAAAGATAAGATTATGAAGATTCATTATGAAAATCCAGTGTCAGCAGGAGATTCCTCTCTTATACTACTGAAGGATATTCCAAGACATCTACTCTCACAGAGGAATAACTACAAAGACTTTGTGTCTACACTGAAAGCTAATGGTATCAAATACCGTTGGATTATGCCACAAGGTTTGGCTTTCACCTACAAGGAAGTGAAAACGACAATTCTATCTCAAGCAGATGTGGGGAAATTTCTGAGAAAATATAAGATGGACCTTAAAGAATTACCTGGAGAGAAGGAGGAAGAAGAAGAGGAAGAAGAAGAGGTACAGGGTGCAGAAGGAGGTACCAAATTATAGACTTTTTATTAATTGAATTTTGGAGATCGTTTTCAGAAAGGTATATCGGCTATTTATACCTCCCAACAAGCTAAAATTTTGGTTAATGAATCAATGTCAGATAATTGTCAAATCACGAAAGGGACTAGACAGGGATGTCCCTTGTCTCCACTTTTATTTTTGTTGGTGTTGGAACCGCTATGTGTGAAACTAAGAAGTATGGAGGACATCCGCGGGTTAAGAATTAAAAAACATGAATTTAAGTTGAGAGCATTCGCGGATGACCTACTGCTAATTTTGGAAAATCCAACACAGTCAATGAATATACTTCAGGAGACTTTGGACGATTTTGGAAAAGTATCAGGCTTTAAAGTGAATCAAGAAAAAACACAGATAATATTTAAAAATTTATCGGAAACACAGCAACAGGAATTTATATCTTATACTGGCTGGGAGAAAGCTAACAAAGTTAAATACCTGGGAATTTGGATTACTGCAAAGAATAAAGATCTGATAACCAACAATTACCTCAAGTTATGGGGTAAGATTAAAACTGATATGATTATATGGTCAAACAAAAAATTGTCACTAATGGGACGTATTTCAACGATCCAAATGAATGTCTTACCGAGGATGCTCTTCTTATTCCAAAATTTACCAATTATATCACAAACTAAATATTTTGAAACTTGGAGGAAAGACATTTCAAACTTCATCTGGCAAGGGAAAAAACCAAGGACTGCCTATAAATACTTGGTGGATCTAAAAACTAGAGGAGGTTTAGCACTGCCTAATTTTCAACTCTATGCTGAAGCGGCAGCTTTAGTATGGCTAAAAGACTGGATGAACTTGTCAAATATACGTTTGTTAGACTTGGAAGGTTATAATAACTTAAGTGGATGGCATGGTTATTTGTGGTATGATAAAATTAAATTACAAGCAACATTTCGTAATCATATAATCAGGTCCTCTTTACTTCGTATCTGGATGAGATATAAACATATTTTGGAACCAGAAACACCGATGTGGATATCGCCTCAAGAAATGCTAACTTTGCGCCCACTTAGACCAGACAAATTTATTACTTATCAAGATCTAATTAACTGGGAAGGAAAGAAATGCTCACTAAAAGACTTTCAACTTCTTAAGGATGATTTACAATGGCTCCAATACTACCAAATCAAATCAGTTTTTATACAAGATGCAAAAAAAGGTTTCTCTAAAGAAAAATCTCCTTTTCAAAGGATTTTACTAGATAATAATACAAAACTGATTTCTAAAATGTATAATCTCCTTTTAACAATATATTGTGAGCAGGATACGATTAAACCAACTATGATCGATTGGGCTCAAAATCTGGGACATGATATTGTTTTAAATAAATGGGAAAGATTATGGTCCAAAGATCTAAAAGGAATAAAAGCACAGTCAGTGCGAGAAAACATTTATAAAATGATGTATAGATGGTATTTAACACCCAAGAAAATTGCAAAGATTTATAAAACGATGTCCCCTACTTGTTGGAAATGTAACAAAGAAAGTTCCTTTTATCACATGTGGTGGACCTGTGACAAAGCCAAAGACTTCTGGGACATGATCTATAATGAATTGAGATTAATACTACAAAAGAATATACCCAAAACACCAGAAATGATGCTACTGAGTATGATTCCAGACGACTTAGCAATACAAAGAACTTTTTTGATTTATGCCACAACAGCTGCGAGACTGCTTTATGCAGCGAAATGGAAAGGGCTAGAAACTCCTGAGAAAAAAGACTGGATTGTTAAAATGTTTGAAGTTGCAGAAATGGCAAAACTCACAGCTATTCTAAATGAAGAAAATGACGTTCGGTTTTTGGGGGAATGGGGGGCGTGGATGCATTATTGTGAATATGAGTTAAAAATGGGAAGAATGGAAGAATATTTTCTAATCTGATCCAGAGGATTATTTCTGATCTTTTTTATAATGATTAAGTATAAGTATATTTACTAACAGACTATGATTTTTTTTCTATATATGGTATTGATAGTTTATTAAGATTAGATTACCTACGACGGGATGAACTTTTTATTAAGAGGCAGATAGAGGTGAAGGGGAAGTCAAAAATTTTTTTTCCATTTTTCTTTTTTCTTTTTTTTATTATAAGATATGGAACTATAACAACTCTAAGTTAGAATTGAAATTTGATATTGTTATAGATGTTGTTCAATGTAATGGAAAACTTCTAGTATAAAACCTAATAAAATTTATATAAAAAAAAACACAATTGCGCCTTTCCGCGGCTCTGGGGGGGGGCATTTTTGGGGTTAGAGGTCCCAAACTTTCGGCAGAGCTTCAAAGGACGTTTATTGAAAGACTCCCCAAGTTTTGTAAAGATTGGGTCAGGGGAGGCTGAGATATGGGCCCTGAAAGGGGTCCCCCCACCCTTAATGTGCATCTCTCAGCAGAGCATGCCGCCCACGCACAAAGCTCCCAGCCCCGACAACAGCTGAGAAATTTGCAAAACAACTGCAAAACAACACAACCTTGTTAAACAACACCTTTGCAACACACAACTGAAACCTCCCCCCTCAAACCAGGGAGCGAGAGACTCGAGGGGGAACACACACCCCAGGCAGAACCGACGAAAGCCCCCTTTGGCTTCCCCCCCACCCACAGAAACTGCTCCCTCCCCACACACACAGAGACTCTGCTTTCCCCCCCCACACACACACACATACACAGGAGAAAAATTATAGATTAAAGCCCCCAAAGGGGTCTTACTGTGGCTGTCTTCTGTTCCATCAAGAGGGGCTGAAGAAGACTTGTAATCCAAGATGATTCCAATTAGGCACGGGACGTTTTGCTCTGGAGATGCACAGGATTGGCTGATCCATTCATCCCAATAGGGAAAAGGGGAAAGGGGAAAGGGGAAAGCCCATATCTCGGGACCCCCTGACCCAATGTTCACAAAACTTGGGGGGTATCTTAAGAACACTGGTCTGAAACTCCGCTCAAAGTTTGGGATCTGCACCCCCAAAAATGCGCCCCCTGCAGCCATGGAAAGAGAAAAGGGGGGAGGCGATATTTCTGCCCCCACTGAACCCATCTTTACAAAACTTGGGTAGTATCTTAAGAATAATTGACTGAAGCTATGCTAAAAGTTTGGAGGCTATATCCCCAAAAAAGCGCCCCCTGCAGCCACATAAATGGAAAAGGGGGGAGGGAAAAGGGGGAGAGCCCATATCTCGAGACCCCCTGACCCAATGTTTACAAAACTTGGGGGGTATCTTAAGAACACTGGTCTGAAACTCCGCTCAAAGTTTGGGGTCTGTACCCCCAAAAATGCGCCCCCTGCAGCCATGGAAAGAAAAAAGGGGAGAGCCCATATCTCGGTACCCCCTGACCCAATGTTTACAAAACTTGGGGGGTATCTTAAGAAGCTTTATCTGAAGCTCCACTGAAAGTTTTGTGTCTGTACCCCAAAAAATACGCCCCCTGCAGCCACAGAAAGGAGTGAATGTGCACAAGCACCCCACACACACACACACGAGGATTTCGCTCTCTCTCTCTCTCTCCCTGGCCGGGCCGCACATCAGCTGATTCCTCCAGTACTCAATCCTGACTGATTGGCCAGAAGAAGACCCAGCTTGGCCACCGATTGGCCGGGGGAGGAGAATGCTGCTTACTGACGGTTATGCTGCTTACTGACGGCCCCGAATTTGCCGAATTTATTCACGAACTCCCGAACTCGCTGAATTCGCCCCCCCGGTTGCCCGCCAGTTTTGAGTTTGGTTCCTCCCGAACTAAAAACCACCGAATCAGGGGAAATTCGGTTGATTTTCAGTTCAGGCCGAACCAAATCAACAGCCCTAGTTCAGGTAGGAAGAGCACCAAAGAAAAGGTCAGCTGTTTCGCCCCAGGGGACAGTAACATAATCATAAAGGGGATGGGTCTTTCTATACTGGGCTGTTAGTTGGGTCCTGAACATGTACATCTGTGCTGTGGAATATGGCAGAAATATATGCAAATATGCTCAGAAGTCAATTGAATGACTTGTTGATCCATTTTAGGTGAAGGGAAATCAGATACATACATTTATGTATTTCTATGTTACACATATATATTAGTTGAAGAAAAATGTATTCAAATAGATTGCTTGAAGGGAAATTTATTCCTTTTCCTTGATGAGTTCATCTAAATAAATATCAATAAGGGATTCTACCCTTAGCCATTTTATTTCACTGAACCTTTCCTCTTCACTTTTGAAGGTTCTATCGGTTTTGACTGATGTGTATTGTTAAGTTTTCTCCACTGAGATTTCATCAGCTAGGGAAAAAAGATCTGAACTATAGATATTATCTCAGGCTCTACCTAGATGTTATTTTTGTTTTGGTTTTTTGTTTCGTTTTTAAACCATGTATTCATGATGAGCATCAATCTGGTTTGTTCTTGGGCTCCTGTATTTTGTACCTGCTCTCCTTTCCTTCTGTCCTTATGAAAGGATCCACAATCAAAGACCTTTGGGTTTAGAAGTCTTCAGTCTAATGCAGAATTATGTATATCATCTTTCCTTAGGGAAAGGTCAGAATAAAAAAGTGTAATACATAGGATATTAAAGAGAAACTGCCACTCTAGAATAAAAAAAGGCAAAATCCTTATCCTTCCACAGAGCCGAAACAATGAACTAAACTGCTGATGACGTATTTCAGCACCAGCATATATTGGTTTTTGTTGCAATGAAATAATTGTAGCAAATCTATCATAGACTCCTTCTGTTCAAACGAAAGAGCCATATAGTTATGTGATTGCTTACACACAATTCTCACAAGTCAAACAGTGAAAAATAAAACATGATAAATCACAGCCTTGTAGGTCCAGTATTATCCCATCACCAATCATGAGTCATGAGGGAAGAATGCATTTGGGCAATTTATAGCTTCCTGTGAGAATAAGAGAGGATCCCATAGGGTCAGGCATTTTTATGGGTGGGGGAGTGTGGGAATAGCCTTGTCTTATTAGCTGTGCAATATACGAAGGATTTAAGTTTCATCCCTACCAAAAAGCCTGGCCAGTGATGAACATAAAGCTGATTCTCTGGTGGTGATTTTGCAGTTGAGAAAAGCATATATATTTATTAGGTTTAGTGCTGAAATCGCTACCAAAAAAGGTTACATGTGGTGATAGGATTTTAGATTAGGATTACCAGGACCCCACTATTGACAGAGATGTGCACTTTCCACTTTCATTCATTAACTCACATAAATACAAACAAATGTAAAATGGGGTTGAGTTTGAGCTAAACTGGGCAGGTGGCTATCTTGCATTAAACAGCTTTTATATGTTGCAACATTCAACTCTGGAATGTTTCCATGTCTATAAATTAAGCATGAGCTTTCTGTATCCCACAGAATGTTCAAGTAAGAACGTGCAGACAGGGCAATGACGTATTGCATATATCAAAACCCAGATCCATCATTGTATGGATTGGCTCATGGTACTACCGTTTTATGTACGATATCCATAGCACTATGGCACAGCCACTCCACTTTGGGGTTGCTATTGTGCTCGCATAAGGCTCATAGGTAAGCTTTAGCTCTGGTTCAGCCAACTGTATCCTTTGACCAGAGTCTGGCCTTTGTGCTGACCCTATGCATTCCAACTTCAAGAGTTCTAAAACACAGAATTCTACCCCTCTCCATTTCCCTTTGAATCTGTATGCAGTCTCTTTCACCTATCTCCTTGTTCAGTATTGTGGGAAAAGGAAATCTATATTCCCAGAAAACCAAATCATGTACCTCAAACTCGCAGCTCTGGAATGTCTTGAAGCATTACTCTAAATACAACAGGGAAATGGAAAATGTAATCATTTGCAATCCAGATTATTTATTAATTTATCACTATTTACCAGTTAGATTGAATGCAAGCTACAACTGCTAGAATTTCAGTATGAAAGCAATGCTTATAATTATGAATGGCATGAAAATGCCAATCCACCTCCTGTAAATAAAAGCTGCAAAGATCAAATTAACCTTATTTCTTTCTGCAGTGAGATGAAAGATTTTTTAAAAATTAAGTCAGGAAAAAAACGACATCCGTATAGGCAGCTCTGTGTCCTTTGCTACGTAGAGGAGAAAGACTAACTGTTCAAACTCTAGGGTCAGATGACTGATAGAGTGCATTGTCTGGAGACTTTCTCAGTTCAGGTTAATGCTATCAGACCTTTTAATTACACCAATATATAGCAGATAAGAGGCCCAAATGGCCCTTTCATATCTGTATAGTAACTAGGACATACACCATGTATGGGTGTAAGATTGATTCCTATAAGGCTTCGTTCTGATAGCTTGACTTCCTGTCAAATGATACATTGCAGAAACGACTTCCAGATCTTTGCCCTTGCGCTGCTGTGTTAAATGTTGTTTCAGACCTGAAGAATGGGCCAGTTAAGTGGAGGAGCGTGGTTCCTAAATGCAACTTGCCTCAACATGGGAAAGTACTCAGAGGTTTAACGGAGACAACAGTAAAATAATTTTATTTAATCTATTTTATATAGTTCCTGGAGGGCAATGTGCAAAGAATAGTTTGACTCAGATTTGGTTCTTTTGACATTTAAAAAAAAACACCTTGGCAAGTACTTTAATACCAGGATTAAATCTAGTTGCATTAGGAATTCAAGCTACTCACAATGTCCATTGATTTCAATGAGAAACGTATGTATTGGTATAATCCCTGCTCCCAATCTGAGGGCGAAAACGCATGGTCGATTTAGCCTCCTTTATTCCCTGTTTCAGCCAGGATTCAACCAGGATCGAACGCATGTTTGGCGAAAACACATGCATTCGATCCTGGCTGAATCCTGACTGAAACAGGGAATAAAGGAGGCTAAAGCGACCATGCGTTTTCGCCCAAAATTACACAAAACTCTCAGGAACTAAAGCTCTCTCCCAGAGCATCTTTCCTGACAGTGTCTGGGAGTAGGAGTGGGGGAGGGGGGGGAAAGGCAATTCAAATTCTCTTTTAGGGAGCTGTTAAAAGGAAGGGTGAATAGACTGAGTGAACTTTTCCTTCTCTTCCTTCAATCTTCAACAGGGGGTGGATGTTTGTTTTTAATGAAAATGGAGTATGCAGGAGGGGAGAACACAATGGTGTGTTCCTTTCTATAATTTTATTCCAACCTACCTAACGTCCTGTATTGGATCCTCACCATGGGAACATACACTTGAAACTGCAAAATACATTAAGGTAAGGCAGAAGAAAGGGCACTGTTAATTCCCTTTACTAGTGCATTCTGGTTTGACTTGAAATAAACCTTCTCTGCTTTACATGTGAGTGGATGGACATACATATTGGGTCCCCTTACAGCTGCTTTTCAATGTATTAATAAAAAGTAAATTCGTAGATCCTGAACTGATAGTTTTCTGTCACACAGAGGATCTGATCTTTCATCATCACTGATTTTTGCTTGTCCTGAGTATGTGTTTACTTTTTTTTTTTTTTAACCAAGGCAGAGCCTTAAGTTTCTGTTGGGGTTGCCAACCTCAACGTACTCGCTGGAGATCTCCTGCAATTACAACTGATCTCCAGCCGATAGAGATCAGTTCTCCTGGAGAAAATGGCCGTTTTGGCAATTGGACTCTATGGCATTGAAGTCCCTCCCCTCACCAAACCCCACCCTCCTCAGGCTCCACCTCAAAAACCTCCCGCCATTGGCAAAGAGGGACCTGGCAACCCTAGCCTCTTTCTCTATTCCCTCCCCCCCGCCACTCTGCAACCTCTTACTGAAGAGGAGAACTCCTTGCTGGGGAGGGCTTCCCAGAAGGAGAGAGTGCAAGCATGATCTTTTCCTCTTTCTCATGTACGAACACTGGCATGATGTTATCTCTAACTGCAGGGCCCAACTGCGAAGGGAAAACAGTCATAGAAAATAGCCCCTCCCACCAGTCCTGCCCACCCAAAGGAGGCTGGGTGCCTCTTTACATGGGCAGGGCATGGTGCAGCCTCCCCTGGGCTGTGCAGGGCTGCGGTGGGCTGGGTGCAGCATCCTATGGGCCATGCATGACTGGGACAGGCTGGGCACTGCCTCCTCCACAGTAGGCTCAGGCAGCCTTTCGACCATTGGGCTAGTGCAGCCCATGGGCAGGGGTGGGGAGCTCCAATGGCCATAATGGTCAGTCCACCCCATTCAACTGGGTCGGCTTTCCTGTGCAAACAAGCAGAAAATTTGCCGCTGTCCCTTGCAGGTGCACTGCCATGCCCTTCTGGTTGTGATGGTGAAGAATGTAATATATCTAGCCTCTGCCTTAATCTGTCCCAGGCTACAAAACAGATAAACTGCCTATCAAGGGAAAGCTTGATCTCCACCCCCACAGCGTGTAGCCCTGCCTGCCAGTTGGTAGATACAAGTACAGCTTCCCAACTATATGGTAGGTAGGCACTGAAGTGCCCAGATACCAAAATTGCAAACAGGATCCATTCCAATATAGAATTGTAAACGCCTCCCAAAGTTCAAGAGAGTACAATGGTTGGCCGAAAGTGGAAATGTTATGTAGGAAAATGCCATTGTGGTAATTCTGTTTGGTGGGAATAAGGACCAACCGTTATGACAGCAACCCTGGCAAGCGCCTATCTGTTGAGTCCCTCTCTCTTTTTCCTGATCTTCCTACCTCCCACTTCACTGAAAAATGAAAGTAAATAGAGAGGTGCCAGAATAATGGAGATTGGACATTGCTGTGGTGAATCCTGTAGAAGAGTTCATGGAGAGAATTGGTAGAACAGATTTGTCCTTGCCTTTTCCTACCTATGCAGCTTGTCATTTTTTCTAAAACTGTTTTCTGAATATCATGAGAGCCTCGCAAGCAAAATGAGCCTCAAAATGGGGCACTGCAGTGACAAGGGGGAATCAGGTAGACCCGTATACCTCTCCCTCCTCCATTTACACAAGTGGTAGACAGTGAAGAAAGTGATTGTTCATTCACAAATGTTAACAATAATTCTATTCAGATTTGAAGTATTTGTAATTTTAAATAGTGATTTAGATTCAGAGAGGATCTTTTTTTAATATATGTTTTTTATTGTTTTTCAAAAATTACTATACATCTCATTTGACAATACATCCTATATACCAATCTTTGAATTGATAAAAAATTAAAAAATTATTAGGTGTATGTCTTCAATATTAAATATAATTAGTTATAATTGACTTCCCCACCGACTTCTTCCCTCCCAACATAAATCTGGTATCTCCTTTAGGTTATTATTTTAATGTTATATTTCCCTTTATTTAATACATTTTGATAATATTAATATAATATTAATAATAAAAAGAGAAAAAAGAAGAAAACCATTAAAAAAGAAAAAGCAGAGACAAAACAAAACAAAACACATTGACTTAATTTTCTCCAGTCACTCATCTCTGTCATGTTATAATGGATTAGATCTTAAGAAGCTTTATATACCCCCTAGTAAAAAATTAATTTGATATTATTATTCCTCTACTCCCCCCATTTCCCATATTAAAAGTCAAATTGGTATTCTTCCGGCTTTCTTAGCCCTTCTTTTTAAACTTTTTCTTCTGTCCGGAGTTTCTGTTGCCATCTGTATGCTTTCTTGAAGCGGTCTCTTGTCTATGACAATCTTCACCCATTGCTCCTTGGACTGTTGATTTTTCTTTTTGTATTCCTGTAGTAGGGTCTGTCAGCTCATTATTTCTTGTCAAAAAGTTTTTGATATCTTCCAATGAGTTGACAGTATGTTTAACCTGTTTGTAGGTGAAGGTAAGTCCTTGTGGTAGCAACCAGTTGTATTTTATTCCCTTGTTTCTCAGTGTCTCAGTAAAGTCTTTATAGATGTTTCTCTTTGCAATCAGATGGCGAGGAATGTCTTTGAGAGTTATTAATGGTGTCTCATCTACACTTAGATGATTCTCCAAGTTAAGTTTCATAATTATGTTTTTCATCCTGATGTCAAAGAAGGAGATCAAGATTTCTCTAGCTTTTGTTTTCTGTACTCAAGTTGACAAGGGGATTCTGTATATCTTATTTATTGCGTGATTTAATTCTTGTTCATTTAAATGAAAGATATCAGCAAGTGATTTTATGATAGTCTCTCTGGTGAACCCTAGTCTTTCAGGTAGATTGCTTATATGCAGGTTGGATTCTCTCAGTTGCAGGTCCAAAACAGCTAGTTGATCCTTCACTCGCTCTTCCTGAAGTTGTATTGTTTCAGTTTGTTGTGCTTGAGATTTCATGTCCATTTTAACTTCTTTCAATTCTTCAGTGATGTTTTTAACTGTGAATTCCATTGTTTTCATGCCATTTTTCATTACTGTAATTTGATCTTTTATTTCCTTGATCTCATTTATTATGCCATCAAATTTTTGAGTAATAATTAAAGTCATTTGTATAGCTGACTGTTCTTATTGTATGGAAACCTGTTCAAACTTTTTCTTTAATAATTCAGTTTGCATGGCCAACATTTCTTGTATCTTATGATGATTACTTTCCATGATTGTCTGTGGCTTTTGTATTTTCCAGACTAGTAAGTTGAATATAAGCAGGCAACTCAGTGCAAAAAAGCTAATAAGTTGTTAGAAGGCTCTGGCTTGGCTTTAAATCTTATTCCAGGAAGTGTAAAGAGAGTTATAAGGCAGTGGACTTTCCGTCGCTCCCACTCTATGATTAAAGAGGGTAGGATTTATTTTGCTGCTACACTGAGTGGGGCACATCTGGCCCAACAGCCCACTGTGTTTTCCTGTCTTCCTAGAAAGGCCACTTCCTGAATGAAAATGTGGCTGGAGGACTCTCCTAAGGTAAAGGAATGGAGAATCGAAAGTGAAGGATTTCTCCTCCCCCCTTCTACGCTGCAGCTACCGATTCGTAGCTATTTGTGCCACTCAGTTCTTTCAGATTGTTTTGTTTGCTTGCTAGTTCAGTTTATAGTTTAATTAAGTAGCCTTTTTAGTCGTAAGATCACTTAGAATCCTGGGTGAAAGGATATAGAGTCTTTAGCCATTTTTGAGAAATTCCGGTCGTTCAAAATCGGATTAGTAGACAAAAGGAGTTCATGTAACTTACTCGGATGTTGGAAGTTGGGGTTCTCTGTTGTTAGCTTGTTCAATTTTTGGTAAAAGATAGAGGAGATCGGAGCCTATTTCCGTGAGGCGTTTGTGGCGGTGGAATTCCTCCTCAGCCGGCGGGACTTCATCCAACCCTCCTCCTCATCAAGCTGCTCTTGTGGGGGGGGAGGGGATGGGAGTCAAACCGCTCTTCATTGGCAGCAGGGGGTTGCCTGCTTTCCGATCCACCATTTAGGATCAGAATTGGGGCTTTTGAAGGACGCCCCGACTCAGAACACCTCTTGGTTCCCTTGAGAAATCTCGGGGGACATGGTGCTCGGATCAGCTTCTCTACTGGAAGTAGACTCAGAGAGGATCTTGATTAGGATTATCATTTGATTGTACGTCTGTATTATCAGCTAGAGCTGGTTGGGCCATTCACAAGTCATCCTCATCAAACAAGTATGGGGACCTCTACAGATAATACTGTGGACACACATATGTTGGATGATGATGGTGATGATGATGATAATGATGATGATTATCCTCAGATTTGCTACACACTCCGCAGCAACAGATCTAATGGTGCATAAAGTTTTCATCATTTTGGAATATTCGGGATGGGTAAAATGTACGGAACTTTTTTGTTCATTAATTTCTTGTTCTTGGCCCAAAATAGATTACTCGCACCACCCAACAAAAGCACATTATGTTCTGCTCTTACTTGCTTATAATGTCAATAGTTTAGGTCTGGCTCTTTATAGTAGTCAAGCTGGCAATGGCCTAGTCTTCAGTGTCTGAAACACGTGCAACAGTTTTTTTCTGGATTGGGGCCTCTTAATTACATCCGACCAATTCATAAGGTGAATGTTGCTACATGGACAATCACACATTGAAAATACCAACAAAAAACACAAAAAGGTTTAAGTATTCATATAATAATTGTAAATCTATGTGCTCATTAGGGAAGTAGTATTTTTTAAAAAAACCTGCTGGCATGCACATGTAAAACAAATTAATTTTGTATTAAAAACTTTTCCCTGAAACATTTGTTTTTCATCTGGCATCAAATGAAATTTAATTTCAAGTTGTTTTATGTCATTTTCAAAAAAGATGCACAGGAGGTTCCTAAACTTATGTATACACATCTCATTATTTCTCAGTGGGATCTGTGTTTTTACCACCTGCTCGCAATTGGGAACACTTACCCTAATGCCACTGTAGCAAACTTTACCACTGGGCCTCTTTTCACAATACAATTTTAATCTCTGCTGTATTGTTTCATATAACATTTTTTAAAACATGCATACGGACGCATGAAAAAAAAAGACAACCATGTGACTCCACCAGGTTTCTTAGTTTGGGAAGACTAAATAGTGTTTTAAAACCATAGGAAGTTGTAGAAGCAAAGTTATTGAGTTTAAATCTGTCAGTTAATTGGCTCAGGATTATTTACAATGCAGAAATATAATGAATAAGAAAGTCTATGACACCTTACAGACAAATCCTATGCATTAATGGGAGCTGACCCATGGGACTCAACTCAGATATCAACATAGGGCTGGTCTGTATGGCCACAACTCTGTGCATATCAGAGAGCTTGGTTTAGGTTGTTAGAGTGGGGTTGTGCAAATTTATTTTGGTAAATTTCAGGTTTGGGTTTATTGGGCCATGTTTTTTTTTTTTTTTGGTAAACCCATACTGGTAAAGGGGTATTCGGATTTATTTCCAGGTTTACTGAAATAAATTGGGCCCATTTTAGTCTATGGGAATTTTTCCCCCAAAGTTCCTGTGGGGGCATTTTTGGAGGTAGAGTTCCCAGATTTTCAGGGTAGCTTCAAGGGACTCTCCTTGCATGAACCCCAAAATGTGGTGAAGATTGGGTCAGGGGGTTCAATTTTATGGGATCCCAAAGGGGTTGCCCCCCATTCATAGAGAAGCATTGTAAACTTTACAATGCTTCTCTATGGAGGAGGGTGTCGACTTTTTTTTTGTTCCGCAGCTTTTACCTAAAGAAATTGAATGCCTTTCTCAAATAAACAAGTTCCTTACATTACACTTGAGCCCTTTTAAGCATCCTGCATGGTGACAGGCCTAGCAGTAAAGATCATAGAAAGGGTAATAGTGCTTTTGAAAAATCCACTCCGAGTTAGGGAGCATTCTAGATGGGCCAAGCTAGGTGGGTGAAGGCTAGGGTTGCCAGGTCCCTCTTCGCCACTGGTGAGAAATTTTGGGGGTGGAGCCTGAGAAGGGCAGGGTTTGGGAAGGGAAGGGACTTCAATGCCATAGAGTCCAATTGCCAAAGTGGCCATTTTCTCCAGGTGAACTGTTCTCTATCCGCCGGAGATCAGCTGTAATAGCAGGAGATCTCCAGCTAGTACCTGGAGGTTGGAAACCCTAGTGAAGGTCAGTGCACTGCCACATTATGGGGAGACACAAGCCACCACTGTTCTTTTTTTTTTAATCAACAACCAGAAATGTTCTTGTTCTAAAACCAAAAATTCAAAAGGCTGTTCTTCAGTATTCTTAGGAGAGGCAAATCATTTCTCAAAGGTGGCGTGGGTTGCCCATTGGTCCCATTCTGACTAGGCTCCTTTCCCCAGCTCACACTCCTAATCCCTCGGTTTCACTCATGTCAGTAAGGAAAACAAAAGTGATTGTTATCTGGAGGAAGGAACTGTGTTATCATTTCCTCTACAGCATTCATTTATGTATCAGAGTATTGGCTTTCTGTATCATCATCATCACTTATCAGTACAGCTGATGCATCAGTGTGGTTTTTGCTCTCTCCCCTTCACTTACTCGCTTGATATTATAGCTTTCCCTACTCGCCAACAGGGATGGGAAACAAAGTGCATCAGTTTCCCTAACACCCAAGGGAAAACTGTACAGATATTTTCATTGCCACAGTACTGGATTGATTCGAAGCTATACATCCATTACAGTGTGTGAAAAATCACTGTGATGTGAAAAACAATTGACACGTTAATTGCAGCTTACAACAAACACCTGTCAGTCAAATAAGCCTTCAGACAAATGGTGCTCAGCACTAAACTTTATCTCAAACAGCCCTCGCCCCAGGCAGTAAGAAATGCTTACGCCTGAATAAGTCTTACCATATATCAAGATCTTAGCAATTTTTAAGAAACATGAGCAACTGTAGCAGTAACTTCTTACAAAGGCCAATGCTTTGTCCTTCTCAGAATTGATTATTTTAGTTTACTCAAAGTATTAGTAGCGCTGCTGGTCCCACCAAATGAGAAACACAAATCAAATGATACTTTTTTTATGTAGGCCTTTAAACCACTGGAAGTGGCTTTTGAGTTGTACAGAATTCCAAGTGGCAGCTCTTCTAAAACTGCTTATTTAGTGTGATTCATTGATTAAAGCTTTTGTCACAGATTTCAAAAGCATACCATTGAACTGGGAAAGTCATCAGCCCTATGATTCAGCCTCTTTTTGTGCTCAAAAAGTACCTCTCCTTGAATTACAGAGTTCAGGCAGACTCAGGCATTTTGGAGTGTGGTCTTATTTCTGTGAGAATAACTGTCCTGTGTTGGCATGGTATCTTCATAGAGCTCTCTCTTATTCCTTCTCCATCTGAGGCTGAGCCTTGGCCACATGTACAAATGTTCCCGAAACACAGGGCACGGGTAGGGTTGCCCACCTCCAGGTGGGCAACCCTAAAAACAGCACACTTGCTCTTAAGGATAATATTACTACTATAAAGAAATCAAAATAGACCCTATTGGATGCCTCGGTTATAATGAATAACACAAATCATTAAGCCCATACAAATTATATAGAAGAACAAATGCAGTTAGGAATGTTCACTTTACATATCCATAACAATATATCGACTGTCTGATAGTTAATTTAACAATAAGTCCCGAGTGGGTGTCAAATAAAGTCCACTGTTCTGAAATAACGATATATCGAACCTCCAGGTGGTGGCTGGAGATCCCCTGTTACTACAACTGATCTCCAGGCAACAGAGATCAGTTCCCCTGGAGAAAATTGCTGCTTTGGCAATTGGACTCGATGACATTGAAGTTCCTCCCCTCTCCAAACCCTGCCCTCCCCAGGCTTTGCCCCCAAAATCTCCAGGTATTTCCCAAACCGGAGCTGGCAACCCTAGGCACAGGCCATGCACCTAGCTGCCCCTCTCCTTCTCTGGGCCCCAGCCTCCCCATATTTCTACTGGAAGAAGAAAGGCACTCCACTGATGGAGCTGGATCCAGCCACCTTTTTCACTCAGTCTTACCCACAAAAGCAATTAGTTAACAAAAGGACCCCAAAGAAATATGAAGTTGGAATGGAAAATGGACTGGGCTGTGGAAATCCAATTCTGAAAAGAAGTATCTCATATGCAACCCCACCCCCCTCCACTTGCCATGGTGTCTTGCAGATAAGTGGTACCTGGACTTCACATTTCTTTCTTCCTTTTTAGTAAGAAAAGTATTATTTTCATAGCTTACTTTTGGAATTCTTCCTGGTTTCTGGAAACAAATTATTAAAACTGAGCATATGGAGGTCTTAAAGTAGAACCTTATGGAAGGGAGAAAAATCCTCTCCAATTGATTCTTTCTATTTTGCAGCATCTTAAAATAAAAAGAAATGCTTGCAAACTTTGGTGAAAGAAGATGTTCCTTGGAACATATTTCTTTTCAGGTTACAGTTTTCAGTTTTCTTCTGAATGGAAAGTGGATATTGCACCAAAGCACAGTTCTTACGTTCAAAAGAATTTAGTTGCATTTATGTTTGCAGGGGCCCCCCCTTTCTGTTGATTCAATCTGTAGAAAAAGAAAACAAAGAACACGATAAAGAAAAACTGCATCTTGAGAGATGAAAGCACAATATCCACATTTTCTTTACCAGTTTCTTCTTTTAAGCCAAGATTGATGGGCTAAGTCGAAATAATGGAAAGACTTCCACTTAGCCCAGTAAACAATGGATTAGGACAGCCTTTGACACTTCAGCCCCACTTGGGGGGGGGGTTATGCATTGTAGATATACTGGAGCATAGCAGAAAAGCTCTTCTTAACATGTAGTAAAACATATTTCATGATGTCAGCACACTGGCTTGAATTCCACATTGGCTCTCAGTGCAAGAGCCAGTTTCCTGAAATGTCATGGGGTAGGTATTAGTAAAGGTGATGGAATCAAGTGGGAAGCATGATGTTTCCCTTTTAACCTTTGTTTCTTATAATAGGACAAGGATTTTCTTCTCCCCTGATATTTCTTCTTTTCCATTCCTGAACACCCCCAGAGCCTCTCCCCTTTTCCTGCTTCCTTCTCTCCTTCTAAGGTTGCCAACCCTAGAAGTGGGGTCTGGAGATCTCCTGGAATCACAACAGATCTCCCAACTACAGAGATCAGTTTCCCCTCCTCCAGGTTGCCAGCTACAAGTTAGGAATTCCTGGAGATTTGGAGGCGGAGCCTTGAGAGGCAAGGTTTGGGGAGGGAAGTGACCTCAGCAGGGTATAATGCCATAAGGCCCACCCTACATGGCAGCCATTTTCTCCAGGAGAACTGATCTGTGTCATCTGGTGATCAATTGTAATTTTGAGTGATCTCCAGCCCCCACCTGGAGGTTAGTAACCCTAGATGCCCTGGAGGAAAGGCTGCTTTGGAGGGTGGTATCTATGGCATTAAAGCCCTCTGAGGTCCCTCCCTTCCTCAAACCCCACCATCCTCTAGCTCTTCCATCCAAATCTCTAGGAATTTCCTAACCTGGAGTTGTCAATCCTATCTCCTTCCCACCCAACATCCAACCTACCTTTATCTGCTCCTCTGTTTTAAGCTCTCCCCCACCCACGGCCGCCTCTAACTAGGAAAATTGTGTCCCAGTTGTGTGATACCAGCCAGTGGGCCTGGCCCATTTGCATGGTAGGGAACCCTCAAGGACTTGTGGAGGGGCACCTCACATTCCCCTGTATCCCCCTCCCCACACTATTTCCTCTTTTCCTTCCCTGAGATTTTGGCGGTGGAGCAGGACTTCAATGAGGTAGAATGCCACAGAGTCCATCTTTCAAAGCAGCCATTTTCTCCAGGTGAGCTGATCTCTATCACCTGGAGATCAGCTGTAAACACAGGAGATCCAGCCACCATCTGGAGGTTGGCAACCGTCCTCTTCCCCTGACTTTTACTCACATAAATTGAAGCCTGGAATGCTGTGGTTGTCTATCAACAGCCACTGAGGGAATCCGTTGCTTAAAGCGACAGGCACTCCTGTTATCAGTTTCAGGTTATTTGATCTTCCCCAATATTTTCTCACATTTCATATTTTCTGCATTCTTGGGGTCATTTTCAGATCTGTAGAAAGATCTGCCTTGCCCTTTCACAGCTCCAGTCACTAGATTTAAATATCCTCAGATTTGGCCAATTTGGCTATAAGAAAGTACTTGGGAACCAGCATGGTGTAGTGGTTAAGAGAAGTGGTTTGGAGCGGTGAAGTCTGATCTGGAGAACCGGGTTTGATTCCTCACTCCTCCACATGAGCGGCAGAAGCTAATCTGGTGAACTGGGTTGGTTTCCCCTCTCCCACACACGAAGCCAGCTGTTTGACCTTGGGCAAGTCACATTCTTTCAGCTTCACCTACCTCACAGGGTGTCTGTTGTGGGGAGGCGAAGGGAAGGTGATTGTAAGCAGGTTTGAGTCTCCCTTAAGTGGTTAAGAAACTCAGCATATAAAAACCAACTCCTCTTCTTCTTCTTCTTCTTCTTCTTCTTCTTCTTCTTCTTCTTCTTCTAGAACATAAGATTCTCATAATGCCTGTATATATGACATATGCAAAACAGGGCCAGCACATACTGAGGGAGGGAGTGGGTTTTAGTGTGCTGGTCCTATCCTCAGCTTGTACCAGAATGTTCTGCCCCTGAGTCCCATCCATGAGCTTTTGCATAACATGAAACAACACCAATGTTTCCACAACACAAACTGTTTCCATTATTGTGAACATTTGAAAAGCTGTATTCCCAGTCACAGGGGTAAATCCTACACGCACATCAACAAACAAGCCAAAGAGGTGGTGTTACTTGCATGCTCTGATGAGCACTCAGTTCCCTTCCCCTTCCATGCATGTTGGCTGTGTACACCAGCATGTTGTATGTACAGGGTTTAGGCATAGATTGTGGGCGGTTCTTAATCACATGGAAATCACATGGATTTCCATGTGATTGACAGGCTGTTTTAATCTATTGTGTGTTAAAGATACACAGGTTCAGAAACTATTGGCTTTTCACGTTCTCAAACAGACAGAGATGTTTAGCATTGCTTGCTGATATCTGGATTTTTAAAATATCTGTGTTCACAGCAATAAACAAGGCTAACTTCTGCTGTTAAATGGGGAAAGTACTTGGGCATCCCTGAAATAGACAAAGTGGAGGCAAAGACAGTGGATGAGTTTGGTAGTAGATCACAACTTAATTGTAGCAAGCAAACAGCACGGGAGCCTGTTTTCAGGGCTTGGCTCAGCCAGTGTTGCATCAAATGAGACTTGCTTTTCCTGACTCATATAGCAATCTGTGTCTAAAAAATGGACCCTTTCTCTTATCCCATTGCCTCAGCATAACTTATTCAATAGAATTTTTCTATCAATTCCTTCTTGTCAAAAGTAGTATATAATTAGAATATATTACTATACAATATTTTCATGTGATTTAAACTGTGCCCCAACATACTATGATTTTCAAAATTCATCCTTCTGATATTTTTTATAAAAACATCTTTAGAATATTTTCCACAATGAGACAATCAGTCTTTCTGAAGGCTGAGTGGTAACAAATTATTTATTTGCAAGCATCCATACTGTTATTTTCCCCACTTCAACTGAAAACTGGGGTTTTTTTTAATTGATGACAAATCTTTGTACTGTTCAGTTTTCAATACAGAAATATCTTATTCATTTTGAGGTTATTAAGCAATCCAATGCAATTACTGTTCTGTCGACCATTGTCATAAACAGGAGTTGAGGTTATATTTTCTCCCTTTCCAGTGATTGATTTTTATGCTGAGAATGGTTGCTTTCCATTTGACTGGATGAGGCTCAGGTTATTTGTACTAAAGTTCCCATATGAGAATTGTTCTTCTTTATCAACATTGTGGTAGCCCATCTCCTCACAAGTGTGCTCTCCATAATCAGAGACATTTGTATGTGTAGATGTTTTGTCCCCCTTCTTCAATGCCATTGAGTATGTTGTATTGTTACCCTAAGTAGACAATCTCCACTTTTGTTTGGGGGAAGTAGCTGGAGTCAGAGATCGAGAGGGGATAATTGGGACTGATAATCTAGGTATACCAGGATAGTCCTGGGTGAAAACTCTTAAACGAGCAGCCAGTTGTATAATTAAAATATGGTTTTATTAAAGAATGAAGAATTGTAAAACAAGAAATATATTTTAAGCAATTAACATACACACACAAAGCATACAAGAGCTGACTAAGAGAAAAAGGGTGGAAGTTGGATAGGGTTTCAGGGATGGGTGATAATTACCAGTCTTGAAGGGACATCCAGGAAAAGCAGTGCTGAAGAGGAAAATGACCAGAATTTCCAGGAGAAAAGGAAAAAGCCCATATGCAAGTGTGGGTGCGTGAACGGATCTAGAACACACACACTGTGAATGGCCAAAGGACCAATATTTATACCCCAAAATGGGTCCTGAGGTGGTATAAGGTAAGCTGGCAGGAAAGCCAGAGACAAAGAATTGATTGCTTTTCTGGGCTTCCAACGAAAAAATAGGAGAGGCTTAATGAATTGTCAGGACCCAAGAGAATGCCTGGGCTATTCTCCAAAACACTGATTGATTGCTGTGAGGGGTGCAGATAGGGTAAATAATGGTCTGCTCGGAGTGCTGATTAAATCACTGTAGGGTGGCACAATGGGGATTAGCTAGCCTCATTGTCTAGCCAGGCACATCTTAAGGCCAGGGGAAAAGTTCAGCAGTCAACCACCTTCCTGCCCAGGCTTAACACACAAGATGGATCCCAAAACTCTTTAAGGGGAGTCTATTTTGTGGGGAGCAGTGTATTGCTCTTATGCTAGTCTTTGGCCCCCGGACCTCCATGGTACCCCTTAGTGGGAGGAGGGATCT
The DNA here is from genome assembly GCF_029931775.1 of Euleptes europaea. Lineage (NCBI taxonomy): Eukaryota > Metazoa > Chordata > Lepidosauria > Squamata > Sphaerodactylidae > Euleptes > Euleptes europaea. The sequence goes on along the minus strand of NC_079315.1, from coordinate 82,818,855 downwards.
GACTGCTTACAATATGACTTTTATAACAAACCTGACATGGAGTATGATGCTAATAAGAAGCTACAGAAGGAAGATGGCATAGTGTAGTCCAATCTTGGAAGCTAACCAGGGTCAGTACTTGGATGGGAGACCACCAAGGAAGGCTCTGCAGTGGAAGTCAATGGCACCCCACCTCTGCTTCTTACAAGCATTGGAAGCCCCTTCCTGGGGTCACCATTAGGCGGTTGCAACTTGATTGCATTTACAGTATATACGTAAAAAGAAGCTACACTGGAAGTATTCTGCCTTTACACACAGATGATAACATATCCTGTCTTGTGATGAATGGTATTTTCCTCATATACAGTGTGATTGTTTTTATCTCAAAAAATAAGTCTTTCAGGTGAAATTTCATACTAATTCACTGCAGTACATTTGCTTCTTTCCATTGGGTTGGATCCAGACTCAATCTTCCAAAGGCATAATAAAACTTTCCTGCCTTCTCCCCCTCCCACCACAGCCCATTGTTCTCTGCAAAATGCTGCTCTGGGGAAATGGGGATCCTGAGGACCGACATGAGGGTAGTCTGCAGCAGGATGGGGGAATAGGCAGAAATTGCCAACTAAGTCTGGATCCAACCCATTGACTTATTTTTAAGAAGTGCAAAAACTAATTCTACTGTATTAAAATAAAAAGTTTTAGTGTATAATACAGAATTTATTTGTGTACTTTTTTATGTATTTGTTTTCTGATCTTCCTGCATTCGAAGTGGATTACAATAGATCTAAGTTACATCATGAGAGCCACAGTGGTGTAGTGGTTAAGGTGTTGGACTAGGATCTGGGAAACCCAGATTCGAATTCCCTCTCTGCCATGGAAACTTGCTTTGTGACCTTGGGCCATTCACACATTCTCAGCCTTGACTCTGGCAAGTATTTGGATGGGAGACCACCAAGGACCTCCAGGGGTGTGACACGGAGTCAGGCAATGGCAAACCACCTCTGAACGTCTCTTGCCTTGAAAACCCTACAGGGTTGCCATAAGTCAGCTGTGACTTGGCGGCAAAAAAAGGTTACATCATAACTAATCTATCTTATTAAACACCTCTTTTATCATACATTTTCTCATGTGCTATGCAACAATGTACTTTTTTCCTGAAGTAGGTTTTTAGGAAAGATTTACATGTTAATTTGCTGCAGTCATTGAAGTAACTACTTTCCTTTGGATTCTTTTTACAAGTGACTCGTGTTACAATTAAGACTAGCATGAGTACATGCATTTCTTTTTTTTTATCCCCCCCGCAACTCCTGAGTACATTCATTTCAAACCAATCAGAACATACTGTGAAATACTTTTGACTTGATCCATTTGAACAATGGTTTTCTGTGAATGTGGTTTCTATTATTGCTTCCTTGGAGCCTTATCCGTTGACTCTCCTGGAGAGTGTTGGGTGGGGGTACAATGAATTATTAAGCTGGCATCAGAAGAAAAGCTGGCAGCAGATGAGAAACAAGAGCTAAAGAGATAGTGAGACAAACTTACAAAGCACACCACACATAGATGAGAAAAGGGCCAAGGATTTGGAGTGGGGTTAGAACCAATCTGATTTCCGTTCCCCCTGCCCCAGTGATCAGCCACTCTGAAATGGGATACTGGAAGAAGTAACCTGGATAGAAGGAGATGAGAGAGAGATCTATGACCCATACTTTATTTACTCAGTTAAGTGCCCTTTCCCTCACTGTCTTCAGCACTGCACCTGAGGTAACAATGCATTGTGAGAGAACACTAAATTTAGAGGGATGCTTCCTGAAAGCATGACTTCTATGGGAAAGGAAGCAGAAAATACTCGTATGTTTTTGGCATACCATTTGTTTGTGTGAGTGAGGTGGTATGCGCCTGGCCCCCTCATTGTCAATATTCAGGAGGCAGTTGAAGACAGTTTTATTTAGGACTGCATTTTGATTGATTTAGCTTTTATTATTGGCAGTCCTAATTGGAGTTTTTAAAATTGTGATTTTTATGGTTGTTTTTGTTGTGTGTTTTTTAATATATATTTTTTTAAAATTGTAAACTGTCTTGAGTTCTGCAAGGGAGAAAGGCGGCTAATAAATGTTTTAAATGAATAAATAAAATAGATAACATGTACTCCAATGCTACGCATGTTTCTTAAAAGGAAATGTTGCTGAGTTAATGGGTTCTTCTAAATTAGAACTTTTAGGGCGAAAACGCACGGTCGCTTTAGCCTCCTTTATTCCCTGTTTCCGCCAGGATTCAGCCAGGATCGAATGCATGCGTTTTGCCGAACTTGCGTTCGATCCTGGCTGAATCCTGGCAGAAACAGAGAATAAAGAAGGCTAAAGCAACCGTGCGTTTTCATCCTTACGGTGCAACCCAAGAGAGAGTTAGACAGCCAGCATGGGGTCGTGGTTTGGAGTGGCAGAGTGTAATCTGGAGAACTGCGCTTGATTACCTGCTCCTCCATATGAGCGCCAGACTCTAATCTGGAGAACCAAGTTTGATTCTCCACTCCTGCTGGGTGACCTTGGGCTAGTCACAGTTCTCTCAGAATTCTCTTAGCCACGCTTACTTCACAAGGTCTCTGCTGTGGGGTGGGGGGAGGCGACTGTGAGCTATTTGGAGACTCCTTTTGGTAGAGAAAAGTGGGGTATAAAAACCCTTCTTCTGCTAAATCCATGAATTGGAAAGGTATAGCTCTTTTTAAGGATTATAATTGCTGGAGCAAAGAAAACTTGTAACTCCGAATGTGGAAAAAACAAACAGGACTTAATGTCCAAAAGTCAAACTCTAAAAACTCTAAAAAGTCAAAGAGCAACTTAAATTATGAAAGTGGCTTGTGCTAATTTACTAGCTTGTCATACATTTTTTTTTAAAAAACTGAACTCTATATCATATCACCAACTGCTTTGGGAACTCAGAATAATTTTCCTATATGGCATTAAGCTCTAGAACCACAAACACAAAAGGGGGGGTTATAGAGTGAGGGTCAGTTGTTTGGATCCATAGAGAATCTTGAAAAGTAATGAGGCTCTTTTGAAAGAAAACGAGTTGAAGTGTTTCTTCACTTTCACCCCTTAGGATGCTTCCTCAGCCTTTTTAGAATCTTTATAAACATTGTGCCAAACTCATCATCTGTCACTCCCCTGATCTAGAAGGAAAAACACATTTTGAATATGTATTCTGTATAACCATTTGAAAATAGAGATGCTAAATAAAACCCATTATTTCTGTAAACAGCCATACATGTGATTACTTTGTACTGTGTCATCGTCACGGCTCTGTTACAAGCATTGTTCCAGTGTTGTCATTTTCTTCTTGTCATTCTATTTATGCTGCTAATGGAAATTATTGTGTTCACAAAATGCTGTTTTCTGGATTAACATTATTTTCATGTATATTTCATGTGCTGTGTGATATGATCCATTGTTTCCTGATGCAATATTTTGGGACTTTAGAGGAGGATGGAATAGTTCCCCATCCTACAACACTTTCAGCACGTCATACAACCGTAAAATTGTCTGGTACAATTTAGCCTGATTGGCGGCTGTATCTACTCCATGCTGGAATAGCAAGGGCACTGCGGAGGGCAAGCTAGGGTTTCAGTAGCAGTGCTATGTCTGGAGATTCTATTGACTGCAAGAAAAGAAAGAAAGAAGGAAAAGAAACCAATCCAGCTCACAGTGAGTACTGTGAATCAGAGTTTTGTGCACTTTATTCCCCCACCTTTTCCAATCCCTAAAAAATTAAATCAATTTAAAAAGCAATAAGGAAAAGGCAGAAATAATACACTGATGGGTTTTTAAAATAATAATAATCAAACACATAAATAGAAGCTGTGTTCATTGCTTTACAGTTTGCAAATGCTCACTGGAAAGAGTACAATATTTTAATACAATTCTGAATATTGAGACTGTAACACACCTATATTGGTCATGAAGTGTCAATTCCCTAGAAACAACATTTGACAAAACATGAAAAGTGAATGGATGGAAAGACATTAAAAAAACAACAACACCTGGACAATAAAGAATTAATTTGGTAAATATATATATCTATACAATATGCATACATGTATTTCAAGATACCAGTAAAATAGATGTAGTGGTTAAGTGGTAAAGAACGGTGGTTTGGAGTAGTGGAGTTTAATCTGGAGAACCGGGTTTGATTCCCCACTCCTCCACATGAGCGGCAGAGGCTAATCTGGTGAACTGGATTTGGTTCCCCACTGCTACACACGAAGCCAGCTGGGTGACCCCGGGCAAGTCATTCTCTCTCAGCCTCACCTACCAGGGTGTCTGTTGTGGGGAGGGGAAGGGAAGGTGATTGTAAGCCAGTTTGATTCTCCCTTAAGTGGCAGAGAAAGTTGGCATAAAAAAACCAACTCTTCTTCTTCTTCTTAAATCTGTAAATACAAGATGTTTATTTCCACCACCATCTCACAGTTTCCCGTATCCTTAGGAAATCTGAGGCACTTGCACTTCAACGAGCTTTCTCATTTACTTCTGTGATTTGAATACATTATTAAAATAATCCGGCTGTTATATAATGCCCATAAGAAATAGCCCCAGTTTTTCCCCCTATGGGCAGTAGACCTAGCTTCTAAGGCCAAGCTTCAGAGACCCCTAGCAGTTCAACAGTGTATTGGACCTTAAAATTCTAAAGATACATTATTTTCTGTGGTGGCAGACCAGGTCTTCTCACAGAAAACAATGGTCCTTTAAAGCTTAGAGTGACCGTGTGCTGTGGGACAAGTGAGAGCTGGGCTGCGTGCTTCCTCGCCTTCTCTCCCTCCCACTCATGTGCCTCCCCAAAATCCAAAACACTGTCCTGAAACTCTGGGAGATAATTGTTTGTCCTGGAACTCTGGGAGTTATTTGGGTCATTTTGGGTACCACTGAGCCAACCTGTAATGGCTAATTTCAGGTTTAACTTTGGCTCAAGAATATCCAAATGCACACTCCTTAATGAAGACTGCACAAAGCAACATGATCTGGAATTTCCTATATGTTCTGTTCCCATGCATCTTAAAATTACCTCGGGAGGTCTTGGCACCCACTTGTCATTTTAACAGCCCGTTCCTGATTTTCGAGGACGAACGTCCTCAGGAGGTCAGGAAGGGGCTGGGCCGGTGTTGGGGCCCTTCATGCCGGCACCTGGGCTACTTATGCCGCTGTGAATAGCCCCAACGTTGGCAGGGAGGCCCAGACACCATTCTCCTGGCACTACTGCAGCAGCGCCACCCAGGGATGACAGCTGGGCTTTCGGCCAGCATCCCACCAGCTCAAATCCCTGGTGGGGTGCCAGCATCCCCGGCAGCGTGCTGGCATCCAAGGGGCAGAGCTGCCTTAGGCAGCCTCCTGTCCCCATTCGGCCCGGAATGCTGGCGTCGAGAATGGCATTACTGTCTGCGACTGCTTTTTAGCAGGCGCAGCATCGTGTTTGGAGGTGCCATGGCGGCACCTCATCCATGAGGAATGGGCAATAAGTGTAGCATACAGTGAACTAGAACAGGGCCTACTCAGTGGTGGTCCCCTTGCAATGGAACTCCCTGCTTTGAATGCACGGTGTGCCTCCCTGTCTCCCTTTTAGTCTTTCATTCAGGAAGACTACTGGATTTTTTAAAAAATGTATTATGTCCTACTTTCCCAAATGCTCACACACCTGCAAGTTCAGCTCACTTCCCATTGGCCAGTGGTGATCAGGCAGCCAATTAATCAATGGGCTTCAGTTCTTGTAGGTTATCCGAGCTGTGTGACAGTGGACTTGGTATTTTCTTTCCTGACGTTTCGCCAGCAGCTGTTTGCAACTTGTCCGTGTATATATGCAGGAACTAACTACTTGTAGCTGTCAGAAAAGAGCTTCCAGCTGATGAGGAATTCCCTGGATCCTGCCTCTGATTTTCTGTTGGAGAAATTTTGTTCTGTGCCCAGAATAATCTGACCAGAAGCCCACCTGATTTCCCTTCTCTTTGCCCAACCTCAAACTGTCAGTATGGAACGCAGAGAAAAAGAGAGAAATTAGTTTTTGAAATGTAAACATTAAGATCACCCAGTTTGGAGAGGAGGGAGAGAGGAAGAAGCTCTTTACCTTTTGTTAATTTACTATATAGCTATTTTGGGGGGAGGGATGGATCATGGATCAGAACTGCAACTCCCAGCTGATCCTCATCTTCTGATCCACCTCCTGATCCACAGGCAGCAGCAAGCTTGTTTGGCATCTGTTTTGAGTTTCTTGAAGCAATCTGGACAGTTCCTTGATAGGCTCATAGTCTGATCATGAGTGTCCAAACAAGGCATGTTTAAGTGCCTAACAGGTTTGCTGAGAAATTCATGGCATCCCTAGAACACGCCCTATACTAAATCAGACCAATGATCCATCTGCAGGTGCTAGCAGATCTTGGAGATGCATTACCTCCCAGACATACCGTGCTTCCATCCAGCCTAGCACAGCTGTGTGTGCGTGCACACGTACTGCGCACTGCATGCACACGAACGTGTTTAAGTGCCATCAAGCCACTTCTGATTTTTGTCAACCGTATGAATTAATGTCCTCCAAAACATCCTATTGTTAACAGCCTTGCCAAGGTCTTGCAAACAGAGGCCATTTCTTCCTTGATTGAGTCAATCCATCTCATCTTGGATCTTCCTCATTTCCTGCTACCTTCAACTTTTCCTAGCATTATTGTCTTTTCCAGTGACCCGTGCCTTCTCATAATGTGACCAAAGAACGATAGCCTCAGTTTAGTTATTTTAGCTTCTAGGGTCAGTTCAGGCTTGATTTGAGCTAAAACTCACTGATTTGTTTTTTTTGGGGGGGGAGGGGGAGCAGTCCACAGTATCCTCCAGCCCACATTTCAAAGGAATCTATTTTCTTCCTATCAGCTTTCTTCATTGTCCAGCTTTCACACCCATACATTGTAATAGGGAATACGATGGCATGAATTAACTTGATCTTAGTGGCCAGTGACACATCCTTACATTTCAGAATCTTTTCTAGCTCCTTCATGGATGCCCTTCTCAGTCTCAATCTCTTTCTGTTTTCTTGGCTGCAGTCTCCCTTTTGGTTGATGATGGAGCCAAGGAATAGAAAGTCTTAAACAGTTTCCTCGTTGTCCATCTTGAGTAATTCTCCCATAATCATTACTTGTGACTTCTTGATGTTCAGCTGTAGTCCTTCTTTGGTACTTTCTCCTTTAACTTTCAGCAGTAGTCATTTCAAGTCTTTGCTATTTTCTACCAGTAATATGATGTCATCTGCAGGTCTCAAATTGTTAATGTTCCTCTCCCCCGCTATTTTCACTCCACCTTCATCTAAATCTAATCCAGCTTTCCTTATTATATGTTCTGCATATAGATTGAAGAGATAGGGAGATAAACATACATCCTTTCCAGTTTTGCCAACTGGAAACCATTCTGTTTCTCCATATTCTGTCCTAACAATTGCCTCTTGTCTGCAAAACAGGTTGCTAGGCAAACAAAACAGTATTGCCGGGCTTCAAGCCCTGGTTTCTGTCAGTAAAAGATGAGGGAGGGGCAGGGCCTTTTCAGGACTGTTTTGGCCTTTGAACAGCTTGCTACCATGTGACTTGCATGACACACCCAAGCCTAACTGCTTGTTACTTTTTAACAGCAGTCCCCCTCCCCACAAAAGCCTGTATGGCGTACTGGTTAGACTCTGGTTTGAATCCCTACTCTGCCATGGAACCTCATTAGGTGACTTTGAGCCAGCTACACATTCTCAGCCTAATTTACTTCATATTGTGAGAGGACAAAAATGTAGGAGATGAGAATGTTGTAATCTGCTTTGGTACCCCAATGTGTGGAAAGGTGTGGTATAAATGAGGTAAATAAATAATAAGCAAAGCTGAAGATGGGCCAGAGAAAAGGTAGGTTGGTTGTTGGGTGGAAATAGGGTTGCCAGGTCCCTCTTTTCCATCAGCAGGAAGTTTTTGGGGTGGAGCCTTAGGGCAAGGTTTGGGGAGGGGAGGGACTTCAATGCCATAGTCCAATTGCCAAAGCAGCCATTTTCTCCAGGTGAACTGATCTCTATCGGCTGGAAATCAGTTGTAAAAGCAGGAGATCTCCAGCTAGTACCTGGAGGTTGGCAACCCTAGGTGGAAAGGACAGAATGAAGCAGGAAAAGGGGAGAGGCTATGGAAAAAGGAAACGGGGGGAGAATAAGATCCAACAGGAGTCCTTGCATATCCCTTACTTGTTTTATTCTATTTGTAAAGTGTTGTAAGAGTCCTTAGGTTAGGTGGTTGTGTATAAAATGTTGGAAAGAGAGAAGTAGGTGCTCTGGGACTCTGTTTTCCTTTTGATTTTACAACCTATGATAGTTACTGTTGCAGCTTGCCTGATTAACATCTTGCCTCAAAAAACTTAGTTATTGAACTAGATGATTTCTTGCATTTCACTTTGTCCAGGCTAGCCTCATCTTGTTACATCTCAGAAGCTAAGCAGGGTCAACCCTAGAAAGTATTTGGATGAGAGACCTCCAAGGAATACCAGGGTCGTGACACAGAGGCAGGTAATGATAAACCACCTCTGAACATCTCTTGCCTTGAAAACCCCACCAGGAGTCACCATGTGACTTGATGGCAAACCCCCCCCCCCAAACAAACACAACTTTGATAGACTTAGGCCCTGCCTCCCCCAAACCCTACTGTTGTTGGATTCTGTGAATTTGACATCAGAAGTGCTGGTGCCTATGACTCAGGGCCATAGATATCAGATATGCTCATTCTTTAGGTCTTTCATTGACCTGGTTTAAATATGAAGCTGACCACATGGACACTTGCATAGGTTTTTGTTTTTTAAATCTCATTTACACCAGGTTAATTAAAAATAATTTCCTTCTCTTTGAGCCAACATCAGGCATGCCATTGATATTTCTCAGTTTTGTGAATGTACAAAACTTTTCAGTATCCTCATCTTTTTTTTTAACAATGTACCATGCTGGATTAAAGTACTCTAAAAATGAATAATTTTACCTGTGACAAAATGCTGAGGGCATTACAATGTTGTAATCCAAATAACCACAATAACTACAGGCATAATTATGCCACTGGAATTAATATTGTTTTCTACTCCCTTTGAGTAATCTTAAAATAGAAGTCTTTGATGGTTAAATTTTAATGGAACAATCAAAGAGTAGTTAATTCCACAGCATGAGGCATCCTTTGTGCACAGTTCTGGGGTTAGGAATGCTCAGGTTTTGCAATGACCTGGTTGCCTAAACATCCCCAGATGATTTGCAGTATTTGTTAAATTAGCTGTATATAAATTTTTTTCCTGCACAGAGATTTACTCAATTAAATGAAAAATAAGTGGTTTCAAGAACCAGTTCTGTCATTGCTAAACTGAAATCAGCAAGCTCTTTAATATCAATGTCTCAGAGGTTAATCTCCCTGATCATCATCTGAAACTCCTTCTCATTCTTATCAGCTAGATGTAGTGGCAGATTGCAAGCACTCCTTATTATCTCGTTAAATCAGTAGGTGAAAGCATTTTTTTTCTTTTCAAACATCTTTTATTAATGTTAATATGCCAGATGGGACAAATTAAAATGGTTCTGTTCCACATGCTGCCATTACCCACAATCATACCACATCATTTATTGGTTAAGGAAACATAAGAAAATGATAGGTGTGGTATACGCCTGTAATAAAATTTTTGAAAACACTGCTATTCCCAGCCTAGAGCAGGCTAAGGTTTGGATCCTAAGCAGTACATGCAGAGTAATACTTGAGGAAGGCAACTTCCCCTCTCCTTGCTGTGCAATCTTTTCTGATTCCCAAATGTTTCTTGGGGTTGGTGGTTCAGAGGGAACAGTAAAGAGTAGGGTTGCCAGATCCCTCTTTACTATCAGTGGGAGGTTTTGGGGACGGAGCCTGAGGACGGCAGAGTTGGGGAGGGGAGGGACTTCAATGCCATAGAGTCCAAAAGCAGCCAATTTCTCCAGGCGAACTGATCTCTATCGGAGACCAGTTGTAATAGCAGGAGATCTCCAGCAAGTACCTGGAGGTTGGCGCCCCTAGTGAGGAGAGTAATTTGGGAGACTGAAACAGCATGGGGGACTCAGCAAAAACTGCTCTCATCCCCCACCCACAATGGGATGCTGAAGTTACTAAAGAGTTGGGTGATGCTGCTCAACACCATTCTTTCCCCAGTCCACTCTGCTGCTCAAGCAAATGTTGGGCAGTTGTAGATGCCTCACAGTGCTTGTCAATTAGCCCTGCTTGTGTTCTGGCAACCCATCCTATTTCTTCTAACCCTAGTTATGCCATAAATAAAACAAAAGCCTAGCAGCACCTTAACAACAAACATTTATTCAATATGAGCTTTCATTAGTCACAGCTCACTTCTTTAGATACGTTGAAATAACAGAATAATAGAATCATAGGCCATTTATGCAGGGGTATTTAGTTTGCAGTCCCTGCTGGACAGTTTCGAGGCTTCCTTTGCATTATTCATGATTTTACTGACCTTCAGACGTGACTTTGCTCTGGCCTCGTTCTTCCCCCACAGTACTAGGATCCTATTTTAGAACTAATTTAAAAACTGTTTTGAGGCAAGAGCAACGCAAATTTCCCCCATTTCCATGCATAGCTCTTAACTTCGGGTTTCTCTCCCCACACCCAGTTTGGCTTCTTCCTCCCAAGTGTCTGTCCCTCCCATTCAACCTCTTCCCTCAAAGCTAAGCACAAAAGAGGGAGTTGAACCTTCATGAAATGTACAGGAAGTCATGGAAGAAGGCTGCAAGGGTTGGAAGGCAGCTCCTGGCAGGGAGCTGTTGAAGAAAGGTGTGGGGGGGAATACCCAGCAAAAGCACATGCAGCCCCTTTAAGAGCTGACCTTCCCCCTCCAAGTAAAGTGCAACAAGGCTGCATTTTCAGGGGGACAGACTCAGAGGCTCCGTGGTTCACTGGGGATGCCTAATTAATCACAATGTACTCCTGGAATATGTGGGGGCGGGGGAGGAACCCTCATGCATATGATGTTTGAGAATTCAGAGCAGAAAACTGTGCAGCAAACCAAACACAAATTTCCCCTGCATAAAAGACCAGAGTGTTGGAAGGGACCATCTAGTCCAAAGCTTCTTAAACTGTGGGTCGCAACCCCATATGGGGTCACATAATTGAATGTGGGGTCACAAAAACTTGGCAATAGTAAAAGGTTTCTGAACCTTTTATCAGTAAATATTTGATTTGTATACCTATTTTATATACCTATATACCCGGGGTCACTTAAAAACTTCTCGGGCGAAAAGGGGTTGTGAGTGGAAAAAGTTTAAGAAGCCCTGATCTAGTCCAGCCCCCTGCACAATGCAGGAAATTCACAACCACCTCCCCCCACACCACCTGTGACCCCTACTCCATGCCCAGAAGATGGCCAAAAACAAACAAACAAACAACAACAAAAAAAACAACCCTCCAGGATCCCTGGCCAATCTTGCCTGGAGGAAAATTGCTTCCAGACCCCAAAGTGGCAATCCTGCTCTCGCTCTCATTATCTGCCTAAGGTCACACAATCAGCATTGCTGACAGATGAGATGACATCTCATTTCAATCAGCCATGTCCAACTTTTGCTACAAAGACTCAATCCTGCGAAGTGGCTGACTGAAATGTTCTCACCATAGGAAAGAAAGGGGATTTTTGGCGGTAGAGGTCCCAAGTTTTCAGGGTAGCTTTCAGGGACGCTCCTTGCACAAACCCCAAAGTTTGGTGAAGATTGGTTCAGCGGGTCCGGTGTTATGGGCTCTGGAGGGGTCACCCATCCCTTCTCCATAGAAAAGTGTTAGCTGATAAATGAACAGAGGATCTCTCTTACCTTCCAATGCATTTGTATGGAAGTGGGAGGGGGTGACCTCTTCCGACCTCATAACTTTGGACCCCCGACCCAATCTTAACTAAACTGGGGGATTCTTGCAAGGAGAGTTCCTGCAAGCTCCCCTGCAAGTTTGGGGGCTCTGCCTCAAAAAATGACCCATGGCTGATTTTTTTTTCAGGAAACCCGAAAATAAACCAAATCCCCATATTTACTGGTACAGGAATTCAGCTTATTTTGGGTTTCCTGAAAAAAATCGGGCCCAATAAACCCGAACCTGAATTTTACCCCAAAAAGTCTGCACACTTCTAGTCAACAGCACACCATAAATGGGAAGTGCAGACCTGATAATGAGCATCTTGCCTTTAGCAGGACATCTGCCTGGTTCAAACAGTGATGACTTGTGCTACATTTGAGCTAGAGGAATTGGCATGACAGCACCCATGGCTCAAGCAAAAGCTTTGAATTCTATCCTTCTTTAAAAGGCACTTACCTAGTACCAGTGTAGTATAGTGGATAGTGCCAGGCTAGGACTCTGGGTGAACAGGGTTAGAATCCCCACTTCTGTCATGGAAGCTCGCTGGGTGCCCTTGAGCCCACCACAAACTCTCAGCTTGGCCTACCTCACAGGGTTGTTGTGAAAAAAATGGAGGAGGGGAGAACAATGTTCTAAGCCGCTCTGAGTCCCAACGGTGGGGAGAAAAGCAGGACATTAATAAATAACCTTAGTCAGGAAGGGGTGGGATATAAATTAAATAAATAAATAAATAAATGCAGATCTAAACAATTGCAGGTATGTGTCCTATTTGAATCAGAGATAGGGATATAGGTAATTGAATTGGAATTGGTAGGACAATTTGAGAAGATCTTGGATTAGATGGATATTGTGGACTCATACTAATCTAGCCTTAGAAATGATCTGGACTTGTGATCTTACATATTTGTCTAGACATTTCAGTGGTATTTGACACTAGAGATAATAAAATCCCTCAGCAGTGCCTGAGATGGTTGGGAATTGGGGCACCGCATTATGATGGCTCTACTCCTACTGATCAAAGAGTATGATTGAATAACATCTAGTCTGGCCTGTGGAATTTTGTCCTGTAGGGTCCTTCTAGGCTCTTTCCTGTCTCCTGTACTTTCCAGCAACACATACAATTGCTTGGAAATACCAAATCAGAAATACAGTGACATCAAAATACTGATGACATTTAATTCTTTTTTCTCCTTTTTTTCCATCACATCCATGAATAAAGGTGACATCCCTGAACAAACACCTAAATGTGGTTATGGAATGGATAAGGTTCAGAAATTAAAGCTTAAACCAGACAAACAAAGATTATTTTGTTTTGGGTTATTTGGGGTTAGTCCAAACCTGTCCTGAATAGGTTGCTGACCTCTAAATCACAAGGTTTTCAGTTTGAGACTCTCCTTGATCCTGCTTTGTTTAAACGTGCTTTAGGAAATACCACTTTACTGTTTTGGAAGAGGGCAGAGTGATTTTACTGCCCTCTGCCAAAACCCTGTAAAGAATGTTTTTCATAATTCACTCAACTCTGGTAAGATGAAAGTAATATAAACACTCCTTTTGCTGGGTAGGAGACATTAGGAGATATTCTCACACTTGTTGTGAGGATAAAAACAAAAGGACGGAAGAACAATGTTATAAGCTGCTGTAAATCTCCATTGGGGAGAAAAGTACGGTATAAATAATATCTAAATAAATAAATACTAAGATGTCTAGCATCACCTTCACATCCAAACAAGATTGACCCAATGAGAGGCTTCAGGCAAAGAATGTATTCTTGTGTTTGTGAATTTATCTCTTTATTCTGTACAACAAGGACAATGTTTGATGTACGTATACAAAGATGACAGAGAAGTTTACTTCCCAGAAGAAGTGGCATAGAGTTCAGTCATTCATCAAGTTTCTCTGTAAATCTTTTCTTGATTTTCAACCTAACCCCGTGTCTACATTTTTAAATGAAAGCTAGAGGGGTTTGAACTTTTAAAAAATCCACCAATTCACCAAATTGTGCTCCAAATCTGATCTTTATGAAAATGACTTAACGTGAATACAATAGAAATGGAATTGTAACTCTGCTGTACTAAAATTGTTAAAATGAGTGACATACAGATTGTAAGACACAGTTTGCACCAATTTTTTAAAAAACTGCTAGAGGTATTATTACTGATATTATTAATAATAATGGCAATACCGTAATAAATGTAATTCTAAATACTAATAATTGTAATTATTCATAATAATCAATAATTAGTGGAATGAATCAAAAAGACCACAGTAGGATAAAAATGCATTCCCAGCTGTAGACCCAGAGACATTCACCTAACTTTCATGAGATAGGCAATGATATCTCAAAGTAAGGCTTTCAAGCTGTTCTGCCTAGTACTTAGAATGGTACTACACAAGAGTCAAAGTAGATGTTACGTAGATAATTCATGATGAGGATCCACACTTCGTATTTTCTTTCTTTTTATTAACTTTTAAGGAAGCCATCTGGAGTTGACAACTTTATTGAGGTGGCATCATCCATTGTTTCCTGCTCTAACAGTGCCATCCTATGTAGTTATCCTGTCCCAAGACCATTGATAGATTTAGAAGGGTGTAAATCGGCTTAGGGTGGCACAATAAATCACTCACACATGCTCATTGCAATCCAATCCAAGCTGTTATCTGGACTTGCCATGGATTTATACAGTGCAGAGCCAGTCCGTCTTTAGGACTGACAAAGATTTTTCCTGGCTGTTTAAGAACAGTAAGCAAAGTCGGAATAGAACTGTGGATATGAAGTGCTAAGTTAGAGCTGATATTTGTAGGTTTTGGGTTTATGGTTAGATAAGTTACTAATACCATTTGTGAATGTAATTTGTATGTTGGATTTTTGTGAAATGTTAAAAGATGTAGACTCATAGCTAATTAAAGTATTGTTCTTTTAGAAATATTTAGCTTTGATCAGAGCCATAGTTGCTGTTTGCTTTTGATGGTCAACAACATATTGCAGCACGATTATATTGGTTTTGATTACTTTACTGAGGTGGTATCATCCTTCCCTTACCTCTAGCATTGTTTCCTGCTCTAACAGTGCCATCCTATGCAGAGTTACCCCCTCCCAAGACCATTGATGGATTTAGAAAGGTGTAACTCTGCTTAGGGTAGCACAGTAAATCACTCACACACACTCATGCATGCACACATGCACTCATGTACGCTTACATTCATGGCAAGCTTCTGCTAGCTCTGCAATGGTAAAAAAAAAAAAAGTACCATATGTATTCGAAAGCTATATTTTCCAGACAAGAATCTGCCTTTATTAATATTCAAAAGTGAGCCCAAAGAAATGCATCCCATCTGCACACAGCCTCTGTAAGAATAACAGTTTGATTATGTAGCTCACAGTTCAAAGAAAAGAGGTCAAACAGATATGCCCTGAGGAGCTGCAAAAGCTAAAAGGGCTTTAACTAGTTAGCTCACATGTGGTGGGGCAGAGTCTGCTTTGCAACCCTCCGATTTAGGCAACCGATCCTAACTTTGTGTTTCTTATCAACCTATTACAGCCAATTGTGCTGCATTACATGGCGTGAGATCATTGGTTGCATTTAGCCCAGTGCTGTCTGCTGTGATTGGCAATAGGCCTCCAAAGTAGGGGAGATGCATTGCTGGGTATTAAACCTAGGATCTTATGCATGCAAAGCATGTGCTCAATCATTGAGCCATATGCCCCCCATTCCCTCCCAAAAAGCCTTTTTAAAGGTACAAAGTCAGATCTACCTTACCAAGGCAGAACACAGGAGGCCACAATGAGAGAGAGAGAGAGAGAGAGAGAGAGAGAGAGAGAGAGAGAGAGAGAGAGAGAGAGAGAGAGAGAGAGATATTCTAGAAATGATGCAGCATATATCCAATTCATCTCCTTTATTTTGTTTACATTGTAATGCATCAGACTTTTTTTTAATTCATGCTTGCTGGTAAGCAATATCATAAATATAACCACATCTCTATAGAAATATTTCTACTAATCAAGGGTCTGAAAATAGGAGTTAAAATTAAAATCAAGTAACTTTCTTCCAAAGACATGAGGAAAGCATCTTGTGCCAGATCAATATAATTCTCAGTAGGGACTCAATATACTTCTCTCCCTAAAGACATTTATATGAGCAAGCCTTAAAAATCTCTAATAGTCTAAAACCTTGTAAGGCCTAAGGTGTGTAACGGAATAGGTAATGCAGCAATAACAGTATGCATTATTCATATTATCAGACCTTCTCTTTAATTAGCAGGAAACCTACATTCCCTGCCCCTGTCCTAGGGCTCAAAGCAGGTTACAGTTTAAAAGTAGGTAAAATTCTAGGTAAAAGAGCCCTGTGATGCAGAGTGGTAAACTGCAGTATTGCAGTCAAAGCTCTGCTCACAACCTGAGTTCGATCCCGATGGAAGTCAGTTTCGGGTAGCTGGTTCAAGGTTGACTCAGCCTTCCATCCTTCTGAGGTTGGTAAAATGAGTACCCAGATTGCTGGGGGTAAAGTATAGATGACTGAGGAAGGCAATGGTGAACCACCCCGTAAATGTCATGATGTGACATCATCCCATGGGTCAATAATGACTCGGTGCTTGCACAGGGGACTACCTTTTACCTTTTAAAAAGTCTATAAACATACATGGAATTGGAGAGTATTTCAGATATCTACAGTTTGGGTTTGGGAATATTTGTAAGAAAAGAGCCATAGCTAATCTAAAAAGATAACATTATAAGATGACAGGAGGGGAAATAAGTCCTGATTTACACATTCCAAAGTGGCTGGTATCCCAGAAGTGTTACAATTCGCACTTTGTGATACCATGCTTCTGCTATGTGCAAAGCAGTGGCACATTTGAAGTCCATGAGCTCTAGATGTCTGTGAGGTCATTGACTTCTGGCTTCACAGAGATAATCAGAAGCACAGTCAGATTAGTCAGTTTGTGCTTTCAGAATAACGAGTTCTAATGAATGTCCAATTTGATCTACAAACAGAAGGTGGTGATGGTGGAAATATTTAGCATGATGGCTTGAGATTCAAAGATATCACTGGAATCCAGCATTATCCAAATTAGCAATTTCCAAGGGCCATAGTTTTAGGCTTCCAACCTTTGACCAATTAGCCAATTAAGTTCATCACTTAAAATCCTTTGCTCAGTTAAAAGGTGCCCCTAATTAATGAGGTGGCAATTATAAAAATTACACATACTGAAAAAACTGTGTCAGGTGTCATCTTAAGGGTGGCTCCCCTTTGCTCATACAGAAGAGGGAATAAATCTTAGATGGTGCCTGCTGTGGCATGCAAACATAACCCAGTAACCATTTTTCTTTTGAACTGTTGTTTTATTCAAATGAAATGCTTCTGATTTAACCTATTAACTAATTGATTAGAACTTATACCACTGATTAAGATTTTGTTCATTGGGTGACAGCCCTACATATTTCATATTTTTCTGTCTGTCGGTTCAGAATGACACATTTCTCAGTTGGTAGGCAGGGGACTGAAGTGGGCATATCCCTCATAGGCCACATGGGGAAGATGGGCCATATGTTGTGCTCCTCAGCCCTAAACATTTACTTCTACTTTACTTCTCTCTCTCTTTTTTGTCATCTTCTGGGTGTGGAGTAGGGGTTACTGGGTGTGTGTTGGGGAGGTAGTTGTGAATTTCCTGCATTGTTCAGGGGATTGGACTAGATGACGCTGGTGGTCCCTTCCAGCTCTATGATTCTATGATTTGCTCTTCTGTTTGGCCTCTTCTAAAAATCTTTAGGGCTCTTTTTGGAGGTTGCCTGACTGGTTGCTTCATGACACCCCATCCCTAACCACACCATGTTTGTGTGGGTGCTGTGGGGGTGCACAGCTTTTGTGCTGAGTAGCTACCAACTTACACTGGCTGCAAGAGTAATTGCTGTCACCCTCAGGTAAGAATACAAACATGCCACAGGCATTACATGTCACTGCCTCAGCTCCCTCGCTAGCCATGCTGCTGAGATCCACTTCTGAAGTGGTTCAGTTTTTTCCTGCACTTCCCTGATAACTCCTATCATGGGAAAATATTTAGCACCCAGAAATAAAAACTTACCCTTCTTGATGAAACCAGCACTGTCTTCTTTTGCAGAACTCTGTGTTTCCATGAAAATTCTAATGTGAAAATTCTCCAGCATGGGAAAAGGAGGCACGCAGGCCGGCTTTTCCCCAAACAGGATCTGGCCCCATGCCCAAACCACCAACCTTAAAGTTGTGACAAAATAAACATTGAACACTGAACAAAGGGAGAGAGAGCGGGACAAAGAAACAGAGGACTGGCTGAGCGGGGCAAAGAAGCAGGCAATAAATACCTGGCTGGTGGACCTGAGTGGAAACCTCAGGTCCGTACCTGCCGGCCAGGATGCGGAGGAGCTCTGAGGGCCTGGATTGGCCCAATCAAAAAGGTGGGCGGCACTGATGCCTGGCACGCGGCCAGCTGCTTCACCCCACCCCCGCCATTACCCACGGGTGCGGAGCGAAGAAGGCAGCTCCTGGGCTGCTCCGGCCAGCTGGCCCAGCGATGCTGCCGCACGGGTGCGGAGCGAAGAAGGCAGCTCCTGGGTTGCTCCGGCCAGCTGGCCCAGCGATGCTGCCGCAGCTTCTGGGAACTGGGGAGGGGCAGCCGCGCCACCCGCAGCTCACCTCCAAACTCTCCCCCTCACCCCCGCAATGGACGCCGCCAAACCCGGCCAGACCTCTGCTTCCCGGAATGGGCTTGCAACCCTGGCCCCAGGTGAGGGGGAGCCATTGTTTTGCCAGAGTGCTTTTTTTGGGGGGGGGGGGTTGTTTATTGAAAGCCAGTTGTAACTGGTAACTCTCTGTACTCTCTGTACTTTGGAGACATTGTTTACTACAGGTGACAATGTCCTAAAATGAAAGTCCTAGAGCTACTTTTCTCTGCATCCTGCCAAAAACAGTACAACCAGGGCAGGAAATACACCCCAAGCATTATAACCTTTCCTTGAAGCTCATTCTCATGGACATTTAGTACAGGCATTCAAGGATGGAAAGAAGACATCTAGCTTTATGGTTTGTCACAAACTGACTATAATGAGGCATAAAGGGTACGGAATCAGAAAACAGCACTGAGAAATTGGGTCAGGGATAGGATCCAGGCTATTGTTATTAGGGCTGTTGATTCGGTAAAAACCGAACCGAAAAAATGCAAATTCGGTAAAATTTGGATTCGGGTTTACTGATTTTGCAAAAGCCGGGAGGTTGGCAAAGCCGAATTTGCCATTCCTGAAAAAGCTGGATAAAAATCCAGGAGCTGGGGAGGGGCAGCCGTGCCGGATCTGGATACATTGTATCTCTATGGAGGCTCGGGGCAAACTTTCCCACCGTTTAAAGCCCAACTTCTCCATTGAGATACATTGCGAAGATCACACAAAAGCATCTGAACACAGCCACTTTGCCAGTGCTTTTCAATGGAGGAGGACGGGGCGACCCCTTCCAGACCTCATAACTCCAGACCCCCTGGCCTAATCTTTATCTCCTAAAAGTAAAACTGTATGTCACAATATGTCATATCCCTTGCTGAAGCCTTCTATGCAAGAAATAGATGAACATGTATGTTGCGGTGACCATTTACCTTGGCCTTTGCAGCAGAAGTTGAAAATACATACACAAGATTTTTTAAAAATTCTCTTAGAATCATCCCTCAGTGCCAGACAGAACCCTGAATTTAAAGCCTTGCAAACATAATGACAGTACAGATGACTTGGCTTATTGCTGGCTGAAAAGACATGTCTTAATTTAGATAAAAATAGTAAATTACCTAAATATTGAGCACATGCACGAGAATATATTGCTAGTGACTAATACATGCTTTTGAAAGTCGGGCTAAATTTTTACAAAATGTTTCTTCAATTAAAGCTTGAACTGCACTAGGACTTAAAAACCTATAGGATGGTCTGTATTTTCCTTTGTATCTCTCCTCTATTAGCTGGGAACAACTATCTCATCCAATATACTTAAGTGCTACACTGTTTGCAGATAGGTGGTAGTATTTATTATTAATTATTACTGATGTGATAATTTTAATATGCGAACTGCTTGGTGATTGTTCTCTCATTCACTCAGATAAGGCATTATTCAGGTAATCATATATCTCCATTATTTCTTTTTTATGTCCGAGTGCATTCCTTGGGGGGGAGCTCCCTAGAAGCCAGCGTGACACGGGCAGGAATTTCCCAGAAGGGAAAGCCCGCGCCGGCATTTGGGGGGGGGGCATTCCCCGGGCATTCCAAGGGGCAGAGCTGATGTTAGTCAGCTTCCTAGCCCCTTTCGCCCCGGGAAGCCCCCTTGAGTGGTGGCGGGATTGCACCACCTTTTTTGGTGGTGCAGCCTAGCTGTTCGCTAGGGAACATTCCCCCCCTTTTTTTCTTTTTTAATTTTTTTAAAAAGGCTTTTTTCCCTCTGTGGCCACTCCCGGCCACTGTAGATCTGCCCCCTGAGGGATGGGCTGCCCAGGTGTGAGACTATCATGGCCCAAGGAGAACCTAAGGAATCTATATGGTATTTTCTTACCACCTAGTTCAAAATGCTGCCCATTTGGATAACCCAGGCACATTAGTACCCTAATGACAGTAATATCCATATGGAAACAGGATTTTTAATGTAGATCAAGTTCAAGGAATGAAGAAATCCATTAATGTATATCCACCATGTCAGTAAGCAAAGGGGAAAATAGATTCATGATCATAATGGAACATAACCCCCTGTGTAGATGGGGACGATCAGGTACAAATTATTTCAAAAATACATTATTCTTAGGGATCCTTTGTTTTGACTTCACAGACAATTAACACTGGAACAGCAACAACATGAGTGTGGAGAATGCTTCCAGCATAGAACCACATTCAAAGAGAAGAAAGACAAAATATGAGATACCTGTCATTTTTTGTTTGAGGGCTAATAAGAACCAGTGTGTATGAGTATGTAGAGGAAGGGTGTCAGTCAAGACTCTTCTTCCCATCCTTTTGTTTCTATTAGACCTTTACAAATTCTGGTGGGGATCCAATTAAAGATCTTCAAGCTTTTCACCTCTTTTAACCCTTGAAGCTTCTGAATGAAGCCTTAGCAGCAGTTAGCTGTTCTAGGGCTGTTGAATTTTAAAAAATTCGGTATAGTTCGGATTCGGCCGAATTTGGCCCGTTTAGATTCGGGATGTGCCGAAGTCCGAACTCCTCCACTTCGGATCCGTTCAATTCGGCGGGAATTCAAAGTTCAGAAAAAAAATTCGGCCGAATAAAGCCATTAAAAACACAATCGCGCCTTTCCGCGGCTCTGGGGGGGCATTTTTGGGGTTAGAGGTCCCAAACTTTCAGCAGAGCTTCAAAGGACGTTTATTGAAAGACTCCCCAAGTTTTGTAAAGATTGGGTCAGGGGGGGCTGAGATATGGGCCCTGAAAGGGGTCCCCCCACCCTTAATGTGCATCTCTCAGCAGAGCTTGCCGCCCACGCACAAAGCTCCCAGCCCCGACAACAGTTTGCAAAGCAACTCAACCTTGTAAAACAACACCTTTGCAACAGGGAAAAACCAGAAGACACACAACTGAAACCTCCCCCCCTCAAACCAGGGAGCGAGAGACTCGAGGGGGAACACACACCCCAGGCAGAACTGACGACAGCCCCCTTTGGCTTCCCCCCCACCCACAGAAACTGCTTCCTCCCCACACACACACACAGACTCTGCTTTCCCCCCACACACACACACATACACAGGAGAAAAGTTATAGATTAAAGCCCCCAAAGGGGTCTTACTGTGGCTGTCTTCTGTTCCATCAGGAGGGGCTGGGGAGGACTTGTAATCCAAGATGATTACAATTAGGCATGGGACGTTTTGCTCTGGAGAAGATGCACACAGGATCGGCTCGCTGATCCATTCATCCCAATAGGGAAAAGGGGAAAGGGGAAAGGGGAAAGCCCATATCTTGGGACACCCTGACCCAATGTTCACAAAACTTGGGTGGTCTCTTAAGAACACTGGTCTGAAACTCTGCTCAAAGTTTGGGATCTGCACCCCCAAAAATGCGCCCCCTGCAGCCACGGAAAGAGAAAAGGGGGGGAGGCGATATTTCTGCCCCCACTGAACCCATCTTTACAAAACTTGGGTGGTATCTTAAGAATAACTCTCTGAAGCTATGCTAAATGTTTGGGGGCTATATCCCCAAAAAAGCGCCCCCTGCAGCCACATAAATGGAAAAAGGGGGGGAGGGAAAAGGGGGAGAGCCCATATCTCGAGACCCCCTGACCCAATGTTTACAAAACTTGGGGGGTATCTTAAGAAGCTTCATCTGAAGCTCCACTGAATGTTTTGTGTCTGTACCCCAAAAAATACTCCCCCTGCAGCCACAGAAAGGAGCGAATGTGCAAAAGCACCCCCCACACACACACGAGGATTTCGCTCTCTCTCTCTCTCCCTGGCTGGGCCGCACATCAGCTGATTCCTCCAGTACTCAATCCTGACTGATTGGCCAGAAGAAGACCCAGCTTGCCCACCGATTGGCCGGGGGAGGAGAATGCTGCTTACTGACGGTTATGCTGCTTACTGATGGCCGAATTTGCCAAATTTATTCGCGAACTCCCGAACTCGCTGAATTCGGCCCCCCCGGTTGCCCACCAGTTTTGAGTTCGGTTCCTCCCGAACTAAAAGCCACCGAATCAGGGGAAATTCGGCTGATTTTCAGTTCGGGCCGAACCGAATTGACAGCCCTAAGCTGTTCAGTAGGGCAGAAAGAAGAAGAAGAGATGGTTTTTAAATGCTGATTTTCTCTACCTTTTAAGGATAATGAAACCAGTTTACAATCTCCTTCCCTTCCTCTTCCCACAACAGATACCTTTTGAGGTAGGTAAGACTGAGAGAGCTCAAAGAGAACTGTGACTAGCCTGCGGTCACCCAGCTGGCTTCATGTGTAGGAATGGGGAAACCAACCCAGTTCACCAGATCAGAGTCATGAAGGATTGTGGAATCAAACCTGGTTCTCCACATTATAGTCCACCACTCTTAACCACTATACCATGCTGGCTCTCAATTGGTGAAAGTAGGAATATTCAGATACTACCAGGCCCTTTCCACAGCTTCTGTCTTATCTGATTGCTAACTGTGATTGAAGAACAGAAGCCTTCAATCCCAGATAGCAACCAGATAAGAGAATTTGAGCACATGCCTTGCATTTGGTTCTTTGAATTGTAAACCATGGCTCAGGATATTTCACTAAAAGCAATTCCCAGTGATATTACAGCCTGAATATTCAGGGATAGACAAATATTATCCACCAGTTCTACTGAGATCTGACCTAGTAATATGGCCTCTCTCACCTGGAACACACCAGCTTAAGTAGTTGTTAAATTGTCCTGAGCCATACCATTCTATGAACCTGTACACAGAGGATAAAATGAAGAAAGAACACCTTTAATCGTTTCTCCTAAATCTGTGTCCAAGAAATGTCAGGCTTTTATAAGTTGCTAGATGAATAATACCCATTTTCTGTGATAACATCATTACAACTGCTAAGCTGTTTCTTGCTGCAATTAAGCCATTTTTTAAAAAGCAATTTTGCTCCGCATTTTGGTTCATGGCTGATGACTACCATGTTGAGATTCAAAAGAATCACAAAATGTAGAGCAAATCTCAGCTGAAACACTCTGTGCCTGGCTATTCAGAAAGAGATTTATGTCATTTCCTCCCAAAACAGTAAGCTGGCCCATGAGTGTACGATAATGAAGATTTATCTGGAAACGTGGCTCTGTTGAGAGTTCACCCTTTTCAAGTCAATCTGGTTTGAATTTGCTTGCTTTGAAATCTCAGTGTAGAAGTTAAAGTAATTACCTCAATAGACTAAAAATCTACTGCCAAATCTTTATGATTCTTGATCAAAATAAAAAGCATCTACTTCTAAGGGAAATTTCCCTCGAGGCGGGTATCCTTGACTTCATCGAATAAAATAGCAGAAATCCTACTAACATTTAGCCTGATACTCAAAAGTAGATTGCACTAGGGCATTATATTTGGGGTTGCGCATGTGTGTGGCACATGTACCCACTCCTCTTTGTTGCATCCCTTTGATCCTCATGTGCAAGAACATTATAGTCCATGCTTGGAACAAGCAAAAATATTTAAATGGGTACTACAGGAAACTGAGAGGGCCACATGGGCGACCGGGGAGGGGGACGAGCAGAGAAAGAGCTGATATTTCATGAGAACAGCTGGACTTATTTTATTCAAAGCACAGAAGGATGGAACTTCCTTTAAATACCTTCTTATGTCTTTAAATACTTGTGTACATTTATCTGGAAACTAGGGATGGGTGGATATGCCTTTTTTCTTTTCTTTTCTTTTTGTTTCCATATGTTGTCATTTTGAATAGTTGGTGTCTACTTTTTTGTTGCTGGCATTGATAATTTGTTTGCTGTTTTGACACAACTAATGTGTAATGTGCAATGACGTTTTATGGATGACCAAATAATTCTGAAGTATGTGCACAAGAAAAATCATAATTTGGAAACATAAAATGGTATGGAATTAAAGAGACAATGGATTGATCGATGCAACTGAAAACTAGAATTAATAAATGGGGATATTCAAATTCAGCGAACAAGCTTATGAAATTTGATAGCATCCGTATTCTGATTTGACCAGAATTAACAAACATTTCTACATGGGTATATAAACACATATGTAAATAGACTATTATATCTATACTATTCATGATTTTATAGGAAATATCAGTCTAATTCCTGCATTTCCAGAAGCAGTTGTAATGGATAGAGATACATTGCTTACTGTAGCAATCCAGCTACTGTCCAGACACTGTCCAGACACTGTCCTTCAGTGTTACTCCTCTGAAGATGCCTGCCACAGCTGCTGGTGAAATGTCAGGAAAGAAAATACCAAGACCACGGTTACACAGCCTGGATAACCCACAAGAACCAATCCAGCTATTGTTCTGTTGACTTTCAAAAAATTGCAGACCTATATTTGTTCTGCAGTAGGATAGGGATTTTGTTGTTTCAGCTCCCGGAAGTATAGAAATATCAAACAATTCATCCTGGAAGCTCCAGAACACCACTACTGAGCAATGTTTCCCTGTTCATGTAATACTAATAAACTTGAAAGACAGATGAATCACTTTATTATTTAATGTATTGATTGTGGTCAATGATAATTGTATTAGCTGGACATAATATATGTGCAAAGCACTAGACTGCTGCTATGATATGGGCTGGCTTTCTGCAAACACTGCTTTAATAAGAGTTTTAACCTACATTTTCAAGCAATTTAAGATTTAACTGACATGAATATTTGAGCATGTATTATCCAAGAGTCTCTCATTTTGATTTGAAAACTATGCTCCCATGCACAAACTTCTGAACATGAAATTGGCAGTGAGATTTTTAATACCTTTATTTAGCTTTTTTAAATTCCTAAAATTTATGCATTTTTTGAATTTCATTATAGAAAGCATGACCTGTGAATGGAAATATGTTTCCTGGGCATCCCTAATCATAGCTAATTTAAAAAAATCTTATTCATGATTTTATTAAGGTGAAGTCTTCCCCATAGAAGATTAAATTATAAGGCCAAAAAAACTACAGTTCCTATCAACTCCAAAAAGAAATGATGCTGGAGAAGCTTGGGGAATGTTATCCGAAGCAAAAATGTATTTCAATCATGACCTACAGTTTATAGATCACAGCTATACTCCCTGTACCTTTGGAAAGGCCAGGTTTGTGGCTTGAGGGTAGAGTGAGATAGCCCAGTGGATAACAGTTGGCATTTTGTTGGCCATATCAAATTGGATTCAAACTCCCAATTTAAAAATTATATGACTTTTTTTGTGCAGGGAAAGTTTATTTTTGAGGCCCTTCATTCAATGTTTGTCATAATTAATTTAGTGTCACTTCTAACATTCCTCAAGGCTGTTTATGCATTTAACTTTGATTATATATTTTTTGAAAGAGCAGGTATAGTTTTGGGGTGCTACTGGATCCTGGCCTACAGTTTAAGGTTCAGCCTCTTCTTTGTCACATAGTGCCTTTTATTAGCTCTGGCTGGTTCACCTGCTACAGACACTGCTTGAAAAGTGTGATTTGGCCACAGTGATCTGTGTTGTGATCACATTTGCGAGCTGAGCTGTCCATTGGTTTTCAGGTTCAGATGTTCAGCATTGCTAAGGACTGGCAGAAAGAGCCGATTGACAGGCTGGTGCCACAAAATCTGGAGTCTCGCTTCATATCTGGAGCATATCAGGGGTGCATGATGTCCATGCAAATTAGCTTCCAAACTGAGGAAAAAGGCTTAAATGCAAGAAAAATAAGACACAGAAAACATTTCTTTTGGTGGTAAATGACATCCTGTGAACAGTCCTTTATGATAGTAATCAAAAATCTGATTTCAAGAGGTGGTCACAATGTAGGGAAATGAAGCCTCCACTTGGGGCGACTTTCAGTTTAACAGCAGATTTTCAGAGGGGGTGATATTGGAGCCAGCTGAAGTCTCAACCACGGGGGCTGTTCTGAAGGAGATTGCTCATCCGGGCGGGTGAGGAAGGCTCCTTCAGAAGCCTGGTAGTGTGCACAGCTGCTGAAGCCAGCTCTTTTTCGTTGGAGAGTATATCCCTCCCGATGGGACTGGTGAGCCCTGTCTTTTAAATAACCTTTATGCTTCATCCAGATTAACCCGCTGAAAACTGATGGTTGGTCAGACTAAGATGGCTCCGATTACATGACCCCGACCTCAAAAGGGCTCCCACTATGGGGCCCTAACAAAACCAGTAAAAAAAAAAAAAGATAGAAAAATGGGAGAAAGCACAGAGCCATGCATCTGGGCAAAGGTGAATAGTGTTACACCTGCCTCTGGTGTCAGGTTTCAGCGTCTCTCTTCAGAATAAGTGTGGTCAGGAGTGCCAGGGTCGACAGGGAGTCAGAAACATTTGCCAGGTCAGTCACAGTCCAAGGTCAGAATTCCAGGAGTTCTCAGGTCAGGTATCAGACAGGTCAGAGTGAAGTGAACTTGTTGCTTCCACACCTACACTCTTTCCCCACAGGCTTTTATACCATGCCCTGGGAATGTGCTGGCAGTGTCTCTGGCTAGGTCCTGCAATTAATCACTCTCCAGCTGTAGTTCCTGGTGTGCAGCCAGGCGCGCACTGTGTCGTCTAGCTTGCAAATCCACTCTCAGCTGCTTCCTGTGTGTTTCCAGGTGTGTTGGGGACTTGGGGCTCAGAGGCTGATCCACTGTCTGTTTCAAAAACTGGATGAAGAAAGCTTATGATGGTGGTTGTGACTTACATAAATCCCATCTGATTTACAAAAGTACACCTTTAGAAATGGGTTAGTCCCCTGCTCAGCTTTTAATGAGAAGATGTTTAAGGAGTAATTTATCCACAGGTGATAATTTACTACCATCTACTAATAACAGTTTCTAGAAGATGAAAGGCATTTGGAAGCTAAAACAGAAGCTATACTTTGACAAGACAGCTTGTGACCGGGCAATAAAATTTGGATTAGAAATTATTCAATTTGCACCTAGGATCAAAGGCAGACACTTGTGAAACAACCATATCCCAGATTTTACATGATCCACACTGCCAATAGTAATTGATTGTGTCATAAACACTGTGATATCAGACTATTCTCCTGGTGTTCCTCAGAAATGTCAGAAGATAGTAGCTCCATCCACACTCCAGAGATATCAGAAAGCAGTCATTCTGGTGGCAATCAACTGACCGTTGCTACAGATGAACATCAGACTCATGACCATCAACCAACAGTTCCATTAGATATAGCAGGAGAACCACCATTGAAGCATTCGATGAGGACCATAAAACCTCCAGACTGACTTATTGAGACATGTTAATTGGAATTGTAAATATGTTTGATTTGTTTCCATTCCCATAGCTGTTATATTGTTGTTAATTATTTTAAAAGGGAATATGTAGTGATAGAATTTATAATTTCAAGATTTTCCCTTATATTAGTCTAGTGCAGTGGTTCCCAAAGTGGGCAGTACCATGCCCTGGGGAGTGGTGGGATTACCTAGGGGGGCACTAAGAGGCAAGAAGGCAGCAGGGGGCACTAGAGGTGGGCCCCTTCAACTGAGTTGTTGGATAGGGTAGGGGGCGCTGGGGTTGAGTTTGTGGAACCAAGTGGGGGTGGCCTGAAAAATTTGGGAACCACTGGTCTAGGGTGTTAATTTGAAGAGCTTCCCTAAAGTCCAATGTTTAAGTAGGCAGTTCAGCTAGTTCAGAGTGCTTGCATAGACCTGTTGGAGTCATTGCTTAGATTCAAAACTGTTTGAACTACTTCTCATTCTCCTGGTTTCTATTTAGGAACCCAGAAAACATTACACAAGGCGCCTGGGAAATGTAGTTTTAGCAGCAAAATCGGCATCCTTAGTAAGGACACCAGGATTCTTAGAACAGATATATCCTCACGCTCCTGGATAAGGGTGACCTGGAGAATTACATGACTGCTGACTGTGCATCAAGCTGATGAAGACCACATCAGCTCCTCCTGCCCCAGTTCCCCTTATGTAACCATTAATGCTAGACCCAGTTCTGTGGTCTACCTGTGTAACAAGAAACTTGTGTCCTCAGCAGATAGCCAAAAGCTTGCTGAATGTTGGGGGAGAGGCATGTGGGTATACAGCCAACATAAGGTAAAGGCTCCTGGAAGCAGCCCAATCCATATGAATAAATCTGGAAAAAGAGGCTGCGGTGGAACTTCAGATTATGTACTGAGCTTGTTGGACACTGAAATGTTAGCATTCAAACTTGGCATATTATTCAAACTTGGATGTTGCAATACCAAAAATGTAAGCTACAGTTACCAAAACTTACTAACAAAGGAATTTTTTTTAAAAGCCTTATATCACCTTTGAGGTATCTCTACCCTTTTTGCTTGTATTTGTATCTCTTTTTTTTTATCTCACCCTATAAAGGAGAGCTTTCATGTACCTATTTTTTGTATGTTCCAAGGCTGCTACATTTCCTTTGAAACTCTCAAGGGTATTTTATATTATTAACACAATGCTTTGCAGTCAGTAGGAGGCATATCTCTGTAAAGTAAGACATGTGGTGTGTTGCAGGCTCTAATGACTTTATTGTGCACTGCAGCAGTACAGAGATTTGAGCTCCTTGAAGCTAAGCTGGCTTCCTAAGAGTGGAAAGTCTGACAGCGCAGTCACAGATCCCTGCCCTACTTGTAGTAGAGAGCCAGCGTGGTGTAGTGGTTAAGAGCAGTAGTTTGGATCAGTGGCCTCTAATCTGGAGAACTGGGTATGATTCCCCACTCCTCCACATGAGCGGCGGACACTAATCTGGTGAACAGGGTTGGTTTCCCCACTCTTACACATGAAGCCAACTGGGTGACCTTGAGCCAGTCACTGCTCTCTTAGAGCTCTCTCAGCCCCACCTACCTCACAGGGAGTCTGTTGTGGGGAAGGGATGGCAATTGTAAGCTGGTTTGATTTTTCCTTAAGTGGTAGAGAAAGTCTGCATATAAAAACCAACTCTTCTTCTTCTTCTAGTTTGCAGCCCACCAGCCAAATGAACCCATGAGAAAATACAAGTGTATTGTACTGACATACCATTTCATTTTTAAAAGTTATGAATGACCCTCCTGGATCACCACAGTCATCAACAGTTAAGAAAGAGCTGTACTAGGGGTCAGGGAATATACCTATTCTTTTATTGGCCCATAGCTTTGCTTCACTCTACTCATCTGGAATTCGGGTTTGACTGGGAGAATTTCTAAAGCCAGTTCAAGAATTGGAGCCTGCACTACCACCACTTTTAATACCTTTCACTCATTTGAAATCCTTTCCCCACTCATCTCTACAGGGTTCAAGTACATATTGAAAAACACTGTAAAAGGTATAATTAAATTGATATTTGATTTTTTTTTCAAGATGCTTTTTGTGCAGTGTTTGACTGTGGTGCACATCCACTCCTGCACTTTACTAAAAGACCACATAAAAGAATCTTGATATGGTCATCCAAACAATTGGATTGCCTTTTGTTGGTCAATGGGTTTATTTATTTATTTATTTATTTATTTATTTATGTGCAATGTTTGTATGGTGACTTTCCACCCAATGTATCTTGATTAATTCTGTTTCAACAGTGTGTATGTAACCCTCTCCCAATGTTATGTATGCCATCAAATGTCAGCAATGCCCTTCCACTTTCTATAGTGGACAAACAGGTCAGTCCTTATGCAAAAGAATAAATAGACATAAATCCAACATTAAAAATAACAACACTCAAAAACCAGTGGGAGAACATTTTAATCTTTCAGGGCTTTCAATTTCTGACCTAAGAGTGGCAGTCCTCGAACAAAGGATCTTCAAGAGGAGATTACAATGCAAGATTGCTGAACCTGACTTCATTCACAAGTTCAGAACAATGGATCCCCCATGACTGAATAGGGACATAGGATTCCTCTCTCACTACATATGCTAAGTTTCTGCACCCAAGTATTTCCCCTCTGCTCTAATCAAGCTAAGTACTATGTGCATTGTACCTTTGCATCCTGAGTTCCTTCTTTGCGACACCCCTCCCACTTTCTAAGTGGGATATAAAGACTCAGAGATCTCCATTCCTACTAGTGTCTGATGAAGGGAGCTTTGACTATCAAAAGCTTATACCCTGAAAATAAGGTGCTATTTGGACGCGAATCTATCTATACGATCCTCTGTCCCTTTTCTGTCATCTTCCCTTTGCCTGTGGTCCTATCTTTTTCAGATTGTAAGCCTGCATGCAGGATTTGTTCTGTTTAAATCCTGTCAGTAGTGCCAAGTTTTTGAAACACTTTATAAATAACAAATATTATTCATATTACCTCATCTTCTACCTCAGTCAGATGGTTTGTGAAGCTTAAAAATCCCCAAATGCTTAACACTTTCTTCATAAGAATGATGGACTATTCTGCCACCCCACTTCAAAACTTTAATTGCCTTTTCACTATACTTTCTGAAGTCCTGCCATATTCTTTTTGAGATGAAGTGACTCATTTCTGGCTTTCTTCTTATTGTTGTTGTCTTTTTATGGCAATAAAAATGTCAGTAGACCACAGTATTGGTCCTACTGAAGAAGCGTCATGCAAGCAGAAGTTATAATGGACCAACAAATCTTTAAACACTCTGTAACAGTGTCTCAGATAAAACAGAACTATTTTTTTTGATGAGAACAGCACTAAGGATTTGGATTTGGCCCCTCTGTGCTTCTCCACAGACCACTGTATCCCATTTCCTAGTCCTGAGGGAGCATTCGAGGTCCATTCACATTTGCCGAAGTTCTGTTGGTCATTTCAGTGGGGTTCAATAACTGCACCCTAACTTTCCACACGTTTCCCTTAAATAGATAAAAACACCCACTGGCTAGTGGGTGTTGTGGTAACACACTGCCAGGCTGAGGCTCTTAATTCAAATGCCATGCTGAGCCCCAAGCTGGCAAGGTCTGAGAGCCTGCGAGAACAACCAACTTAGCAGCTGGTGGAGAGAATGTCTCACCCGTTAATGACTCACTCCAGCCATCTCTAGTTACATCAGTGACAGGTTCCACTCTGAGCCATAACTGATCAGCAAGAAGAATCTGAGGACATATGTCTGAGAATGGCAGGATGGCAGGCTCTGATAATATCTCCGTAATCAATATCCATCAGTTGTTCATGCCGTGATTGCCGAGACAGGAGCGTAGAGTTGCTTTCTCCATGCGCTCATTAGGAATGCAAAGATTTAGTCGCTAGTGGAGATGTTAAGGTAATTAGCAGGGGGGGAAATGGAAGAAATGTACGTTGCTATAGCAATACATTCATCATGATCTACTGCATAAACACCCAGATTAATTTACAAGATGCCAGATAGACATCTGCATGGTACTTGCAGACACCAACTTATTTGCTTTTATTAAGGCTTAATCATCGACAGTAGAGCTTTTCAGGTATATGTGCTATCACTGTCAATCATACAGAGATGCCGAATGCTTTTAAGGACAAATTCACCAAGGCAGCAAACAGCTTAAGTGCTAGGTTGTGCACAACTCATCTCCGCAGGGATCAGAGTGGAAGGGGGAACTGGAATCTCTCTCCCAGGTGACAGGATTTCTTTTGAAAAGAGCCCTATCACAGTGCTGAAGTGTGAGTAGTTCATGCCACTGTCAGGCTGCTATCTCGGTTTCGTTATTGCCTCTGTCTCTGCGCTGTATTGTCTGCCCCCCAAGGTCGCATACCTAGGCCTGGGAACTCAGCTCCTGGGAAACTGTATTCAGCCGGGTGCGTTACGTAGCTTCCTTTCTGACAGGTAAAGCGGCTGACTGGATGATCCTCCAGTTTGACACCCGCTCTCGTGCTATTCGTTCCCTCAACAACTTCATGACTGCCCTAAGTTTGTATACCAAATAGCCACCATACCATCACTAAGAAGCAATTAAACTTTTTTTGCTACATTTGCAGAGGTCAGCTGGATCTTTCTCATTTAGGGTGCACCTTTCCTTCAACAGAACTCTCACATCTGCTGAACATTGTATTGTTGTCATTCATTTTATTAGCCACTGACTTTTTGAAAGCTGAGGTATGCAAGGGGCATTGGTGCACTGCTAGAGCTGTCCGTCCCTAACTTCCCACGGAGCATATGTCAATTCCCAAGACCACTTCAAATCGGATAGGGGCTATAGTGAAGTCTATTTGTTCCCAGTGGGAACCAATTCCCATTGCCACCCCTATGGTGCGGTGATCAACTGGACCCCCCTGGAAATGGCTTCCGTCCATTTGGGCAAATGGACCAACGCCTATCCTATCCCATTAATATCCGCTATTTTGGGACAATTACAGGAAGGCCGTGTGTTCTCTAAATTAGACTTGGTGGAAGCTTACTACCGAGTCCGTATCCGCGAAGGGGATGAGCACCTCACTGCCTTCTCTAGCTGTTTCGGAATGTATGAATTCCTTGTGATGCCGTTCGGATTAAAAGAGGCCTCAGCAGTTCATCATGCACTGACTCTATGGCGACAATTCTTGGAAGGGTCTAAAGTCCCCTTTGAGGTTTGGACCGATCACAAAAATCTAGCTGCCCTCACGGGGTCCCATAAGCTATCGGCGAAACAACAACGGTGGGCGGAGTTCTTTGCGCAGTTCCGTTTCACCCTGAAGCACGTCCCTGGAAGCAGAACGTTCTTGCGGATGCCCTCTCCCGTTTACCACAATATCCGGTAAAACTCGAAAGACCCACCAACTCTCTGTTCACCCCTATGCAACGTGGGGCTCTACCTATGCTGGCTGTACAAACTCGATCCCAGCATCAGCACACCTTACCCAACGTACAAGCTCCGCCAGCCCAACCGGCTGCCCAGCCGCCACCGCAACAAACCGGAGTTCCCGCCCTTCCTACCCCTCCGACCGCCCAGCCGCCTGCAGTCTGCGCGCCGCCGCACGTAAGCACTAGCCCCATAACTGTTTCTAAGATCTCCATGGCCGACGGGGGGGCCCCCTCCAAAATCCCCATCTCCGAGTCCTTTTTAACTGTCCTTCGGGACCAGTGCCTTTTAGAACGTTCCGCTCATACCCTATCTCCTGGTGTTTTGGAACAAGGAGGATCCTGGTACAAGGACTCGAAATTGTATGTCCCCAAGGCTCTCCGGAAGGACGTTTTACATTTAGCCCATAGAGCCAAAACAGCTGGGCACTTTGGGTTTCTGAAAACCCTTCACTTATTGCGCAGACAGTTCTGGTGGGGGGGAATGCGTTCCGACATTGACTCCTTCATCCGCAGCTGTCCCGTTTGTGCCGCTGCGAAACGATCGCAGGGCAAACCCCCGGGACTGCTACAACCTCTTGAAACGCCCAGCAAACCTTGGGAAGTGATTGCTATGGACTTCATGACTGATCTCCCTCTCAGTGGGGGTAAAACTGTGTTGTGGGTTGTTACTGATTTGTTTTCTAAGCAAATACATTTGATTCCATACGCAGGGATCCCCTCTGCTCAGAAACTGGCCCGCCTCTTCGTGACGCATATCTTTCGTTTACATTCGTTTCCGCGTAAGATAATTTGTGACCGCGGAAGTGGTTTCGTTTCTAAGTTTTGGAAAGCTTTCCTCAAGTTGGTGGGAGTGGAACAAGGGTTGTCTAGTGCATACCATCCTCAAACTGATGGTCAAACTGAACGTGTCAATGCTGTACTTGAATGTTATTTACGCTGTTATGTTAACTACCACCAGGATAACTGGGTGGAACTGTTACCTTTAGCAGAATATGCCTACAATAATGCCATGCATCAATCCACAGGTTTTAGCCCATTTTTTGCTGTGTATGGACAAGATTTCAGTCCCATCGCTCCTGCAGATGATATAGAGGGGGAGGGGAACCCCGACATTGCCTCCTGGGCACACGCCCTCCGTACCACTTGGCCCTGGCTCGTTAGCAACCTCGACCGGGCCAAACGTAAATACAAAGCGCAAGCTGACAAACATCGCTCCCCCGGGGGTGATCTGCAAGTGGGTACTTTGGTTTACCTTTCCACCAAAAATCTCCGTTCCACCCAACCGTGCCATAAGCTCAGTGCTAAATACATTGGCCCTTTCCCCATCACCCGGGTCATAAACCCTGTCACGGTGGAACTGGCTCTCCCCAAATCCTTGAGGCGTGTGCATCCTGTTTTCCACATTAGCCTCCTCAAACCCCATGTTGCTTCTCCACAGTGGCATCCGGACCCACCTCCTGCGCAACCCATCATGGTGGGGGGGGAGGAACACTTCGAAGTCTCCAAGATCCTTGACTCCCGTGTTCACCATGGCAACCTGCAATATTTGGTCCGTTGGAAACATTTCCCCCCTGCCTATGACGAATGGGTACGCGCACGGGATGTCTCCGCCCCCGACCTCGTCGACGCCTTTCACATTGCTTACCCAGATAGGCCAGCCCCCTTGCGAACTGGGAGGGGGCCTTGAGGGGAGCAGAATGTCAGGCTGCTATCTCGGTTTCGTTATTGCCTCTGTCTCTGCGCTGTATTGTCTGCCCCCCAAGGTCGCATACCTAGGCCTGGGAACTCAGCTCCTGGGAAACTGTATTCAGCCTGTGCGTGTAATCTCCCGCCTTTCCTGCCTTATAATATCTCCCAGCTAGTGAGCCTCTCATAGCTGTCATTTTATTCGTTTGCACTGTATGCCTATTTGACCAGTAAAAGCCATCTGTTTGGACTCTATATGACTTTGTGGTGATTTCTGGTTCTGTGGGCCAAGGGCTGACAGCCACGTTGACATATGCTCCGTGGGAAGTTAGGGACGGACAGCTCTAGCAGTGCACCAATGCCCCTTGCATACCTCAGCTTTCAAAAAGTCAGTGGCTAATAAAATGAATGACAACAATACAATGTTCAGCAGATGTGAGAGTTCTGTTGAAGGAAAGGTGCACCCTAAATGAGAAAGATCCAGCTGACCTCTGCAAATGTAGCAAAAAAAGTTTAATTGCTTCTTAGTGATGGTATGGTGGCTATTTGGTATACAAACTGGAAGATGGAGGAAGGCTTGAATTGCTATATGCTTCATGGTCTAGCAGTACCTTGGACTTTAGAGTACCAGGACTGAGTCAGGTGCACAGATGTGTCTAGGAAACAGGTATTGTATATAGCTGTTGCATCTGGATTAGACTTGTGCTTGGAAGTTTGTTTCATTTCTTTCCTTTCTGTTTTTAATTCCAGAAGGCCCTGTTTCCTTATTGGGTTGCTTTGTATAGTTTTGTTTTGCTATTGTTTCTTTGCTATTGTTTTATTTTCATAATTCTATTCCATTATTATTTCCAATTGGTTTCAATGGAAGACACACACACACACCCTTCTCAGGTCACTCTCTTCATGGTTTTCCATCCAAACTGGACAAAACTCAGAGGGACTACAGTACTCTCCATGGACATCCACACTGCCAACGTTCACACAGAAGAAAGCTCCCCTCCTTTTGAGGCAGTGAAAGATGCCCATGTTTAACATTAATGTGTCTGGAAGAATTGATAGGAAAGATTCTAAACAGTAACCCAGACAGCACTTCAGCCCCTTGAAGAACAGTAACATGAAGAAGAAGCAGACTGACAAGGCAAGGGCATTTGGTGGCTCAAGAGATAAAGCAGCTGGGAAGGCAGGCAGCTAAAGGACTCCCTGGATAAAACAGCGAATGACACTTTATGAGAAGTGGATACTGTGTTATCTGCTATCAAGTAGATCATGAGAGATGTGGCAACCTTTCTCTTTATAGCATCAAGAAAAAATAATCTTCATTTCTCCCCCTTTTAAAAGTGTGAAATGGCAGTTGAATAGCCAATGGATATTAAATCTAGGGAAAGGAAGAAGGACTTTGAGGTATATCTGCCTGGATGGGGAATGAGGTTTGGACAGCAGCAGTCAAGCAGGGGAGGGCAGACTACAAAGGAAAATTTGGCACAGCAAGGCAGTCCCTGGAGGAGAAAGGAACATAAAGTTCCGCCCTATATCTTTCAGGATTGGAATACCTCACAAATGTATGTAATCCTAGTGGCCACAGTTTGCAGTCAATTAAGAAAGCCCAGAGTGTCTCTTCCTCCTCCTAAGGAGCACTGTGCCTTCTCTATGCCCTTATTAGGAAAACACTAGCTGCCTTGTAAGAGTGAAACCAATAGAGGCACAGACTGCAATAATGAAAGAATCCAGAACAAGATGAAAGAAAACCATGGTTTTGTTGTTGTTGTTGTTCTAGGCTGTTCAGATGGGGAAATTTGTTTTTTTTTGTCATATTAATTATGACAATTTTGAAACACCCCATTTTTGTAATTATTGTAATTAATAATGCCAGAAACACTCAAGTCTAATCTGGGTCCTATGTTTGATGTAGAACAATATAACAGACATGTTGGATTTTTGGTCTGTGGACATATTCTTATGCCCCGTATATTGGTTAAGCAAAGTGGGACCGGTTTGATTGATTGATGTTGGGCCTTGTATATCTCCATTTAACATTAATATAAAGCAATACATCTCAGCATGCACATTCAAGATATAATTCTATAGTTCAGATCTGAAAAGTTGCTTTTGTATTTTCAAGTGGACAATAATGAGATAAAACACCTTCATTGTGATCAGTTCAAAAATGTTCCATCGAAAGAAAATGACTGGAAGACAGAGAGAATACAGCTAGCTAAGAACCCAATTAAACAGTGAAATAAAATATGGTACACAAAGTGCTTATTCATGTATCTGTTTCCCTTCATATAATTTTTTACAACATACAGTGATTTGAGGGAAACTGAATTTTCACTCACCTTACTTTGCTGTGCTATGCCACTTTAATTATACCCCCCAACACACACATACACACACACCTAAGTCATTTATGCATGGGAGTTTTACCTGAGGTTCGTTGCTTGCTGGACCCACACTTTCCTGTGGGGAATCTATGCATCAGTAGTCTCCAAGCCCAAATCAAGTCACGCCCCTTTAAATGCTGCTTTGTAATTGGCTTACTTGTAGTGCTTACTGTGAGAGAAAATTCTGCCCCCAAACCCAATTGCCACATACAAACGCATTTTAAGAACAACAACATAAACAAACGGAGCAATCTGAAAGGGGTGGGGGGAGAAATCCAACCCTCAGTTTTAAAAAGATTTTCTTCTGCTCAGAAAGAGCTCTGAGGAAGAGGAAGTATTTCAGTTCCCATTTCTGGACATGCTGCTTTGTAATTGGCTGTGAGTGAAACTAAGTTTGCGTGCCCAGCACTTTGCCTTATGCATGGGGATTTCACCCGGGATTTGCTCAGGGAAGATGGAAGAGTCGGGTTAACAGAGGAATGGGAAGACCCGGACATTGCGAGTGCTGGCAGCGAGGTCATTTCTAATGGATGGAAAACTCATGCATAACTCCAAGGAACAACCGAGACAGACCAGGGGCTAGGGTTGCCAGGTCCCTCTTCACCACTGGTGGGAGGTTTTTGGGGTGGAGCCCGAGGAGGGTGGGGTTTGGGGAGGGGAGGGACTTCAATGCCATAGAGTCCAATTGCCAAAGCAGCCATTTTCTCCACGTGAACTGATCTTTATTGGCTGGAGATCAGTTGTAATAGCAGGAGATCTCCAGCTAGTACCTGGAGGTTGTCAACCCTACCGGGGGCAAACATGAGTGAAAGTACCCATGCATAAATGACCCTAGTTCAGTTCC
Source organism: Euleptes europaea (assembly GCF_029931775.1). NCBI lineage: Eukaryota > Metazoa > Chordata > Lepidosauria > Squamata > Sphaerodactylidae > Euleptes > Euleptes europaea. The sequence goes on along the minus strand of NC_079315.1, from coordinate 82,780,799 downwards.
TGTACTGAAGCCAGGCTAGGAGAAAACTGCTTGTCAGGATATTTACTAGTAGATGAGAAGGAGATTTCAGCTCTCCTACCCTACAACTGACCGCTGCTTTTTTTTCTGCTGCCACTACACAGAGTAATGTAAACTAGGGCTGTCAATTCGGTTCGGCCCGAACTGAAAATCAGCCGAATTTCCCTTGATTCGGCGGTTTTTAGTTCGGGAGGAACCGAACTCAAAACTGGCGGGCAACCGGGAGGGCCGAATTCAGCGAGTTCGGGAGTTCGCGAATAAATTCGGCCAATTCGGGGCCGTCAGTAAGCAGCATAACCTTCAGTAAGCAGCATTCTCCTCCCCCGGCCAATCGGTGGCCAAGCTGATTCTGGCCAATCAGTCAGGATTGAGTACTGGAGGAATCAGCTGATGTGCGGCCGGCCGGGGAAAGAGAGAGAGAGAGGGAAATCCTCATGTGTGTGAGGGGGTGCTTGTGCACATTCGCTCCTTTCCGTGGCTGCAGGGGGCGCATTTTTTGGGGTACAGACCCCAAACTTTCAGGGGATATTCAGACAGGTTTTCTTAAGAGACCACCCAAGTTTTGTAAACATTGGGTCAGGGGGTCCCGAGATATGGGCTCCCCCCCTTTATCTTTCCATGGCTGCAGAGGGCGCATTTTTGGGTGTGCCGACCCCAAACTTTCAGCGGAGCATCAGACAAGGCTTCTTAAGATACCCCCCAAGTTTTGTAAACATTGGGTCAGGGGGTTCCGAGATATGGGCTCCACCCCTTTTTCCTCTCCCCCCTTTTCCATTTTCGTGGCTGCAGGGGGTGCTTTTTTGGGGGTTCAGCCCCCAAACTTTTATCATAGCTTCAGAGAATCCCTCTTAAGAGACCACCCAAGTTTTGTAAAGATGGGTTCAGTGGGGGCTGAAATATCGGCTCCCCCCCTTTTCTCTTTCCGTGGCTGCAGGGGGCGCATTTTTGGGTGTGCCGACCCCAGACTTTCAGCGGAGCTTCAGTCAAGGCTTTTTAAGAGACCACCCAAGTTTTGTAAACATTGGGTCAGGGCCCCCCGAGATATGGGCTTTCCCCTTTTCCCTATTGGATGAATGGATCACCCTCGAGAGATGCATACATATGGATCTTATATTGGATACAAATGGAATCATATTGGATTACCCAGCCTCCCAGCCCCTCCTGCTGGAACAGAAGACAGCCACAGTAAGACCCCTTTGGGGGCTTTAATCTATAATTTTTCTTTTCTGTGTGTGTGTGTGGGGGAAAGCAGAGTCTGTGTGTGTGTGTGGGGAGGGAGCAGTTTCTGTGGGTGGGTGGGGGAGCCAAAGGGGGCTTTTGCCGGTTCTGCCTGGGGTGTGTGTTCCCACTCCAGTCTCTCTCTCCCTGGTTTGAGAGGGGGCTTCATTTTTATTCTTCAGGTTTTTCCTCATTCATAAGATCAGTTAGGTTATTTTGATGCTTGCTCAAAACTGGTTTTCAAATGGTGACTTAAAGAATGCATCTGCCTGGTCCCAAGTCCAATGCAAAAGGAGAAATTCCACCCCCTCCTGCTCATTATGCATAGCTAGCTGCCTCTGTCCCTTTCCATGGTTTGCAAACTCCCAGGTGTCAGGTGTTGCTTTGCACTGTTGCAAAGGTGTTGCATTGCGTGCTTGTGTTGCTTTGCAGTTGTATTGTTTTGCAAAATTCTTCACACCTGCCCCGCCCTTTGCATGTTTGCAAAGGTGTTGCTTTTCAGTTGTGTTGCTTTGCAAAGTTCTTAGCACCTGCCCCGCCCTTGCTCTCATCAGCTGTTTGTCGGGGCGGGGAGGTTTGTGCGTGGGCGGCAAGCTCTGCTGAGAGATACACATTAAGGGTGGGGGGGACCCCTTTCAGGGCCCATATCTCAGCCCCCCCTGACCCAATCTTTACAAAACTCGGGGAGTCTTTCAATATACGTTCTTTGAAGCTCTGCTGAAAGTTTGGGACCTCTAAGCCCCAAAATGCCCCCCCCCCAGAGCCGCGGAAAGGCGCGGTTGTGTTTTTAATGGCTTTATTCGGCCGAATTTTTTTTCCGAACTTTGAATTCCCGCGGAATTGAACGGATCCGAAGTGGGGGAGTTCGGACTTCGGCACGTACTGAACCCACAAGGGCCAAATTCGGCCGAATCCGAACTGTACCGAATTTTTTTTTTTGACAGCCCTAAGTAAACCACACCTCTGAGTATGCAGTGTCAGTTTCACTCGAGGTTCCTGTGAAGTTTCAGATTAGGAACAAATCACTTTCTGCACAATTTTCTGCTCTATGGGTAGTGGGTGTGGGAGATTATCAAGAAACTCAGTTTCCTTCAAGAGTTACAATTCAACGTGAAGAGAAAACACAAACCATTCAAACCTATCCTTCTGTTAAAAACTGCTTTAGCAACCTGAGCAAGTCTGTTCTTTCAGATGTTAATTCACATGCTTCTCAGCCATTTAGATTAACTCTATCATATCTCAATACTCTCATATCCTAAACTGTTACCTGACAGCCAGTGTGGTATAGTGGTTAGAGTACAGGACTAGGATCTAGGAGAGCTGAGATTAACTCCTTACTCAGCCATGAAGTTCTCTGTGTGACCCTGGGCCCTTCCCTCTCATCCAGACAAGGTTGTTGTTAGGATACAATGAGGAAAAGGGCACCATGTATACCACTCTGTGCTCCTTCTGGGGGGAGGGTAGAATAAAAAAGTACTAGATAGAAAGAAATGACAAATATTTCTGTCTGGTATTATCTTTTAACAGTAAATAAACAACAACCCTCCTGTCTAATTCCCAGGACTATGAAACAAATTTACCTTCAGTCTTTCCCAATGGCAACAATTAAGCTTTATATGTGCAGAAGGCAGACATATAACAATTGTGGTTTCCCCCACCACATCTAGTTTGGCCCTCTTCATGGTATCAAAAGGAGGGTTCTTTTGATCCTGAAGTCATGAACGTCAGCATAATCCTATTTTCTTCAGGATGAAACAAATTGTAGCAAGATGACACCGAGTATGCAATCTGAAAAGGATCAAATATAATCAACTTTATAAGAAGACTTATAAAGTCTTTATCCTCCAGACATGGAGGATAAAAGGAAAGATGATCCTGTTGAGACAAATGGTGTGGTCCAACACATTTTTAGAGCAGTTTTCAATGAATTGGAGATTGCAGCTCTCCATGCATATTCATCATGCAGATGCCATGTGTTACAGCTCTTCCCCGATCAACAGTTCAGGCTGATCCTTCCAAGACTGATGCCCCAAGTATTATGTAAGCTGTGTTTGGTGCTAGTACTGAATCCATGAACACCTCAGATACCTGGTGGGACCTAAACCATGTAAATGCTTCATGGCTAATGTAATTGCTTTTTGATACAAGTGCAAATGGGATAGTATGGACACATAATTAGTCTGAGAATACATCTGTATGATCCTGAAGTGGCATTATACCCCCCAAGACCTGTTATTTTGCATTTAAATGCTGTGTGGCAGTATGGTAGTCACAATATCATTCAGAATTGATCTTTAATTCTTATCCTCTGTCCTTTATAAACAATTCTTCATGGACTGCCAGCAATGCAAATATCAGTCTTCCTACCCATAGATTCATATTGAATCACAGAGCTTGAACAAACCAAAGTACTGTCTTGTCCTTCCACCCACTTATCAGTCTCTAAAGTTTGCCTGATCCATATCACTAAGTGCCACAAATGACTGGTGAGCCAAGAATACCCCTCATATCTCAGCCCCCCATGAGACTGTAAATCAGCCCACTATGAGACTGATCTCAGAAGATACAGCCTAAGCAGCCAGCCCAAGTTTTTGGTGAGATCCTGTTGGATGCTGAAGATCTACTGTCAGTATGGTAACCTAGTTTGAAGGCATTCACCTCAATTGGTGGGTGGCAGGGACTGTCAATTCATTCATGCTTATTTCTTGGAGTTTCAGTTTCGGCGTAGCTTCCTCAGTCTGAGTTGCTAGCCCCAGAATCGTCTATACTGCAGGATCCCCTTGGAACTGTGAAAGTTCCCAGACTTCCTAATGCCACACCACCTCTCAGGGCCAAACTACATGTTACAGCATCCACATGGCCAACCCCACCAATGCCATTTTACAGTGGAATTTGGCCATTTTAAAACATCTTGAGGGCCCACAGCATGATAGAACCAGGCATCTTGGGCTCCCCATGCCTTTTCAGGTACTAAAACAGGGTCAGTTTCAGCTCTGGAAAATGTGTGTAGGAGGGACAAGATCACCTGAGATCCCACCATGCAGTGGGCCCAGATGGGCCCTTGTGGCATTTTTAAATGGCCAAATTCAGCTCTAAAATGGCATTGGAGGGGGTTGGACCAAATCCTCCTGTTCATGCACAGAATTGTCTACATGATATCTGTGGTGATGCCCCAGCACTTCCAACTTGGTCTCAGTAATATCCAGGTGGGCTAGTTGACCACAGAGCCACAAAGTGGCCTGCCCTAACACAGTCCTTGATATACAACTGAGCCTAGAATTCACTAGGTAGTCTTAGCCATGCTGCTGTCTCTCAGTCTCAACCCTCCAACTAATAGCATGAATTAAATATCATCCTACTTTACGAGGCTGATGTTTGTGATGATAAGTAAATGCACCTGAAGTATATTAAACATATTGGCCTCTATCACATTGCCATTCTAAACTGGTGGTTATATGTTGTTGGCCTGATTCTAATAAAGAGACATTGGGACAGAGGTTTCAAACAGAGTATTTAAATCCATTAATGAGCCATGTATGAAGTGCTTTAGCCATTTCAAAACACACTACTTCTTTTCCCTGCCTTTTTCACAGCCCATTCTTTTCAAAAACATTTTACTGTTTTAACTTCTGCGCTATAGTGCTAGACCAGTATAGCAGATAGACCAATATAGAATGCTGGCAATATAGCACTGAATTGCTATATTGGACTAGCGCTATAGCGCAGAAGTAATAACATAAAAAAGATGGAAAAGAATGCACTGTGAAAGAGGCAGGGGTGCGGGGGGGGAGAACGGCACTTTCAGAAGTGCTGCAAACATTTCAAACAACACACTACAGTGATTCAAAAGCACAAAGACCAGAAAAATGGAAGACAAGAGTTAAAAAAATAGTTCAGCCCTGGTTTGCTCTGCAAATGGGACACAAATGGCTTTGTATGCAAAGGTTTTTAAAAAATCTGTTAGTAGCTGGGAGCCAAAACGGTTGTGTCTGAAATTACACCCAAAAATCCATTAACAACAGGCTGCTAAAATGGATTATAAAGGCTGTTTGAAAGAGACCATTGCCCTTATACGACTTTAAATATAGCCCAGAATTATCAGTTAGTTTGGACGTGGTGACAAATTCCTTCTCTGTCCCAAATATGGCAAATAATTAATCAGCCTCAGAGCATATCTCACTATGTTCAATGGTGCTTGCACCCAAGTCAGTGTGCATAGAACTGCAGACTTTGCTCTTTTGAAGTGTATAATTTGGGCCTATGATATAGATAATTGGAAACTATATACCAAAGTAAACTGTACACAGTTAAAATTGCTGTTGCCAAGTGTAGTTTACTTGGACTGTCAATATATTGCGTATTACCCAGTGGGCCTTTTTTACTGGGTATTGTGAATTAAATAAACCAAGACCGAACACATGTCTTGAAACCACAATAGTTTATTTATAAGACGAAAGGCAGCCCATCAAACTTTCCACAGGAATTGAAAAAATTCATTGTGGACTGAAAGCCTTTACTTTCTTTCCATTCATATAATTTTGGTTTTGCCTTAACACTTAACACAATATGCAGTTCAAAAGACCATGCTTTGCATTTAAAGTAAACAATGCCTGTTCTGGAGAGACTTGTAATTTTTCTTCTCCTCTGCTTTGGCATTTTCTCTTTGCCTTTCAAAGAGCTGCTTAGCTAACACGATGCCCTCCCTATGCCAATTCAAGTGCCTGTTTTTCAAATTATGGTTTCCTATGAACCAGACGAAACTGTAATGTTTTCACTTACTTTGGTTTGCATTTGCTTAAGAATAAAAGAAGTGATTGTGTGTGCACATGTGTGTGTCGAGTGTCTTTTATAAGACGGAATTCAAGGAATATAGAAAATAGGAATCAAAACAGCCTCAGGTCTCAAGGCATGGATATGATGCAGAGTCACATGATATACATTGAAAGTGGAATTTAATCCAGAATCTTAAAAAAAAAAAACTTTCTCCACAACCAAGCGTCTTACTACTGAGAACTCATTTAGCATTTCACAAACATTGACCAATTTTATCCCTGGGGCACCTCCACTGAACTAAATGAATTAGGGCAAGTGTTTAATTAACTGCAAAAAAAATTGGCAAATGGATAAGTAGTTGGCACCACACTATAGCATTCAAAATACTATACATACACCGCACTGCATTTAGCAAGAATCTTTTTTACTATGCCAGTTAAATATATTAAAACTTTATTAGATAACTTTTTGTAATATATGCAGCTTCTTGAAGAAACTTAAAAGTTCCTTAGGTTTCCTAACAAAGGTGTTCTTTTTTACCATATTTGAAGGGTGATTACACAATCTGATCTTTTTCCAAAAGCACCTCAACATTAGATCACATTCTTTCTGTTCTGTTTTGTATACTCTTAACTTGGCTGCAGTCATCTCAGTAACCACAATTCTGAATGATACGTACACAAGGGCTTCCTGTTTTCTTTTATGTCGAGGAAAATAGATTTCCCATTTCCACATGCCAAGAGTTGCCTTTCTTGCACAAAGATGGACTCTCTGGAAAGCCAACATATGCAAGTGGAACAGTCCAAATTGACTGAAATATGCAAGGCAATATCACTGCAATATTTATTTGTTTATTTGTACAGCACCATCCATACACGTGGCCCTTTAGAGAATGCAAGAAGAGAGGTCCCTGCCCCAAGGATCTTACAATCTAAAATTTGATATAACCAAGACAACAAGGCACATGGGAGGGAGATCAACAAGTGAAGACAATGTGTCAATTCCAGTTACAAGTACTTGGATGTAATTTATCCCACTATGAAGGGGACAAGAGGTTGGGAAGAGAGTGGATTTTCCACACTTTCTGGTTAACTGTCCAGATAAGTATATAGAGATCTTTCTGAGGCCGACAGCAGTTTATTTGGAGTTTGATAAAATGCTCAAGCCATGGAAGTTTGCAGAACTTATGTGTGTTGAAAAACAGCCTTTCCATGACAAAATCAACAGTTCACACCTGCTTGCACTACAAGGTCTTCTCAAACAGGAATGGACATGCCCATCAGTGAAAATGGCATGAAGGGAAGGCAGAAGACTAGGCAATGTTGAGTTGAAGATAGGGCTTCAAGCCATCCAGTTCTGTCCAGTTTAAACTTTTCTGTCACTTGCTTCCAAGCCCCCTCTGAGTTTTCCTTATACCACACACTTCTAATACAAGTTCCTTTCCTTCGCTTCTCTTTTTATGTATTGCCAAGCCCATTTCATATCCCCTTCCTGCTGTATCTTTCCCCAGGCTACAACCTCACTTGCATTACTAATCCAAGCCCACATGCCTTACCTTCCCCTTTCTGCCCCCTCCCCATTTGTATACTTTCCTTCCCTTTCTGCTGCCTAGCCCAGGGGTCGGCAAACTCATTAGTCAAAAGAGCCAAATATCAATAGTACAACGATTGAGATTTCTTTTGAGAGCCAAATTTCTTAAACTTAAACTATATAGGTAGGTACACTGTGTATTAACTTAATAAACTTTAATTAAAGTTTTAAGTCTTAATTAAACTATAGGTACACTGACTAAAACTTGATATCATACTTAATAATGATCTTATTTATTGATAAAAATTAAATTGTAAGTCCCTGCCATTTCCCCCTCTTCGACCGGAATCCTTGTCTGGAGACCAGGTCTACTGCCATAAAAGCCTATTGGTAGACCTGGCCTCCGGCTGAGTCCCATTGGGAGGCCAGGTCTACCCATTGGCTTTCTTGGCAGTAGACCTGGCCTCCGGAGGCCCATAGAAGCCAACTGGTAGACCTGGCCTCTGAAGGGGGACTTTTTCCCCTCCTCGGAGTCCAGGTCTACCGCCAAGAAAGCCAGGGGATAGACATGGCCTCCCAATGGGACTCAGCTGGAGGCCAGGTCTACCAAAGGAAGCCTGCCCTGCCCAACAGCTGATAGGCGGGGGGGCAGGAACCACCGAGCCACCCGCCCAGCAATTGCACGGCTAGAGGGGAGGGGAGGCTTTAGCCTCCCAACCATTGAGGGCAAGGGAAAGGGGGACCTGGCCATTCTCCACGGCGGGGGGGGGGGAGAGACAGCGCGCCTGCTCGCCTGCTCGCCTGCTCTCTCTCTCTCTCTCTCTCTCTCTCTCTCTCTCTCTCTCAGGCCCGCTGGCTCCGCAGCCCGGCTGCCGGCGCGAGCGGGCGCGATAGCAGGGGTTCCGAACCAATTTCAGAGAGCCGTACTCAACGGGCCAAAGATCAGCATGCGGCTCGGGAGCCGCAGTTTGCAGACCCCTGGCCTAGCCCAAGCTCCATTTGCTTCCTCTTGCTGCAGCTTTCCCTCAAATTCCTCATCCTTTTAACTTCCACATCATTCTCCGCCACTCATACCAACATCTACACAAAGAGTTAGTTTATGTGTAGGGAAAAAAAAACGAGGGTCTGAGTAAAAGGGAGGTGGGAGAGATAAAAGGGTGAGTGGTGTGTGCCTTAGTGAATGGGGTGAGTGGTGCTAATGGATGAGTGGCACAGAGAAGGTATTAGCCAACCTATGATTGATTCATAGCTCTTCCTGAGTTTTCATGTGTCACCTTCTAAAGCGATAACAGCCATTTTGAACATAGCTTTAACAAGAGAGCCAACTTCTCAATACTCCACTTCTTTCTTTGACTCCCAACTGCTAATTATAAAGGAGTTTCTCTCAGAAGAAACAAAAGCTATCTGACTCAGTCATAACTCATCCTTTTCTTTTGCCTGATTGAAGTTTTAATTCCATGCTTTGGGATGCTGAAGTATCTGCCGAGTGTATTAGCTACAGATCGTGGTTCCATGGCATAATCTGCAGAAAACCAGCAGAGCAGGTAGAAGTTAAGTAGAGCAGGCAGCGTGTCATTCTCCTTTTCTGCTAAGTGCCCACCTTTGGTGGTACAAAAACAAAGGATAATAACATCAGTGTTTCCTTACAAACAAAACCTAGCTCTTCAGCCTGAAAGGGAAGCAAATACACATTCTCCCACTGGTTGCATTTACTTTTCCTTTTGTGTATTCATTCTGACACCAAAATGCCATAGCTTTACTATCTACATATTATTTCCAACCTGTGACTAACTGAGGTTGCATTTTCAAAGACTGGGTACAAGCAAAATGGATTTTTAGACTGAACGCTGCACTGGGAGATGTGCACAAATCCCATTCACTAGCCATTCAAACCATGAGGTTTTTGCTTTTACTCCTTATACATCATTGTGAAAAGAAACTTGAGTCTTAAGCCTTAAGTACTTTATATTTCCTTCCGTCTTTCTTTTGACATTTCCAAGCCGCTTACTTTTAACTTAATGTATGAGAACTGAAAGAGATCTCCCCTCCGCCACCTGTACATCTTTATCAGATCAACTACAATAGAACTTTCAGATCTCATACTGTTTTGGTAATAAATGGGTACGACGAATTCGACTGAAAGCCTTGCAGGAGAACTCACTCCAAAAGGCAAGAGGGAATTTAAGCACTCACTCTGCACACAGTGCAGTTATGTTTGGAATAACAAGCCCAGTAGTGTGTCTTGTGCTTTCTTTGCTGGTGATTGAACCTTGGAGTAGGGCAGATGACAGCTTTCTACATCCCTGGTTGGGCACTGCAGGGTGCGTATTTTCTCCTGACACAGCCAGCTGCATAGACTACTATATATCAGCTGTGGTTGCCTCATGAGCTAGGACAAGATGACCAGAGGTGGAAGGATATTGCACATATAGATTTAGAGGTAGAGGCAACACTGCTGCTCCAGTTGACTAGTTTGCCCCCATACTTCCTTACAAATTCTTGGAAAGAACAAAAAAAAAATCATAGTAGGGCCTGGGTAACCCATAAAAATGCAAGCGCTTTCCTAGTTCTTTGTTGGAGAGGGATGGACTGTACCTAGGGTTGCCAACCTTTCGGTGGAGGCTGAAGATCTCCAGCTATTACACCTGATGTCCAGGTGACAGAGCTCAGCTCAGTTCCCCTGGAGAAAATGGCCACTTTGGGAGATGTTCTCTACGGCATTATACCCCATTGAAGTCCCTCCGCTCCCCAAACTCCACCCTCCTCAGGTTCCACCCACAAAACCTCCAGGTTTTTCCCAATCCAGAGCTAGCAACCCTAATTGTACCTCTTCTTGAGTATGTTTGCCCATACTATGGAAGTGCATCTGTGTGCATTATAGTTCTGCAAGTGGGAACCCACAAGAACTTGTGGAGTGAATTTCCCTCTTCCCCACTATTTCCTCTTTCCCTTCCATCTCGTGTAGACTGAGCACTGCCTTCCTCATCTCAGCTGGATACCTCTCTCACCTTGCAGGGGCTCAGTTGGGTTAGGTAGGCACTGCCCTATGCCTCACTATGTGTGGAGCTTGTCCAGGTGCTGCCCTCTACCTTGCCTGAAATTTCACAGGGCTCATTTGGGTGCTTCCCTCTGCCTTGTCCGGCCTCACGCAGGGCTTGGCAGGACTGGGCACCACCCTCTGCCTTGTGCAGGGCTCGGATAGGCTGGCCTCTGCCTTGCCTTGCCTTGCCTTGTGCAGGGCTAGGTGTGGCCCTCTGCCTGGCCTCACCTTGTGTGGGGCTTTGACAGGCCAGGCTGGTCACTGCCAGGTGCCTCACCTTGTGCAGGGTTCAGCCAGGCCAAGCGCTGTTGTCTGCCTCACATTGCACAGGGCTTGGCCAAGCTGAGTGCCACCATCTGCCTCACCTCCTCTTCTGCAGGGCTCAGCTGTGCCAGGAGCCACTGTCTGCCTTGCCTCACCTTGTGTAGAACTTTGACAGGCACCCCTGTCAGCCTCACCTGGGTTTATGTGGGGCCCAACCTGGGTGCTGCCATCTGCTTTGCCTTGCATAGGGCTTCTACAGGCTGGACACGAGTCAGCCTCACTTCATGTGGGGGCTGGCCAGGCCGGGTTCTACTCTCTGCCTCACCTCAAGCAGGCACCACAACCTCCCCATCTTGTTTCTTGTGCAGGGCTCCAGAAGGCCAGGCTCTGTCTCTCCTGCCTTGCCTCAGGCTGGCTGGGCGCCATCTCTCATGTAGCTAGGGTGTTGGGTAGGCTGGTGTGACAGGCCCTTTCTTCCAGCTGAGTGGACCCATGCTACCTCTTATGATTTTGGGAAACCATGTTTGTGAACCTTCCCCTCAGGTACCAGATGTTATTAGGGTGGCAAGTGTAAAGGTTTTGAGTTCACCACCCTGAGGTAAGTTTTGTGGTGAATAAGAATAACACATAGATCACTGAGGCAGGAATTGTATGTAAATAACAAAGAAGATTTATTTATTTACAGGTTGATGGTAAAGAACAGATCAGCAGCACAGGTCTACAGACAGTCAAAGGAGAAACTTGACTGAGGCACATAAATTTAAGCTATTTATGGCTTCAGAGTGTGGTTTGAATTCTGTTTAATGCTTACAGGTACAAACATGCTTTAATTGACTAGCCACAAGGTCGGATCCTTTTGCATGCACAGGATTCCACCCGCACCAGCCTGCCCTTTCCCAAGAGTCAGCCTAAATGGTACCAGATCTGCTCATCACCAGAGATGGGCCTAACAACTGGGTACTCTGTCCTCTCCTAGAGGTAGAATTAAACCACTCTGCCATGCTACCAGGCACAACTATCCTGCAAACTGTCCTCTTGCCAAGGGCAGACCCAACTGTCACTCCACTCACCCCAAGTCAGATCTGAATTAACTCCTGCTGCACTTCCCTCCACATTCCATCCCCCCTCTGAAAGGTAGTTGGATGCTGAAGCAGCATTGCCATAGGCCCAGGGATGAAACAACTGAGTGGCTGTTTTTCCCTTTAGGGCAGGGCAGCTTCCTGTCCATCACAGTAAGGGTCAGCCCTTCTGACAGAGGGATGGCCAGCCCACGTGTGGGTGGGTGGCCATGGGCCCACTCAGAAATGTCCAGGTGCTCTTAATGGTCAGTCTTGACCCTGCCAGTAAATGAGGCAGAGAATATATAACTGGGTCAAGGTTACCCAGTGCGTTTCCAGGGCAGAATGGGGATCTGAGATCTTAATCTGAAACTCTAGCCACTACACAACTCTGGCTTTTATAAAATGGCTGCTCTTGAACAGTAGCAAACAGCTGGACCTGAGTGAGTCATGCAAGTCATGAGGATAATCAGGGGCCTGGAGACCAAGCTCCATGAGGAAAAGCTGAGGGACTTGAGAATATTCAGTCTGGAGAAGAGGACGTTGAGTGGGGACATCATTGCCCTCTTTAAGTATTTGAAAGGCTGTCACTTAGAGGAAGGCAGGGAGCTGTTCCTGTTGGAAGCAAAGGCTAGGACTCGCAATAATGGTTTAAATTACGGGTAGAAAGGTTCCGGCTGGATATAAGGAAAATATTTTGTCAGTAAGAGTAGTTCAGCAGTGGAATAGACTGCCTAGGAAAGTGGTGCGCTCCCCCTCACTGGCCGTCTTCAAGCAGCGGCTGGACAAACACTTATCAGGGATGCTTTAGGCTGATTCTGCATTGAGCAGAGGAGTTTGAATAGATGGCTTATATGGCCCCTTCCAACTCTATGATTCTATGAATTCCAATGGCCACTGAGGGAGTCTGTTTTTTAAAGACAGTGGTAATTTTGGGGTGACCCCATCTAAAAACGAGGATCCATTTAAATCATCTGGTCAGTTATATACCATCATGAATAAAATCCAGCATTTTTGATCATACAGAAATGGCTCTTTTTGTCTGTCTAGCTCACAACAGAAGTTCAAATTGCCCATCCAAGGAAGAAGGAACAGACTAACAGCTTTCGCAACTGCTTCAATTAGCCGCTGCTAAATTTAGAGAGAAAGTTTCGTAGAGTGTGGGCTCAGTGTCATGCTGAAACAGAACCCCAAAATGCAAAGAAATCTCTTGGGGAGTGAGGTGAGGTTTCAACTGCTAAAACAAAGCACCCACCCCACCCAAGGGGAGACTTTGTACTGTAAAGTGATGCTCAGCAGTGTGTGTGAGGTTGTCATATGCTGAAAAGGAGACCCCAAATGGAAAGAAAATCCTTGATGTTAAAGCAGCCATAGGGAACATATAATTCCCATGCTCTTTTGCTCTGTCAGGCATGTGTGTATGTGCTGTTGTGTTAGACATAGACATGCATCCACCCTGCAAACTCCCATGAAAGGCTCAGTGATCACGCAATCTGATCAGCAATCAATCTGGGGTTTATTCACAACCAGCTATTATGAGTTGGTGGGTTTTTTTATACCCTGATTTTCTTCACCTTTAAAGAGTCTCAAACTGGCTTACAATCACCTTCCCTTCCTCTCCCCATAATAGACACCTTGTGAGGTAGGTGGGGCTGAAAGAGTTCTGAGAGAACTGTGACTAGCCCACTGTCACCCAGCAAGCTTCATGTGAAGGGTTGGGGGAAAGAAACCTGGTTTTCCAGATTAGAGTCTGTCGCTCATGTGGAGGAGTGGGGAATCAAACCTGGTTCTCCAGATTAGAGTCCACTGCTCTTAACCACTACACAAGCCAAACCTACAGGAGACCGAGCATCATGGATGGCCAAGTTAGGTCATTAAATGATCTGAGGGGGGAACCGTACCTACATTCCATCTGGCTCATGAGGCAAGGGTTCATGAGCATTTATGCATGTGAATGTATAACAGGAGATTTCCATATTTAGAGGCCCTGCTTCAAACAGCCCTTCCTGGAACCTCCAGCAGACTGTTCTTATTGTCTGAAAGAACCTGCGCAATTCAAGTGCTCCTCTAGCTGCAGTTGTCTATTGAGCACCCCCAAACACTGAATTCTCTGACAAGTGATATAGACCATCATTACGCAAAGGACAAAAGCTTCTTGAAAGATATGGAATAATTTTATCTGGGTTTTGCAGTGTTTTACACTCCAGCGCTCATCTTAGTGAAAAGAACAGATATTTACGCCATTCCACAGCGAAATATGACATTTATTAACATACTGTAAAATGAACGACAGATTGAGAAAAATCAACAGAAAAGCACATGTCCAATAACTCAAACAATTTTTGTATATGGGTTAAATTGTGGCAGGCTTCTAAATATATTTATGTGTAATGGAAATATATTAAGAAAAAAAGATGGGGGGAAAATCAAAGTCAAGCTATTTTTGCAGCCTAAAAATGAAAATTGACTTGAACGATGAAAAGCACTGCTAGATTGTACCAAAAAACAAAAAAACAAAAACAAAACAGGGGAAGACATGAAGTTCAGTGAGTTAGAAGCGAGTCAGAGATTGAGGTTCTGCATATACATTTCATTATTTGGTACGTCAAGCATTCTTGCAGATGAGTAGGATGTACTCACCAGTCCACTCAGGCAATCACTTTTGTTTTGTTTATGGTGGCTCTCTTTGTGCCCCCTTCCAAAGTGTCACAACTGTATTACGTAGCCCAACATCAAGAGCTAGGAGGACACTGTTATTAAAGAGGCAGCCTTGTCCCCATCTTCCAGCACAACCTCTATGATAATCAAGAATGCCCTTTTCATTAGCCTTTTTACTTCCTCAACCTATATGGCAATATCACTGAGGCAGCAAAGTCAGCTCCAAGGTGACTTCTCGCCTTATTTATTTATTTAAATATTTTTATTCCGCTTAGTTTCCTTATACGCAAGGTGGCTAATAAGGCAACAGCAAGTTGCAAGGACACAAAAAACAGTACGAGCCAGCATAGTGTAGTGGCTAAGAGCGGCAGACTCTAATCTGGAGCACGGTTTGTTTCCCTACTCCTCTAAATGATGATCCAGTCACAGTTCTCTCAGAACTCTCTCAGCCTCACCTACCTCACAAGATGCCTGTTGGGGAAGAGGAAGGGAAGGTGATTATAAGCCGCTTTGAGACTCCTTAAGGTAGAGAAAAGCAGGGTATAAAAACCAACTCTTCTTCTAAAACTACCCTTGGGGTGGATTAGCTACTGTAGTTGCACTTTTTTGGCTAAACATAGAGAAGAATGGCTCTTCTCTTAAACTACTGTCACCTGTACAGTAGTAAACAATGTCCCCAAAGCACAGACAGTTACCACTTAGTTTACTTTTTTAAAGCGAAAATGACCTAAAAAAACCCACTGCAGAAATCTATTACTTTTGGCATTGGGGAGATTTTTCTACCTCATGAGTTTATTATCCAGGGAACCATTTTAAAGCACTCTGCAGAGACATGGCCGAATCAAAACTTCTTTCAGCTGTGAAGGAAACACCCCTTATCAGAGGAATATTTTAATAATCATCCCCAGAAGAGTTTTCACTTTTCCCAGCATGATTTTACTAGGATGGGCAAGGAACCCGTATTCAAGAAGCAGACTTCACAACCCTAATCTCTCACATGGATGCCATGACAGCCATGAAGTCCTGAGCTTGACCAGTCAAGGAGGCCTCAGCTTGGGACGCCAGCCTCCAGGTAAGACCTAGGGACCCCCCACAATTACATCTCATCTCTAGATTACAGAGATCGATCCCCTGGAGAAAATGGATGCTTTGGAGGGTGGACTCGATGGCATTGTACCCTGTTGAGGTCCCTGTCCTTCCTTGGCTCCATCCCCAAATCACCAGGAGTTTCCCAACCTGGATCTGGCAACCCTACCCCACCATCCCCTGCCAGTGGCCAGGGGTCGACCTGGCAACCCTAGCCTCAGCATGGATATTGAAGTTCCCCAACACCGTATGATTTGGTGGCAATATGACCTCCGAGATCAACTCCATCAGCTCACTCAGGGTTATTACCGGCAAACTAGGTGGATGGTAGCAAAATCCTTGTGAAGCAGACCCCCCCCCCTTACACACTGAAATGTATATTATGTTCTGAAAAATCTTATGACTTTAGGCTAGTTCACATACGTATGTCACATAATTTCTCTGTAGTTGATTATTGGACACTTGATAACTGGCTGCTGAAAATGTGAACTGACATTATTGAGAACTGCTGTGTTTGAGGTAATGTAAAGTGACATGAGAGTTCTTTGTGATGGCCCTTTCACAGGCTATTCTGGTTGGCTTCCACAACGCGGTTTCCACAGGAGGAGGGGCTTTTATAGTTTTCCCATCGCTAGAGTGGCTGCAGACAAGGTGCAGCAGCAACGGGGCTTCCACTTGGCAGGTTTCTCTGACCCAGTCCTCAATTAGCTGCCAACCCCCATCCCAAGCCAATAGGACTTGTGCATTTAAAAAAATGGCATTAGAGTATTGTATATTGATATACCATTGTAACCATATACCATTGGGAAGGGGCCGTGGCTCAGTGGTAGAGCATCTGCTTGGCATGCAGAAGGTCCCAGGTTCAGTCCCTGGCATCTCCAGTAAAAGGGTCTAGGCAAGTAGGTAATGTGAAAGACCTCCGCCTGAGACCCTGGAGAGCCACTACCAGTCTGAGTAGACAATACTGACTTTGATGGACCAAGGGTCTGATTCAGTATAAGGCAGCTTCATGTGTGTTCATGTGTTCAACAGTGGATTTGGTACAGTCCTCTTGCGGTCTTTGATATAGACTAAATGAAAGTGTTGACTTGGATTTAGCAATTCTAGCAATTGGCCCAAAGGCCAAAAGCACATCTAGTTTCCTATTTCCCTTGTCTATTAGCAATTCTGCTGTCCACGGAAATTTGTATTTTAAAATGGAAGGCTGCAATTGGATTGTGAAACTCACATGACTTGCTTGTGTAGCCTAAACTGACGTGCCTGTATTACACATGGCTAAAATCTGACGTGCTTACACTTCACCACTAAAAAAGAGTCCTCCTAGGGCTTCTTCAACGCTTATTTGCAAGGTTAATTTGTAGGGTTGCCAGGTCCCTCTTCGCCACCAGAGGGAGATTTTTGGGGCGGAGCCTGAGGAGGGCAGGGTTTGGGGAGGGGAGGGACTTCAATGCCATAGAGTTCAATTGTCAAAGCTGCCATTTTTCTCCAGGTGATCTGATCTCTATCGGCTGGAGATCAGTTGAATTAGCAGGAGATCCCATGCTACTACCTGGCAGTTGGCAACCCTATTAATTTGTCTTTTACTGTTCCTGCACTTCCTTGTTTCTGAGCTGACACAAATCATGTGGAGGAGGCTGTGTGTTGGCCACAGAGTTGTTTGCTTTGGCCAGATGTGGCTTATAATGTTTTCAGAATAGATTTATGGACCTCTGAAATGGTGGCCCTGTTTAAGAGTTCTGAGCCTTCCTTATATGTTAGGGCAAATGGATGCCATGGCTGTTCTTTTCTACAGTGTCATTTTGTGTTCTACCATTTGTTTTTTACTCAGTCTACCTATATGAAGGATTTCAGTCTCTTGATTTCTTTCAGCACAACTAGAACAAAGGGCCTGTCAGTGAAATTGTTCTGATCAGTTGTACTAATTCCTGATGGATTTCTGTTCACATTATGTAATCTGCTTTTGGCAGAGAACCAGAAGCAGATCTTTACAGTGCCAAATGTTTTCAAAAAGCACAAGGAATGAATTGCTCAGTAATTATATCACACGGCATCATAGAAATAAACATCTATGATAAAATAAAACCCCTCCCTCGCCCACAAAACTATTAGGTGGGAGAAATTAAGCAATTGCCAGAACATTTCCATTTGACATGACCGGTAGTTTTGAAACTGTCACTGCCTAAATGCTGCAAAAACGGCTTGCTGTATTATACGGTACCCTGTGCATAACTCCCAAAGATGGTCATAGACACAAAATCTGGGGGCAGTATCTGGATCCCAGTATATCCAGTCACTGTGCCACCCCAGCAGTAAGTGTATTAAATGAGTGTTAAGAACTTTCTGAAAATTGTAGCTCAAAGAGAGGATGAAAATGTTAAATAAATGTACAATCCATTAAACAGGTAGTATGGCTGCTGTTTAGCATTCCTTAGAGGCAAAGCACATTACAAAAAAGAAATACAGCCAACGCTCACAGGACTCACAGCTGATAAATAAGACAAGGCCAGACCAAGGCACTGGGGTGCCTGAAGCAGAATTCATTTATTTAAACATTTATTTATATTTCCACTTTTAAAAAACCCTCTGAATATTCAGCTTCTATCCTACCCTTATTGATGTGGAATGGTATAGTATAGTCCGATCTTGTCAGATCTCAGAAGCTAAGCAGGGTTGATACTTGCATGGGAGATCACCAAGGAAGATTTTGAAGAGGAAGGCAATGGCTAACCACCTCTGCTTAATCATTTACCTTGAAAACCCTATGGCGTTGCCATAAGTTGGCTACAACTTGATGACACTTTAGACACACACATCCTAGCCTTTATGGGCAGTGTGATCTCTGCTAGAACCACCTAGACATTAACAGCTTTGCCTACTCAAAATTTAGATTCATTGTCTTAATTTTCATTCATTCCACAACTGGCACTAATAACATGGATCTAATTCCTCAATCTGATAAAAATATAGTTGGGTGTAATCAGCATAATTATTGATGCTGCATTTCCAAACTGCTGATAATGGCCCCAAGCAGTTGCATTTACATGAGCACTGGGGACAAGGCATAATCCCATGATCCCCCCCCCCAATTGGCAGAGATCTCAAGAGATAGAACTAACCTCTGGCATTGGCTATATAATAGTGGAACCAATATAATATGGTACACTCAGTCAACAGCTGTTCTAGCCAGTCAGAGGGAGTTGATGAGCAAGTAGGTTATAGAAACTCCACTGTGACTATCGATGTTGTCAAGTTTTATACACAGACTGTTCACTAGGCCCACTAATACATTCTGTATTCTGAATTCCAGCCTAGCTGAATCCCAGCTGATATGGATAGAGAAAATTTATTTCCTCCAGTGATTCCTGCAGCTGATCTGCTTCTTTCTGCTAAGCTGCCTTGCCAAATATGGGAAATTCAAAACAGGATGGCAGCTCTGGATAGGGAAATACCTGGAGATTTTGGGGGTGGTGCCTGGGGAGGACAGGGTTTAGAAAGGGGAGGGACTTCAGCAGGGTAGAATGCTATAAGAGTCCATGCTTCAAAGCAGCCATTTCCTCTAGGGGAACTGATCTGGGTCATCTGGAGATCAATTGTAATAGAGAAAGATTTCTAGGCCCCACCTGGAGGCAGGCAACCCTAGGCCCACAGCAGCTATGAAGGGCAAAGACTGAACAAGCAAGAGGTTGGACTTGGTCCATCTTCAAAGGCAAAAACAATTGAAAATTTCATAAAACCTGACATATTTTCGTTGTTCTAATGTTCTCATGTGTACACGTGTAAGCTCACTACATAAGCCCTTTCAGACATTACAACCTTGAGTACTGTGAGTGCGTTTCACCCATGATCCCTCCCAATACATATGGTCGCCATGGTGTGTGAACAGGGACAATGTATATATTTACCATTCATATACAGCCCTGGTTTGGGTGAAAAATCTTGTGGTCAGTTCATGTGTACTGGAATTATACATGCATGGTAAACATGTATGTTGCCCCTATTCATTCAAAATGGCAACTGTACATATTGGGATGATCTATGAGAAGTTGGTAGGCACCTGGTTATAGCCTACCAACAATTCAAACAAGAATGCATAGAGTCGGTTTAGATCCTTCTCTGTTATCGTAAGTAGTCAGTCTCCATTTTAGTTGGGGGGATTAGCTGGAGACAAGGGGGGGGGGGGTAACTGGGATCAGTAATCTATGTATACCAGGATAGTCCTGGGTGAAAACTCTCAAATGAGCAGGCAGTTGTATAATTAAAATATGGTTTATTAAAGAATAAAAATAGTAAAACAAATATATCTTAAGCAATAACCATATGCACACAAAGCATACAAGAGCTGACTAAGAGAAAAGGGAGGAAGTTGAAAAGGGTTTCAGGGATGGGTGATAGTTACCAGTCTTGAAGGGATGTCCAGGAACAGCTGCACTGAAGAGGAAAATGACCAGTGTTTCCAAGAGCAAAGGAAAGATCCCATATGCAAATGGGGGTGCACTCACAGATCCAGAATACACACACCATGAATGGCCAAAGGACCAATAGTTGTACCCCCAAAAGGATCCTGAGGCGGTATGAGATAAGTTGGCAACAAAGCCAGAGACAAAGAATTGATTGCTTTTTCAGGGTTCCAACAAAAAGATAGGAGAGGTTTGATGAGTCATCAGTATCCAAGAGAATGCCTGGCCTATTTTCTTGAATACTGATTGATTACTGGAAAGGGTGCAGATAGGGTAAGTAATGGTCTTCTCAGAGAACTGATTGAATCACCGTAGGGTGACACAATGGAGATTAGCTAGTCCCGTTCTCCATCCAGACACACCTTAGAGCCAGGGAAAAAGTTCAGCAGTCAACTGCCTTCCTGCCCAGGCTTGACAAACAAGATGAATCCCAAAACTCTCTGAGGGGCACCCATTTTGTGAGGAGCAGTGTCTTGCTCTGATGCCAGACTTCAGCCTTGTGCCTTCATGGCATCCCTTAGCACAAGGAGGGGTCTGACTGTTTGCCTCTCCTCCCTGTCAACACATTTGAACGCCTGGTGAGGTGCTGCATCAAGGACCATACTATTTTGTAGCCACACTTCAAAATAGAACAGTTACACAGCATAACTGGCAGAAGAAAGCATAGATAGATGAATCAATCCCCAGGTGGAAAAGTGAAGTTGAAACAAGGCCATGCTTTTTCTATCTCAGAAGGAATCTCTATCTAGTTCAAGTCAGAAATCTTTATGATAAAAGAAGAGTGTTTAATGGAAATCCAGAAAAAACCTCGCAAACAACAAAAATGCTTAATAGCATTCCCCTGCTTGAATAGTTACTTCCTTCAGATATTCTTGAAAATTAAAATGAAGCTAAAGTTCACATACAGTGGATTAAATGAATGCAGTTCTTCTTCTCATAAATGGTTCACAGACTGTGGTTTTTGTAGGGGCTAAATATAGAAATACTGAACTCTGACTCAGCCTTGTTCTCTCACACTCTGTCCTTATAGATTAATAACACGAAGGGTGTAATATTCTCTCATCCTTCATGTTGGGACAAATTCAGCTACTCTTACCATGTTAAGTAGCATTTTACTCAACAAGTAGCCTTGTTGATTTTCTTTTGGGGAAAAGTTATTGATTACCATATGGCTGTAATGGAGGGAAAGTGTTTGAAGGGATTTCTGAAGTGCAGGCCTTGAGAACCGCTGAGAAGAAAAGTCAATATTTTAGCCTTGAAGTGTCCCTGTGTCAACAGAGAAAGACACAATACATTCTAATTCCTGAAGGCAAGGAAATGCTCTTATTCTTTCTAACACAATCTGGTTTTGTGTGTCTTAAACTAAAGCCTGGTGGTTTATTTCCCTGGGTGGTAATTCGTTTTACTAGAGGGCTATTTTAAGTTAGTGGCAGTCCAAGGCCTCAGGTCCCCTCAGTGGTCTTGTAACAACAAATGCCCCTCCCTTCACATCTTTTGCCTGTATAATGGTAACCACAAGAGAAGATTGCATCCTGCACGGGGACATGTTTGGTCTAAGGGACCCCAGCTGCCACTCATTATTTGCCTATATTGTGGTGAGACAGACATGGAACATCAATTGGCTCTGGGAGGGGTGTCTCAATATTTATTCTTACTACTGAAAACTGCATGTTCAGCAAACCTTGTTTTCAGGTAGGCTTGCCAGTCCCCTGGACACTGGCAGGGGATGGGGTGGGTGGGGGTAGGGTTGCCAGATAAGGTTGGGAAATATTGATCCCTCTGATTAGTAGGAAGTAGGGGTGTGCATTTAGCTAAAGCCAAACTGACCCCCCCCAAATACTTTTTTTAGTGGTTCTTGTAGGTTATCCGGGCTGTGTAACCGTGGTCTTGGAATTTTCTTTCCTGACGTTTCGCCAGCAACTGTGGCAGGCATCTTCAGAGTAGTAACACTGAAGGACAGTGTCTCTCAGTGTCAAGGGTGTAGGAAGAGTAATATATAGTCAGAAAGGGGTTGGGTTTGAGCTGAGTATTGTCCTGCAAAAGTATTGTCCTGTAAGTATCAAGATAATGTGCTAATGAGGGTATGGTATGTTAATATGGAACCATTGTATCCTGAAGTGATCTGTTAATGTGTGTAATCCAAAGCTAATCTGTATGGCTATTGTTGAATGTTGTCTTTGTCTGGAGGTTTTTCAGGGCAGGAAGCCAAGCCTTATTCATTCTTAAACTGTCCTCTTTTCTGTTAAAGTTGTGCTGATGTTTATGAATTTCAATGGCTTCTCTGTGCAATCTGACAAAATAGTTGGTAGAATTGTCCAGTCTTTCAGTGTCTTGGAATAAGACCCTGTGTCCTGTTTGTGTCAGTCCATGTTCAGCCACTGCTGATTTCTCAGGTTGGCCAAGTCTGCAGTATCTTTCATGTTCTTTTATCCTTGTTTGTATGCTGCGTTTTGTGGTCCCGATGTAAACTTCTCCACAGCTGCAAGGTATACGATATACTCCTGCAGAGGTGAGGGGGTCTCTTTTGTCTTTTGCTGATCGTAGCATTTGTTGTATTTTCTTGGTGGGTTTAAACACTGTTTGTAGGTTATGTTTTTTCAAAAGTTTCTCCATCCTATCAGTGACTCCTTTAATAAATGGCAAGAATACCTTTCCTATGGGAGACTGTTTTTCTTGAGTTTTCTGATTTTTGTTTGGTTTAATGGCCCTTCTGATTTCATTCTTGGAGTAGCCGTTTGCTAGCAGTGCGTGATTTAGATGATTAGTTTCTTCCTTGAGAAACTGTGGTTCACAGATCCGTCTTGCACGGTCCATTAATGTTTTGATTATTCCTCTTTTCTGTCGGGGGTGGTGGTTGGAGTTTTTGTGTAAGTAGCGATCTGTGTGAGTTGGTTTCCGGTAGACCTTGTGACCTAACTGAAGGTTTGATTTACGGATGACAAGGGTATCAAGAAATGGGAGTTTACCCTCAATTTCCTTTTCCATGGTAAACTGAATGTTTGGATGGATATTATTAAGATGGTTTAGAAAGTCCATTAATTTTTCTTCACCATGGCTCCAAATGGTAAATGTATCATGTACGAACCTGAACCAGACTGTAGGTTTGTAAGGTGCTGATTCTAATGCTGTCTTTTCAAAATATTCCATGTAAAAGTTTGCTATTACTGGACTGAGTGGACTTCCCATAGCTACTCCATCAATCTGTTCATAAAATTCTTGATCCCATAGGAAATAACTTGTTGTCAAACAATGGTGAAATAAGGCTGTTATATCTTCTGGAAAAATCTGGTTAATCAATGAGATTGTGTCTTTTACTGGAACCTTGGTAAAGAGGGATACAACATCAAAACTAATTAATATATCCTTTGGATTGAGTCTTAACGGACTGATTTTGTTGATGAAGTGAGTTGAATCTTTGATGTAAGAAGTGGTTTTTCCAATGTGGTCCTGTAGGAGGGTGGACAAAAGAGACCCCCTCACCTCTGCAGGAGTATATCGTATACCTTGCAGCTGTGGAGAAGTTTACATCGGGACCACAAAACGCAGCATACAAACAAGGATAAAAGAACATGAAAGATACTGCAGACTTGGCCAACCTGAGAAATCAGCAGTGGCTGAACATGGACTGACACAAACAGGACACAGGGTCTTATTCCAAGACACTGAAAGACTGGACAATTCTACCAACTATTTTGTCAGATTGCACAGAGAAGCCATTGAAATTCATAAACATCAGCACAACTTTAACAGAAAAGAGGAGAGTTTAAGAATGAATAAGGCTTGGCTTCCTGCCCTGAAAAACCTCCAGACAAAGACAACATTCAACAATAGCCATACAGATTAGCTTTGGATTACACACATTAACAGATCACTTCAGGATACAATGGTTCCATATTAACATACCATACCCTCATTAGCACATTATCTTGATACTTACAGGACAATACTTTTGCAGGACAATACTCAGCTCAAACCCAACCCCTTTCTGACTATATATTACTCTTCCTACACCCTTGACACTGAGAGACACTGTCCTTCAGTGTTACTACTCTGAAGATGCCTGCCACAGTTGCTGGCGAAACGTCAGGAAAGAAAATTCCAAGACCATGGTTACACAGCCCGGATAACCTACAAGAACCAATGAACTCTGACCGTGAAAGCCTTCGACAATACTTTTTTTAGTATTTTTCAGGGAGGGGGTTACCAGTAAAAAGTGGCAGCAATTAAAGGGACTCGAAAAAGCAGATCCTGAATAATGCTGATTTTTTAAAGCAATATTCGGAGCCAATTTGGCCCTGCCGTTTCCCCCCTCCCTCTCCCTTCCTCCTTACTTACCTGCTGGCTGAGTCATTGCCGCCTGCCACCTCCGAAGCTTTCAGATCGCTGCCTCCCACCACCTCCAGAGTCCACATGCTCCAGGCAGCAGCAGTCTTAACATGTATTTTTTAGGTTCCAGTTTAATAAACACCCAAAATTTTGATTATTCAAAAAAGCCTAATCCTTATATTCGGCTTTTCCAGAAATTTCCAGGTTTATTAAACCCAAACAGGAAAAATGCCAAAAAATGTGCACAGCCCCAGTAGAAAGTGTGAAATCTCTGGACTGGTCAAGCCTAGCATTAATACAAGGTGTTATGTCTGAGCAGTACCTTCTGTGGCTGTAACTATAGCGAACTATTGTAATTATTGGTTCCAGCCACTGACTACAGAGAACCTTGAGATGGAAGGTTCCAGGTCTAGATTTGGGCCTGTCCCAGACAGGGTTTATCATGATTTGACAGCAGGATACACAACATTTCTTGTCCATCAGGCAGAGGCAAAGGAATCTTTAAAAAAGGGCGATGCAGCTCTGAATTAGCAGTCAGGAGTACAAAAGACCGAGATTAAACAGTAGCAGCCAGACAGAACCTTAGCTTTCTGTGTTTTCTGTGAGTTGCATTGACTTCGCTTTTGGGAAGTGCCCGTATGGACTGCTTCTATCCAGTTATTCCATGCCTATAGGCAAGTTTCTACAGCAGTTTTGTGAAAATTGACAAATCCTGCAACAGCTGTCAAATTCTGTGAAAAACCTCTGCAATCATAGATTTGCAAAACCCACCTAGCTACGCTTACATCTCCAGACAGCACCTCCAGGGGGGCTAATCAGGAAACCGTAAATGACAACTCATAACAAAGGCAATACCTGGCCTTTGGTGGGATTTTTGCATTCAACTGAACTGGAATTTGCAATTGACTTCCACTGGACTCATGGAGTTCACAGAAAAATAGGAAAAAGGAACTTTAAAGACTCTACTAGGAAGGAAGAGTCTTTAGAAAGTCTTCCGAGCCAGGGGGCTTTGATGGTTTTTCATTTGATAACTCTTTTGATCTGTAGACAGCACTTAACATCATTGAGGGCCAATGTATGCTTTGTCCTTAGGTTCATTCAGAACTCAAGTCCTGAGGCAGATCTTTCTGAGCTCAGTCACCAGTGGTAGAAATTCATCCCTGAGGAAAGCCCCTGGAATTTCTCCGTTTCATGATTAGGGCATGCTGCAAGTCTCATTTATTTCACTTGACCTATTTTACTTTCTTACATTTCTCGTTTTCATATCTGACTTTTTAGTTTCCTAATTGGTTTACTAAATTTACAAAGTGGTTGAAGAGGTAGCAAGGGAGTAGGCCAAACTAGCAGTTCAAGAGGCCTTAATCTGAGCTGGAGTGGTTGCTGCAACTGCCTCTCGAAAGCTATTCCCAGTATCTCAGAATCAGTGATGCAGGAAAATTCTGGAAAGAATTGGCATTCAGCATGTTTTGGCAAAAATGAACATAAACTTTCATTCCCTGCCTTCCTTAGGACCAGGTAGGGTTGCCAGCTCCAGGTTAGGAAATACCTGGAGATTTTGAGGGTGGAGCATGAGGAGGGCAGGGTTTGGTGAGAGGAGGGACTTCAATGAGTAACAATGTCATAGAGTCCACCTTCCAAAGCAGCCATTTTCTCCAGGTGAACAGATCTCTGTTGCCTGGAGATCAGTTGTAATAGCGGGAGAACTCCAACCACAACCTGGAGGTTGGCAACCCTAGTGAAAGGGTTATGTGGGAGCTTCAAAAAGTGGGGCTGCAACAAGAGGTGTTCAATAGTGAATGGGACGATCCCAATAGGGCTCAATCATCCCTTTCCCACTTCATAACTGACTGAAAATAAGGTCTTCCTGGCTAATTCTAAGGGCAAAGACTGATCTCTGTGGCCTGCTAAGGTCCCTATCTCTGTCCTGAAAAGCTGTTTCCATGCTGGGTCTTGGGAAAGCAATTGACTGGCTTGCCCTTCCATGAACTTCTATGAAAGGGCTTGATTTCCCTGCAAGGCCAACTGGTCCCTGCTATATTGGCTGAGGCACGCTGGGTTTAATGTAGTTTGAAAGTGGTTTCTCCCTCCACCAGTTGTCCAGCTTGCCCAGCCTATCACATGTCTTATCAGGGCTTTTGAAACTACTCTTGGACACATTTCTTATTCGTACATCTGGTATGGCATTTCCAGTGCTTCTTCAAGTGGTTTCCTTTCTTGGAGTTCTCATCTGTGCTATGGCACTAGCTGGGGCTTCTTCTCATCATAAGACCAGACATCTAGAAACAGTTTTGTTTTATTAAGCAGTTGATAGAACCTGATGAAAGGTTCCTAGAAAAAGGAGCATAGGAAAGGTTTCTAGAATGAGATGATGGGGCTTTGAGAAGCAAAGGTCAGGCAGATAAAATGTTTTGTGGTAGTTGCCTCTTTCATCTTCACAGCTGTTTAATAGCCAGTGAACTGCAGCCAAGGATAGTGGTTTGGCCAAGGCCACCCAATGAGTTACTTGCTGAGCTGAGATCTGATCTCAGGCTTAAAGCCAACAGCCTATCCATTATATTAATGTCCTACATGGTAAAGCCTTCTCACAGGAATCTACTTCTACATTTTTCACATGAGAAGTACCTTATTCAAAAGCATCCTCAAAAAAAATTGCCAACTGGTTAGTATTTTAATTATTTATTTTATTTAAAAATTTGTATGTTGCCTCTCCAGGAACCTGCCTGAGGCAGCTTACAAAATAAAAATATAATAGCTGATGTATCATCCAAAGCTGATAAAAGGCAGTATGGGCCATCAAGGAGATCTGGACCTCCAACTGTAGGCCAGGATCCAGCAGCATCCCCAAGCTATGAACTTGTTCCTTCAGGAGGAGTGCAAACTCAGGACAGTTTGACTCTTCAGTCCTCATGCAGCATTGGCATTGACCAGCAGCACCTCAATCTTGCCTGGACTGAGCTTCAGTTTGTTGGCCCTCATCCATCTATTTTACTGCTCCAACCAGTAAAACCCCTTTCTAAAAATCAGGTAACCACTACAATTTATGAATAATGAATGAATTAAAGTAGCTATATTCTTATACTGTAGGCCAACGGTTGTTGAGCTGACTTACTGTATGATACATTTTTTAAAATCTGAAGAACAACTAAAAGAGTTCTGACCATAAACTGCCATATTTCTTCCACAAAAATATAACCATAAAATTCTGTCCTGGCCCTTCCACTTATTCTCCCAGTTTAGTCTAATCTTGACCTGCCCAATTCTTCCAGTCTCCCTCACAACCAACCACCTTCTGTCCAATCATCATCTGTCCTGACTTTGTCCCTTGGCCACATCCAAGAACCTAGAGTGTTTTTTTGGATTTAAAACTTGGCTACCCTACCCCATATGAACATTGCATACTACCTGATAAAAACTCACCACCTAAGAAAATAGGTTTGAAAATTAGAGAACGTTTGTCACATTGTTCAGCAATTTTAATTTACTGAGCCACACATACTAGTAGAATCTATTTAAGTATTTAATTTCATCAGCATATAGAAACAGAATAACCACTTAAACAGTGAACCCACAACACAGATGTATTGTCTGATGCCCTTTAGACAATACAACAGTGAAGTTACGAACTCATCATTTTAATGGATGCTGCACAGCTGTAGCATTTTGAGAGTCACCAAACCAATCACACAGATCCTTATGCATTCATCACTCAGCTGGGATCAGCTGTGTGACTGGTAGGGGTGTGCATTTCAGAATTCCTGAGCTGAAAATAAACAAGAAAATCTTAGTTTTGGGGCATCCCCGTGATTTTCTGGAAAGGTTACAAAAATCCAGGATTCTTAGGCATCATGAAAAACAGAACCCTGAAAAATCCATTTACCGTATATACTCGCGTATAAGCCGAGTTTTTCAGCCCAAAAAAAGGGCTGAAAAAGCCGAACTCGGCTTATAAGCTGATCAATACGGTAGAGGGAGGAGAGAGGAGGAAGGGGGGAACTGACCGCCGCCACCTTTTCCCGCCCGGGAGCGGCCTGGGGGGGCCTCCTGCAGCTACAGGAAGGCCGCCCCCGCCGGATCCGCCGCTTCCAAAGGCCCCCTGCAGCTGCAGGGAGGCCGCTTCGCCACCCCCACCGCCTTTTCCCGGCCGGGAGCGGCCTCCAAAGGCCCCGAGGCCGCAGGGAGACCGCTCCACCGCCCCCACCACCTTTTCCCGGCCGGGAGCGGCCTCCAAAGGCCCCCTGTGGCCGCAGGGAGGCCGCTCCACTGCCCCCGCCGCCTTTTCCCCACTGGGAGCGGCCTCCAAAGGCCTCCTGTGGCCGCAGGGAGGCTGCTCCGCCGCCCTCGCCGCCTTTTCCCAGCTGGGAGCGGCCTCCAAAGGCCCCCTGCGGCCACAGGGAGGCCGCGCTGCCGCCCCCGCCGGATCCGCCGCTTCCCGCCACCAGGAGCCCAGAAGGTAAGCCTGCTGGGGGGGAGGGGTTATAAGCCGACCCTCGGCTTATACGCTGGTGCCTAATTTTTCCCCATTTTGGGGGAGAAATTAGGCACCTCGGTTTATACGCAGGTCGGCTTATACTCGGGTATATACGGTTGTTTTTCTTGTTCTGGTGCTTACCATGAGTGGGTAGCCTTGTTTTTCATTGATTCCCCAAATTTCCCTGGCAGTGGCTTGGGAAGGTAGATCCCAGATGGTGCAAGCCAGGCACAGGACCAGGTAGAGCTGCGGATCTGGCTCCCTGCTCCTTCCCTCCCTCCTTTGTGGAAGCAGCCCCCTTTCCCCTTTGCAAGTAGTATGGCTGGAGACACCTTGTTCAAGGAACTGTAGAATTGGATTCTTTGGTCCAATGCACTTGAAACCTGGGGGTTCTTCTGTGGACAGGCAGCATTAGCTCCTCTGCAATTTCTGTGTCAGTTGGTTGCAAAACAGCCACTCCAACCCACCTCCTGCAAAGGTCCCCCATAGGAAATTATGGCAGAGGCTTTCCCTCCCTCCTCACTTTGTGAAAGGAAACAAACAACAGACTCCAACAAGGAAGCATGGGAAATGCAGAATTTTCAGCAGAAAGGTAATTTTAAAATTGTCAGTCACTGTAAGAGTAGGAGAATGAAATTAATGCAGACAAGTTTTTTTTAATGCCAGTGGCTAGCCCACTGCTTGACTGCCATTTCTCTCCTACAGGAATCAGTAGAGAGAAGTGTGCCTGTGCCAAGAGGCTCCTACTTGGGAGGCCTGTAAAATCAAACCTCTTTGTTCAATCTGTTTTAAACTTAGGGGGACTTTAGATTAGAGGGAGGACTATGTCCTGTGCAAATCTTGTGCCATTAACTTTATAAACAGCTGCCCCAGATTTTCAAATACATTCCTCATTGAAAATTTCAGAACCCCAAAACCCACATAGATTTGTATCCCGAACCGGTAATGTCCTACCCAAAAATCAACAGCCATAGTAAAAAATCCCCCTCCCACCCTGAATCCTGGATTTGAAGTGATAATGAAAATTTTCTCAGAGCACACTCCTAGTGACTAGGCCCACCTGCATTGGGATGGCCCTTTAAACTTTAGGCCACCACTGTAGAATAAAAATTAGAATGGAAAAGCACCTCTCTTGCGACAGTACAATGTGTGGAGGATATCATGCACAACCTGATTTAGTGTTTGCTTAGGGTTGCCAACTGCCAGGTAGTAGCAGGAGATCTCCTGCTAATTCAACTGATCTCCAGCCGATAGAGATCAGATCACCTGGAGAAAAATGGCCGTTTTGGCAATTGAACTCTATGGCATTGAAGTCCCTCCCCTCCCCAAAACCTGCCTTCTTCAGGCTCCGCCCCCAAAATCTCCCACCGGTTGTGAAGAGGGACCTGGCAACCCTATGTGTGCTGAGTTGTAATATTCCTGTAATATCACAATCTATAGTGTTATCCTCACATTGTGAGTATCTTACATGGGAGTTGCATGATCAGTGAAGACATCTGAGCTACAAGCTTTAAGTAAACATTAACCAGAAACTCAAATCTGAGATAGTTGTAAAAGTGAGATTTTTCCCCACAACACCACTTAAGAACCATTAACCCTCATGCTTTCTCAGGCACTTTTGAAAATTAAGGCTTGACTTCTTTTTCATTTTTATTCACTTCCTTCTATGAGACAGATGGCTTAAACCACATAACAGCATTTCTTGGTATTACTAAGCAAATTGATTTAATAGAGTTTCAGGTATGTGTTAGCAGAATTATTGGATGATCTAGGTTGTTCAAACAAGAATCTGAAGGTCTGTATGACTGCAAATTATTTTGAGTTTACGTAACTTGAACAATGTCCTAATTATTTGCAGTGCAACCTTAAGTAGAATTATACACTCCCAACCCCATTGTCTTCAGTGGACTTAGACTGGTGTAATATTCTTTGGATTGTACTGTTGGTGTCTTCTAGCATCACCACAATTGTTGATTCCAGATTTTTAAAGAATCAGTTGTGGCTTGATTCACACAATCATTACCATGTTTATCACATTAGAGTATAATACTTGTCTGGCTGGACCCCTAAAGTCCTGCATTCTTTCTGTTGCATCCCCAAACTGGCACAGCAGAGCACAGAGAGGAAAGGTATCTTGTAGCTTCCCCCCCCCCCCTGCAGCTTCTGTTTCCAAGCACTCTCTCTACTTCCCCATGCTAATACCAATCTCTCTCCTCCAATCATCCCTTATTCCCCAATCTCAAAATATCTTTCGTTCTTTCAACTCCTCTTCTGACTCCATACCTGCTTTTTCTGTTCATCCTCGTCTATCTCTGTCTCTCCCCTTCTGAAGAAAGTACACCCACAATGTTTCTGGCTAGCTCTCATAGGCTATTTACTAAAAGCAGCAATGACACTTCAGTTGCAGCACAGTGTGATGGCCAACTTCTCCTGCAGTGTGGTTATCAAGGAGTGGAGAAGACTTGATCCATGTGATGTTAGCTATGGCACACATCTATTATAGGTCGTTTATACATGGGAGTTTTACCTGTGGTTTGTTGCTTGCTGGACCCACACTTTCCTGTTGCGAATTTACACACCAGTAGTCTCCAAGGTCAAATCAAGAAGCTTTGGAGTCCCTGCCCCTTGAAATGCTGCTTTGTAATTGGCTGTAGTGCTTACTGTAATTGGCTGTAGTGCTTCCCCCCACCCCCCAGAAACCCAAGTGCTGTGTCAGAAAGCATTTTTAAAAACAGAGCTCTCTAAAAGGAACCCGGGGGGGGGGAAAGAAACCCAAGCCTTGTTTCTAAAATCCTTTCTTCTGCTCAGAAAGAACTCCAAGGAAGCAGGAAGCATTTGAATCCCCACCCCTTGACATGCTGCTTTGTAATTGGCTGTAGTGCTTTCTGTGAGAGAAACGTCACTCCCCCAAGCTTTCGTGTCCTACACTTTGCCTTATGCATGGGGATTTCACCTGAGCTGAGTTCAGGGGAGTTGGAAGAATCAGGTTAATAGAGGAACGGGAAGTCCTGGGATTTGTGATGGCTGGCTGTGAGGTCATCTCTAATGGATGAAAAACTCATGCATAACTCCAAGGAACGACCGAGGTAGGCCGGGGGTGAATGTGAGTGAAAGTACCCATGCATAAATGACCATAGTGTGCACGACAGCATGGAGTGTCCAGGATAAGATGCAGACTTGCATGAGCTGTTTGTAGTAGGGTGGAAAAACAGCTGATATAGAGCATATCCTGAATTATTCACAGAGAAGGTTGCAGTTATATTGTGCCAAGATTTTAAGCAGCTCACACAAAGAAGGAAGCCTCCTTGAAACATATTTGTTGCTCTTTCAAACCCTACAAATGCCAGTGGCAGTCTGGAGAAGCAGCATATGCTTGTTTGCAAAGTCAAAGCACTGGGACTTAAAAAAAAACCAACCCTAAGATGTTAGTTCTTAATGTCACTTTCCCAAACACAGCCAAAAAGACACACCACCATGCACCTTTTACAAAATATACACCTTAGGTGGCATATATGAATATCTACACTTATTCAGGCGAGACATTTTCTCTTTTATTTGAGTCACATAGTTGACCAACATTTCCAGGGCTTTGGTACAATTTTAATTTCCCCCCCCCCCTTACAGCTATTCTTCTTTTGATTGCACATCTTCTGCCAATCTCTAGCCCTGAAGGTGAGCTAGAGGCTTTGTGGCTGTTTTCAACCATGCATTTATGAAACCGACATGGACTGTCTTCGTTTTGTCACATCATGGGTTCATTGTCTGAAATCATGAGGCATTACTGCATCCCTGCAAGAGCAAGCTTCATGTGAATGCATCCATCTATTCTTGATCCAAACGTTGATCCTTCAGATCTAATTTTCTTGGTCTTGCATCCAGCCAGGCATTCAAAGTCCAAGTGTTTCCTTGACTTTGGATCATCCATGGTTGAAGAAGAGCTAAACAGACAGCTACTATGGCCCATTGACTCAAATATTTAGCACAGACACAACACATATCTTCAATCATATCTCTGGTCTGCCACAAACTAGTCTTGGGGAAATTGTAATTCTCTCATATTGTACCTTCTTCAGCAAAAGATGGGTTCCCATTAAGAACTTAGATTGAGATCCATTTTCAAAACATATTCTGTCAAACCTTAGCAGGCGTAGAGCAGGGTCTTTCCAGTCATAGCACTGCAGTGTTAGAAATTCTGAAGAACTTCTGATTCTGCAGAGCTTTAAGAGGATGACAAGGAAACCTTTGGTCACGTTTTCAGTGGCTAGATATATGTTCTATGGTTTCAGCATAATGAATTGGATCCACAGAGTCTGCTTCTTTAATGATGAAACCTTCTTCTGGGAGAAGAAGCTTTTTTCTATCACAAGGAGTCACCCACCATTGGAAAGGCCTTATTTTACTAGAGGAAGACTTCTTGCTCCAAGGGAAGGCTTTTGCATCAGAGGAAGGCTCTATTTGCATCAGAGGAAGGCCTCTGGATCCAAGCTATTTTTAATAACTCCCCCCTAATATTATGTACAAGTTGTTTTAAAAAGAGTCTCCCCAGGCCAGATACTTTCAGGATCAGTGCAATGTGCACCCACTTGCACATCAGAATGTGCATTCAATTTACCATGCCATCTGTCCAAATTAGGTTGCTTTTGGTAGTGGAAAATTCTGTAAAGTCACAGCCAATTTATGGCACTTCCATAGGATTTTCAAGGCAAGAGACTAACAGAGGTGGTTTGCCATTGCCTGACTCTGCATAGCAGCCATAGACTTCCTTGGTGGTCTCCCATCCAAGTACTAACCAGAGCCAAACCTGTTTAGCAGCTAGGATATGATGAGATCGGGCTAGCCAATGTCATCCATGTCCGGTTGATTTTAGCCACATTCAAATGCATATCCACATTCTCCCTTTCCACACTCTGATACAATTAGTCAAGTGTAAATACCCCCTGTAAATTAGTATAGCATTTAATGAATCTGACAAGGTAGGCTCCAGATCCCTGAAGCCACAATAAATTCAGGAGTTGTTACACGCCAGAAAATTCTTTGTTCTTTTACCTCTTTAAAGTATATCTGGGGTTTGACTGGAACATTTTCTATATTTTGGATTTATTCTTTTACTTGTTTCATGCTCGTAGTGTTAGCAGTTTTGGATCCATTGCTGAAACAAGAGGTATGACAAAAGTTTACAAAGAATTACTCATTTTCCATTCCCCACCTGCTAATGTGAGGAATGAATAAGAAGGCTCCGATGAATATTGTAATGAAGATGGTAATAGAGACTATAACATCTGTGTAAGTAAGCCATTAAGAATAATACTCTTTCTCAGTTATCTGATGATAGGAGTCAGTATCTGACAAAGGAAGCTTTGACTCTCAAAAGCTTAGACCCCCCAAAAAATCTTGCTGGTCTCTAAGGTGCTACTGGGCTAGAATCTAGCTTTTCTCAGCTATGTTATGCAGTAATTTCATCCACGAGGATTTAAATATACACATTCATACTTATCTGGAGGCTATTCCAAGAAGTCCTCCTGAATGGTTTAGGCCTGAATACCGAAAAGATCACTTCCACTCATATTAGCCAACCTGGTTGAATGTTACCCAGGGGGTCTTCCTTCATCAACCAGACAACTTTTCTTCTTCTTCTTTTGCTGTCAAGTCACAGCTGACTTCTGGTGAGCACTTAGGGTTTTCAAGGCAAGAGATGTTCAGAGGTGGTTTGCCATTGCCTGCCTCCACGTGTCGCCCCTGGTATTCCTTGGAGGTCTCCCATCCAAATACTTGCCAGGGAAAGGGCTGAGAGAGTGCGACTGGCCCAAGATCACTCAGCAAGTTTCCATGGCAGAGTGGGGATTCAAGCCTGGGTTTCCCAGATCCTAGTTCCGACACCCTAACCACTGCACCAGGCTGGCTCTCCAGACTACTTTAGGAACCTTTATTTTGGAAATCCCTTCTTCATAAGTTGATAAATTGATATGGGTTCCTTTTCAGAGGACCTTTTTGTGTTAGATTGATAACAAATGGAGTGACAGGAGAAAGGTGTTATTGAGAAGCTGATTTTATTATAGTGTATTGATTCTTACTGTATTTTGACATAAATTTTATTGCATTTAACTTTCTGTTTCCTTTTTTAAAAAAATTGGGGAACTGTTTTAGTTGAAAGGCAGTCTGTAACTAAACTAAACAGCAGATAAATTTAAGGGTGTATCTTTGAGATTCCTTTGCTATTTGAATCTCAGAATAGGTATATGGGATCTGTAAGGCAATAAAACAGCTAAAGATGTTGCAAGTATCATAGTTACAGTTGTGGATGTGATGATAGTGGATGAATCAATAAAATGCCACAAAGCAATTATGAACTTTTAACAGAGCACATCAGATAATGTCTAGTGGTACAACTTTCCAAGGCTTAAATAGAAGCAGCCTTGAACTATCTGCCTTGCCTTTTATTGTGATTGATGGGTACTTAATCCTAATTTCAGAAATGAGGGATGCTACAGAGCATTTGTGTTTAGTAATCAGAAACATTGTCTTAAATTAAGAGATTTCTGACAACCTTTTCTTCCAGATGGCCATGCTTCCTCTAATTGTTCCCAGTTCAGCAGTTAAACATTCACTAAGTGGGTGAGGGCTGAAACAGATGCATCAATGGACACAGGTACATTTTTTACTCATTGAAACATTCCCAGAACCGTCTTGTCACATTTAAAGATCTTTATCGAGTGCCCAGGAGGGTTAAGGGTTTAAAATGTAAACAAAATGTCCATTCATGTGTAGCATTAGCATAACAACGGTGCACATTGATCACTGGTGTGGTAACACTACATGCAACCCTGCCGATTCCAAAGCTTAGTGCATTTAAATGGGATGGTTTACATGTAGAATATTTACATGTGTAGACCCATTTCCTGTTCTGAGTTGCTGAGTAGAATGAGAACATCTCCCAGTTGCTGGTGAGAACATAAAACAATAAAAAGAACTTTACTGCATCAAATTGTTCATTATGTTCTTCTAGGTTCCCACAGGGGCCAGCCGGATTCCTTCAGGAAACCCACAAGCAGGGAACAATAGACTCTGACAATGCCTCTCAGCCACAATTAGTATTCAGAAGTGTATAGGCCCACTGTGAGGTGATGATCAGGGAGACAAAATTCCATGGGCCCTGATCAAGCTGGATACATTGAGCTTGGTAAGTCATGTGTTTTTTAAAAAAATATTATTTTAAAAAATTTGGTATCTGGGGACTCTGAAAAGAATATCCTTGTCTAGAGGCCTACATTGGCTCTTATCAGTCCGGAAGGTACACTGTCTCTGAACATGTAAAGGAGATCCCCATGCCCTTCTAGTATTTTATTTCTTTGTGACTTGTGTCCAGAATTAAATCCACTAGTACCTCATATCTAGCATTTTTTTTTTGCCTCTTTTGACTTTTAAGTTTTGGAAAATTGATACTGCCTGTCGATCTGTCTGGATTTTCGAACATTAACCTTCAAGAAGCTTAAACAAAAGCCTAGAAATGGACAGCTGTAACCAGTCTGTGAATATAGCTTTCAGGGCACTGAATGTGGCTTTTCCAAATAACAGCTAATGATAACTTTTAAATTAGGCAGTGTCTGTCTCTCCTTCCTGGCAGTCTGGCTTGCTGCAAAACAATAAAAACATTATAAAAACAACACAAATATTTTAATAAGAAGCACTCTTTAAAGCAACAAGAGAGAGATGAAAATCCATATGTGATCCACATTTATGCTTTAAACCTGTCAAAGAGATATATGAAAAGAAATAGCAAGTCAACTCATAATCTGGCTTCCATGGAAGTAAATGGGAATTTTGTCTTTAGTTTTGAAGGAAGGGAAGATTTGGTTCATATGCTCTTCTTTGAAGGCAACTTTATTTTTTCAGGGCAACAATCTCAGTTTTTAAGGTGTGGATGTATTAAACTGTTAGTGCTTTGGAACAAAAAGTTAGGAGTCACTGTTAAATCACTGAACCATTTATTATTATTTTTGACAGCTCGTGGAGAACCAGAATGGTCCCAGTAGACTGGAGAAGAGCCGGCAACTGTGTATAATATTTTTTAAAAGAAAAGAAGGAACACCCAGGAAATGGGGGACTAGTTAGTCAAATTTTAATACACGGGAAGATGTTAGAAGGGAATCACAAATGATTAATTCTAAACTGGGATTAAATTTCATAAACTTGCTGTTTCAGGTTGCATATCCCCATTTCATTGTTGCTTCTTTCTTCTGCATATCAAACCAGTGCGTCTTTATTTTCCACAATGTTTTCTATTTCCTCATGTCAATTTCCTCATGTCAACTGGATATAGCCTGTTTTGTAACCTAGCCATTGTACACATAGATACTGAAACAGAGGGGTTCATAGAGGAGTTCAGTCCATGCCACTCTTTGCACACATATGTTTGTAAAGTGCCATCAAGTCGCTGCTGGCTTATGGAGACCCCAGCAAGGTGCATTCAAAGCAAGTGAGAAGCAGAGGTTTGCCATTCTTTTCCTATGCAGAGTCTTCCTTGGGGATCTCCCTTCCATGTACCAACCCTGCTTAGCATCTGGTATCTGATGAGATCAGGCTATACCAGGCTGCCTTCCCTCCCTTGCACACCATAGGAGCCTTAAAATAAATGTAAATATAATTCATTCCCATTTTAGCCCTGGTTACTTTGTTCCAGCAGCATTAAAAAGGCCTTTAGTAGTGTAAAGGAATGCCATGAGCTTTGGACCATAAACTTGTATTCATGTTGGTGAAAAGAAGCCTGATGGGTACTTATATGGCTAACGATTTACTACAGCCATTATAGGAAGAATTTTGAATGTGTGTGTTGTTGTTTTTTTAAGTCCCACACTTGTACAAACGATGGTGATGAAGCTAGGGAGGAGAAATACTCCTAGCCAAGGCTATAAATCTTTAGGAGTCATAAAAATCAACAATACCCCACCCCCATTTGACCATCTCCTACAACTTGAAAGACAGGCCAGGTCTTAGTAGTAGAACATAAAACATGTGTTTAAGGTGCTAAGCATAATCACTGGCATTTCTAGATCTATAGTGCTTGAGATTTTAGATAGCTATTAATAGTACTGGACTAGATGTATCACTGTACTGAGCCAGGTCTGGAACATGTTATGTTTGCTATAGCCTTTTGGAGATTATGATCTGGGTCATAGAAGACTTCTCAGGACTATCATTCTTAAATTGCATTAAAGGTAAGCATTAGGAGCTGCCGGAGTTCATAGCCAAACCTGGTAATTATGAACTTAAAAGGCAGCTTTGTCTCCAAACCAACAGAGTTGAGTTCCTATCTAT
This sequence comes from Euleptes europaea, assembly GCF_029931775.1. Lineage (NCBI taxonomy): Eukaryota > Metazoa > Chordata > Lepidosauria > Squamata > Sphaerodactylidae > Euleptes > Euleptes europaea. The sequence goes on along the minus strand of NC_079315.1, from coordinate 82,742,591 downwards.
CTCCTTTAGTCTTTGGTTTTAGATTTTAAGAATTCTTGGGGGCGGGGGCGTTGAACATCATTGTAAATTGGCTTGTGTACCTGGCAAGACAGAAGTGCTACTGGAGAGTAGAAAGTCTGACCCAGGTGTCACCCATTCTGGATGGGATTGCACTTCCCTTGAAGGAACAGATCTGTAGTTTGGGGTGTTCTTGAACCCTGGCCTACTGCTAGATAAGCAAGTGGCAGTTGTGGCTTGGAGTGCCTTTTACCAGCTTTGTCTGGTTAGCCAACTGCGGCCTTTCCTGGGCAGAAAAAATGTGGCAGCTGAGGCACATGCCCTAGTTACACCTATATTAGATTACTGCAGTGCACACTACACAGGGCTGCCCTTCAAACGGTACAGAATGCTGCAACCAGGGTGTTGACTAGAGTTGATTGTAGGTATCTACAATCTACACTGGCTCCTACTCTGTTTCAGAGCAAAATTCAAGATGCTAGTGTTGACCTGTAAAGCCCCATATAGCTTGAGACCAACATACCTGAAGGACCACTTGCTTATGAATGTACCCATCCACTACAGTCAACTTTCAAGGCCCTGCTTTGGCTGCCCACATCTTCTAAGATTAGGCGGGTGGCAACCCAGGACTGGACCTTCTTGGTCATGACACCAAAACTCTGGAACTCTCTCCTCAGGGAGACTTGTCTTTTTCCTTCTGCTGTCATCTTCCGCCAGTGGGTAAAGGCTTTTTGTTTTGTCTGGCATTCCCTTAGTGATACCTCCTTCCTGCCCAATGTTTTAGTTTAAAAAAAAATGTTTTTGGGTGTGTATTTTAGCTTTGGTTCTAATTATTGTAATGATTTTTTGTTTGGTTTTAATGGTTTTTAAAATGTGGTTTTATTATGTATATTTTTAAACTGTTGGCCACTTTGGTGGCCCCGATGAGGGCAGAAAGGAAAGGTACAAATTTTGTAAATAAATAACATAAATATAAAAAGAAGTCAAAGGAGGTGTGGCTCTAACCATTGTTTCTCTTTAGTTGATTATGCATAGGGATAGCGTCATATAGCTAGAAGGAAGTCAAAAGAGGCATGGCTCTAACCATTGCTTCTCTTTCATTTATTACACGTAGTGATAGTGTCACAGTCATATGGCTAGAAGGAGCCTCATAGGCCATGTAGTCCAGCCCCCTGCAGAGTGACGGAAATTTATTTTCTGAGAGATGGCTGTCCAGCCTCTGCATATAAGACCTCCATCAAGGGAGAACTCACCTACACCTAGATAATCGGTTCCATGGTCTGTTCTCACCATTATGAAACTTCTCTGTTCAACAGATGTCTGTCCTCTGTTACCCCAAAAGCAGCCCTCAGTCAGGAGATATGCTTTTGAACCCCCCCCCCCCCCCCGTCTTCTTGGAACTTATGATGTCTGACATTGTGGGAGAGTCTCTATGTGTGATATCAAAGTTTTAAGGCTGGGCTATAGGCAATGGAGATACTAACTCACAAGGAAGTAGCCAGGTTCCCCTGCTGGAGTGGACCCTCCCTTACCAATAGCACCATTCTTTGGTTTCCTGTGGGCTCATCAAAATTCTAGTCATGATTAATCAGCAGTGTTTGCATGACAATAATCAACCTTGTATCACCATCCAGGGATCTGCCTTTACAATGCTGACTTCTCTGGAAAATCTAATCATGGCCAACAGCCATCTCCTGGCCTTTATCAACAGACAATAATCCAGAGATTAATTTTAACTGGTGTGCTACATAAATTGAGGAATATTACCTAGTGGAGGGGAAACCCAAAGCTCAGGACATTTTTGCATGGTAATTAGCAGCGCGTTCCAGGCTGAATTGCCCCGCATATTTTTTAAAAATTTTGCATGCTGAACCGTCTTTCCAGAAGTGACTGCAAAGCTGGTGCATACCTGCTTCGCATTACAAAAGAGCCCATTTAACACGACCTTTGGTGTTTGCCTCAAAGAATCCCAATGCAAAACAACACAGAGGCACGTTAGCTATGCATGTGCTAATGGATATGCAAACAGGAACAAAGGAGCAGGCAAGTGGGGGGAGTAGAACTTCTCCTTTTGCATCGGGACCATGAAAAGGCATTTTTAAAGTCGCATTTTAAAAAAGAGCTTTGAGCGAGCATCAAAATTGACCATGCAAAATTAACCTCAGTGTCTTCCCAGGTTATTTTTCTTCGGTTACAGAATCTTTTTTATTATTGGTAAGATTTGAGTATTTCCAAAACAGACAAAAACCCAACCAGCAACTAGTTTTTAACATTTTCAGTTGAAGGCTGTCCTTCTATCTTTTTCTTACCATAAGGCCAAAGGAACAGCCGAATACTAGCTCTACCACCAGCTCTTTATCTACTCAAACTAGTGATGCTCGAACTCCAACCAGTTTGGCTCACATTCGATTTGCCAGATGCAAATAAGGGGGTGGATTTTCTATTATCAGTTTGACTGGGCGAAAACGCCCGGTCGCTTTATCCTCCTTTAATCCCTGTTTTAGCCAGGATCGAACGCACATTAGGCGAAACGCATGCGTTCGATCCTGGCTGAATCCTAGTTGAAACGGATTAAAGGAGGATAAAGTGACCACGCGTTCTCTCTGTTGTTGACCTGTTTGTCATCAGGTTGCTTCACTGCATTCCTTCCTAACCATGCAATCCAAAATCAACTGGTGTTTCATGTACATGTGTTCTCACACAGCCTAATTTACTACCTCCTACCCTTGCTCAACTCAGCAGGAAGTTGTTCAATAGACAATAAAATCTGCCACCAGATTAGAGTCCGCCGCTCATCTGGAGGAGTGGGGAATCAAACCTGGTTCTCCAGTTTAGAGTACACTGCTCTCAACCACTGCACCACGCTGGACTAAGGTGGCTACTTGAAACCTCTATCTATCTTAGAATATCAGGCTTCAATACATAACAAAGATGTTTACTGTGTACTGTGTGTTCATCTTTCTGTTCTAACCTACACTGGGGAAATGTAAGTAGTTGGGATTCTAATGCTTGCGTTAGCATACAGCAGGTATTTTAACCAAAATGAAAGGATCACTTGGTGTGGAAGAACTACTGCTGAGCTATTTGCAACTGATCTTCCATTGTCTAAAAGAAGTGTGAGCAGCTGATGCATTAACAAGCACATTCAATTTGCAAGAGACTAAAAAAGAAAGAGAGATAAGGAACACATACTGGTGACTGGGAAAGTATCAGACAATGAACGTCTCACACAGCTTTGATTTTTACCTGGATATAAAGAAAACAGTCGCCACAGTAACAAGCTTTCAAAACTCGATAAGTAGCTTACAGGTAGGTTTGCAAGGGCAATTACACTACATATGCAATGAGCCTGAAATGCAAATGAAAACATCTCATACCAGCAGACACATGCCAAAACTGCCCACAGAAATAACAGTTCAACCCAATATTGGCAGTACCAAGGGTCTTATTACCAGAAGATACAGAGGGCACTTCCTAGGATTTTCTGTGCTTTACACAGAACTTGATGAACAAACTGAATTCCTGGAACAACACCATGACTCTGACCCAATGGTACGTGCATACAGAACTGCACACGTTGTTTCTGTCTAGTGCATTTTTATCCAGCCCTTTCCCCAAGGAACATGGGGACATGTAAATGGCTCTCCCTTCTAGGGTTGCCAGGTCCCTCTTTGCTACTGGCAGGAGGTTTTGGGGGCAGAGCCTGAGGAGGGCATAGATTGGGGAAGGGAGGGACTTCAATGTCATAGAGTCCAATTGCCAAAGCTGTCATTTTCTCCAGGTGAACTGATCTCTATCAGCTGGAGATCAGTTGTAATAACAGGAGATCTCCAGCTAGTACCTGGAGGTTGGCAACCATACTCCCTTCCCAATTTATCCTCCAAAAACAAAACACCTAAGGTAGATTAGGATGAGAAATAGTCATTGGCCCAAGGTCTCCCAGCAAGCTTCATGAGCATACGAAGGTGCCTTATAGTGAGTCAGGTCATTGGTCTATGAAGGTCAATATTCTCAACTCTGACTGGCAGCAGCTCTCCAGCATCTCAAGTAGATGTCCTAAGGACACTTTCCTGGGAGGAAGTCCCATTGAATAAAATAGGACTTACTTTCATGTAAACATACTCAGGATTCCCCCCTTAGAAACACTATTATTCCCAGGAAAGTGTCTTTAGGATTACAGCCATAGTAAGCAAAATTGAAATGCCAGGTGAACCACAGCAGGCTTAATAAAAGGGATGCTTAAACACTAGCTGAAAGGGATGCTCAAACACATCCTCTGGGTGCGAGCAGAGGTGCACATTTATTATTGAGCAATTCAGCTGTTGCTTTCCATGAATTCAAACAGTGCAGTGCAATCAGCACCATCTCATGCATGCATGTTCTCACAGAGCCTGATGGGAGTCCCAGTCCCCATGCAACCTATCACTGCTGCATGCCACACCACAGCCAATTGTTTGAAAGACTGAGCAAACCAGTTAGTCAGTGATTGTACATCCTGTGTTTTTTTCAAAAAGCTCCTACCATTTTTCGTTTGTCTAAAACAATGGTATCAATATCATTTTGTGCAGGTGCTATTTTTTACAACCTTATCAGAGTCATAATTATCCCGCATCATTTAGCTACCTAACCCAACCCAACCATCCGTCACCCTAGGGAGAATTGATTTCACCCACTGTGTAGATGCACAGCTGGCCGGAAGGCAGAAGGAAATGAAACGCCACGATCATCGCTACTGTACAGCTGCAAAGATGTTCAGCAGCCCCTAAGTCAGTGAGGAGATACAAGGCTCAGCTCATGAGTGATCATGGCTGTCAAAAAAGTATCTTCTCCTGCCAAACATATTGGCCACAAATATTTTATTTATTTAATTCACATTTCTCCCCAATGTGGACCCAAAGTGGTTATATTGTTTTCCTCTCCTCCATTTTGTCTTCACAACAACCTACCTGTGAGGTAGGTTAGGTTGAGAGTGTATGGCCAGCCCAAGGTCACTCAGTAAGCTTCCATGGCACAAGTTGGGATTCAAACCCAGGTCTCCCAGATATTAGTCTGACACTTAACCACTACACCACACTGGCTCTATTGTGGCACCTCTACTTAGTACTGGCTGAGTACTCTGTGGTTGACAGGATTCTAGAAGTGATTAGAACAAACAGTATCACTCCAGCTAGTGAAAAAAAAAACCATTATTAGAACCAACTTTCAAATGCATGCCATAAACTGACAAAAGGTTGCTTGATATTTGTATTCAGGGGTGTGGAATTCATTTGTTACGAGGGCTGGATATGACATAAATGTCATTTGGCTGGGCTGGGCCATGTGTACCAGCATAGATTGGCCATGTGTACCAGCCCACAGCAGGCTCATCAGCCCAGATCAGGACTGGGGTGTGTGTGTCTGCCTTGGCTGGTGAGCCCACAAAGGGCTAACCAGCCCAGATTGGGCCTGAGGGGATGGCTGCCTCAGCCAGCAAGTCTGCAGCAGGCTTACCAGCCCAGATCAGAAGCAGGGGGTGGCTTCCTCTCCCCAGCAGCCCCCAACTTTGGGGGCGGTGGGGAAGGGCAATCTACACGCTGAGCTGGAGCCCCTGCCTTCTGATCCCTGCTGCCTGCAGTCTCACCACCATGTGGAGGTCCCTGTTGGGGGGAGTGGAAGGGTGGCTGCCTCGACTCAGCTCACGGGCCAGATAACAGCGCTCGAAAGGCCAGATCCAGCCCCCAGGCCTTATCTTTGACACCCTTGTTCTGATTGATTTCCTTGCAGGTAGTTTTTATTTGCTGTCTTTGGGAAAGAAACACATTGTAATGACACTGAGAAATAGTTATTGGTTCAAAAGAATGTTGGAATCAGGAGTTGCAGCTGATTTACCAACAGAAAAGTCCATGCACATGGTTTCTGGAATTCTTGTCATCAAACAAAAGAGTTGCACCATTGGCAGACAGTCCCTCCACTTTTCCAAAATATTGTTAGATATTACTACAAAATGTTCCGATATTACATTTCTGACAAACAGGAAATGTATGCTCCACTAATAGGATGTCAATCACTAAGATAGCATCAATTTTGTGATTTCTAAATCTTCCCCACCACCTGCTGTATCTTTGATCATCCCAGACAATTAATCTCAAAGTGACATGATTAAGAAATGTTTCCAATGAAACATGAAGCAACAGTATTTATTTGTATGCATTTCTCGGGTTCCCAGTGAAGCTTGCAATGAATCTTCTACTGGATTTAAAAATGGTCAGTCTTTAGAATACACCCTTGAGATTGCTGGGCAAATCTACTTTTAAAAATAGTACTTTAACCCTCATCTTAACAAACAAAATACAGTCTTTTGAAGCAAATGATCAAAGAACCATGGGGAAAAGGGGGACATGCCCCCTCTTGTTTATCTGAAGATTCCTTATGATATTTACATTTTTGGATAAATCACTGGTTCTATCCACTGAGAAAACACCAGTGTAAACAAATAAGCCTGTGTATTACGTATGTCTGCCAAGGAACAGATCCCTTTTGACTTGTGGATAATTATTACGGACTGTAAAAAATACCAAATATACCTAAAAGGACCTGTTTTGGGTTCTTGTTAGCAATTTAATCTTGAATATATCAAAGTAGATCTTTGCACCTTGCTGAGCACCTTTCCTGCCCTCTATCTGTAATTTAAGTGGCAGCTTTGGAAAGGCTGGTAACATGAATGCCTTTTTTTTTACCCTTGCTATTTCAATACTGGAGCTTATGCATGTGTGGAAAACAGAAAGGCAGTTTTAGAAGTGCTTTCTTATATCAGTTTTTATAAATCTATCAGTGGTTATGCAGAAAAAGATGATTTACAATCCCTTTTCAACCATCCTATGCTTTAGAGTGCATGTGTGATATTTCAGATAAATCACTGAAATTCCATTTCCCCTGAGCATACCACCTACTGTCATATGGAGTCGTTTATATTATATATTAAATGTGGCCATTTTCAGTGTTCAAAATTTGGCCCTTTGTCCTTTCCAAGCCTGTGATCTTATTGGCTGCATTACTTTGGGAAGAAAAATTATCCACACAAAAATAACGCTATGTTTTCATTAGTTTTGAATTGGGGATTTGTAAAGTTCAGCTAATGCATCCCTCAGTAATCCATGGGAAGTCAATCAGAAGAGCTACCCTAAAGTATTCTTGTTGCTCTAAAGCAGGTGTGGGGAACCTTTTTCCCACCAGGGCCATTTGGAAATTTATGACATCATTCGTGGGCCATACAAAATTATCAACTTAAAAATTAGCTGACCAAGCCCCAAGCAGGCAGCTGCCCCAGATGACCCCCCCCCCAGTGTGGGCAAGCAGGCAAGCATCCAACCGGTGGTGCACTCGCCCACCTGGTGGCACAGGATGGTCTGTTGCACCAGCTGGGCACAGCCGTCCAGCTACAAACTGGAGTTGCTCCTGCTCCACATGGTCAGGGCCGGATTCTACAGCCGGCTCCTGCTACCTCCGCCTGCAGGGATGAAATGAGGACACACTGGCTAAGAACTCACCCCCCACATGCATTCTGGCCCTGCCTCCTTTAACCCCTCCACTGTTGCCACTTCCGCCCCCAGCCTTCTTGTAGTACAGAGGGAATACGTTTATGGCCCAGGTGGGAAAGGGTTAACACAGTTCCTTGGGCAGTCCTAGTAGCTCCACAGCTAATGACTCTTCTGCAAGGGGGAAAAAAGGTTCCTTTTCTCGGCAAAACAAACTCACATCTGCCTTGAAAAGAGGCTATTCCTGTCCGTGGGAGGGGGTGGATAGCCAGTCTTAGATCCTTCTGAGCTAGAAATCTGCCAGGACCTATGAAGGGCCAGACTAAATGATTTTGCGGGCCTTAAACGGCCCCTGGGCCTGACGTTCCCCACCCCTGCTCTAAAGGCTCTCTTCTAAGTAAGCACAAGATTGATATTAGGTTTTGCAAGATCAGCCAGGTATTTTACTCCCCCAAGTATTTTGCACTAACAGGCATTTGAGAACTCATGTATATACATATATCTCTTCAGCTGACGAGTTTAGTGTTGTTTTTCACCAAGACACTTGCTTATCTGCAGCCAGTTAAACACACTAAAGTGTTTTGTATTGCTGATGAGATGAAGTGCTTATTTGTAATTGTAGAGATGGGTTTTTAAAAGCAGCGTTTTTAACCCCTTTTTCCATCATGGGGTCTACAATGCTCAGCAGCCAGAGTTTTTTGTTTGTTTTTGTTTCTGTTTTTTGAGCATGCAAAACTCTAAGGGGTGCAACTTGACAGCAAAAAAAAAAGGTGTCTGCAATAACACATTTGTTTAACTACTACTAGTAATAACAGGAATCTTTCCAAAGTAGGGAATGTGGTCCATTACTTGTCTGTATGGGTTTAGATGAACTACACATGTTACTGGGGATCCCTTTGGGTGGACCAAGGTTGGGGCCGTGGCACCAGGGAAGAGTGGGAGGTGACTTTCCTAACTGGAAATTGTCCCTCCAGTCTGCCTGAAGCCTTGGGGGGGGGGGGGAAGAGAAGGCACAGTATAACTATGTCTCTTTTCTCTCCCAAGGCTTAAAGCAGCCTGGGCAGGCCTTTCTGAGTTGGGAAACTATGGTCTATGCATGGGAGTTTTACCTGGGGCTCAATGCTCACTCATCCCACACTTTTCTGTTGCGTTCTGCTAAAAATGCTATGCACCAGCACAATCACCAGCTCAAGTCTGGAAGTGTGATCCCCCGCCCCTTGAAAATGCTGCTTAGTAATTTGTTGTGTGCTTACTGTGATAAAAGCATCCAGTCCCGTCCCCCCCCCCCCCGCGGAAACCCACGTGCCATGTTAAAAAGCATTTCACAAAAAGGAGCTCTTTTAAAGGAACAGAATGGGGGGGACCCAAGTGTCATTTTAAAACCCATTCTGATGTGACAAATCTACTCAGAAAGTACTCCGGCTGGGAGATGAAAAATCAGGAAGCATTTAAGTCCCTGCCCCAGGAAATGCTGCTTTATAATTGGCTATACTGCTTCCTTCCATGCCATAGGGTCCAATTGCCAAAGCGGCCATTTTCTCCAGGTTAACTAATCTCTATTGACTGAAGATCAGTTGTAATAGCAAAAGATCTCCAGCTAGTACCTGGAGGTTGGCAACCCTACTAGCAAGGCTGGATTAAATTGTTGAATTCCCTGCCCTGGGATGTGGTGATGGCTGCCAACTTGGAAGGCTTTAAGAGGGGAGTAGACATGTTCATGGAGAAGAGGGCTATTCATGGCTACTCATAAAAATGGATACTAGTCATGATGCATACCTACTCTCTCCAGGATCAGAGGAACATGCCTAATATATTAGATGCTTTGGAACACAGGCAGGAAATGCTGCTGCAGCTGTCTAGTTTGTGGGCTTCCTAGAGGCACCTGGTTGGCCACTGTGTGGACAGTCTGCTGGACTTGGTGGACCTTGGTCTGATCCAGCATGGCTTTTCTTATGTTCTTATGGGATATTTAGTAAGGAGTTAAGGAGAAGGTGGGGTCAGCCCCAGTCCCAATTGTTGCATGTGAGGGGAGTGTCAGATAGATGAACCCATGAGACATAAAGATGCAGCCTTTGATGAAATATTATTTTACTGTCCCTCAACATTTGTTATAAGAGGTCACACAGATACCTGTTTCGATTTGCTTATATAGCTCTTCCAAGCTCGAATATTGTGTCTGTTAGAGAGATCAGATATTTCCAGTGCTATATTGCTGTAGGATTTTCCTAGTGGAAGTTTCAAGCAGAGCAGAGTCCAAATCCAAGTAATAAATGAGAGGGAATGAGAATATTTACTGCTCTTCGCCAAAGGTAGCAGCATGATGTGCTCTCGCAAATGCCCCAACCATATTGACTTTCTGTTAAAATGCTTTTAACATAAATTATGTGGGACTAATAAAATTCATCACAAGGAGGCAATGAGTGAGAACAGTAAGGTGGGTTTTTAAACACTGTTTCTTTTTATGTAGGCAGTTTCAACCACTACTGTACTTTTTATGTGATAACTAGAATTCAGCAGAAGAGCAGATGGACATACACAGGAACTGAAATAGTGTGTCTTAATTATCTGGTAGACTTCTGTGTTAGCCTGAAGGCCTTGTCAGAAACCACACACTCTGCAAACTGGTAACTGTGGGTTTGTCTGTTCACCATTGATTCTATTTCTGGAAAAAATACATTAAACCAATGTGTGAATCACATGACTCAGCCAAACTGAACAACCACCACCAGAAAAAGACATGAGAGACCTTTAATAGCTGGGTCACGGCTACAACTTCAGGACTCTTTGGGGTTTGTTCCAGACACCTTTCTGCTCTAAAGCTGGAGAATACAAAATAATCAATAACAAAACAGCACTCCATAATAATCCAATTTTTCTCAGTCATTTGAAGATTCTACTCTACTGATTCATATGCTTCTACTGATTGATATGATTCAATTGTTTGCAAGGACAGACATCATTAGATCACCGGCTGTATTTTCAGGACAAATTAACAAGGACACCTGTGCAATGATTCCTGATTAAAAAAAAAAACTTTACTTCAGCTGTGAAGGGAATCCAAATGTGACTGAATTGTCAGAGAATGTGAAAGGGGTGCTTAACCCTTGCTCTTTGGGAAAGGCCCTTGATCTCCCCACCCAGCTCCCTTTTCTCCTCATAGAGGGGGGAAGACACATGTATTTTTGCCAATGAGGAGAAAGGCAGCTGGGAGATAAATTATTGTGAAATTTTCTAAAAGATAAAGGTTCACACATCCTCTCCCTCTTCACAAATAGTAAAAGAAAATGGACACCCTCTGCCTAAGCTGCAGCAAAGAAAAGTTAGGAGATTCTCTGTAGTTTCCTATGGTCTTTTATGCATGGCTGTTGCACTCGCCGTCATCCCTCCGATGACTTTGGGCCTTTGTGTTGATTATGCATGCCGCTTCTAACAGTCAGAGGTCACCTCTCTCTCCCCCTGCGTTTTGCCCACGCTTTCATATTCGAGATAAAAGAGGTCTCTGAAAACACGGGCAAAATCCAGGGAAAGGCAGGGGAAGAGCAAGGTGACCTCTGACGGTCAGCAATGGCATGCATAATCAAAACAAAGACCCGAAGTCATAGGAGGGGTGACCTTTAGGGATATAGCCATGCATAGAGGACCTAAGTTGCATATAGTTTGGATTTCATTGAAGTCTTCAGGCCTGTTTCCCCCTTGTTATACCCATGAGAAAGAAACCAAATAGAATCTGAATCACGCTCTGGGGAGAAAGTTCCAGCCAGCTACAACCAGAGCCTATGATACCCATTCCATAAACAGGGCAGCTTTGTGAATCATTTAATTTCAGTATTTTCAATTGTTGTGAAATAATTAAGGAACAACAAATTCATTTGGAATACTGATAGAATCAAACAAAAGGGGGCTATTGCTGACCCAGGGCTAATTGGGAGGGAACCCCGACGCGCTAACAAAGTTATAAGACATTTCTCTTGAATAACATTTTTTATTACAATCATAACTTTATTAAACATCAACTTTAATAATTAATTGTAAAGATTGGAATGGAAGTTGGATTAAATTAGGCCACAACTTGGAATTGGCAACAGCTGCGACCCCTGTGGCGCAGCATGTATGATGTATCAGGTAACAGGGCCAGCCCCAATGCGGCCCTGTGTAACCACCAGCCAGCAGCAAGCCCGCTGCGAGCAACTGGGGCGACAGGCCTTCCAAGACACCAGGACGAACGCCACTGGGTGTTTTGCCCGTCGCTTGGGAAGAGGCAGACAACCTACCCTCCCTTTAGGGCATGTCCTTGAAGCCTCTCCCCAAACCCCCCTTATTGGGATTCCCATAGCTGAGAAAGCGACCCCTCCAGGCCACTTTCCCCCAAACTGACACATCTCCATGCCTATCTGCCAAAAAGCTGCATTGGGCCCATTTCCAGCACGGGTCAGAGCAGCTTCTGCCACACCACACAGCTGAAGCCAATTCCCCAGGCCCATGTGACTGTACTGCAGCCATAAATCCATGCCCCCAGCTGGAGAGGTGCCTCCGACCCAACGGTATAGTGCAGCCGTACGGAATGAAATGTCCCCTTGACGTAATACCGTTCCGCCTAGTCTGCCCACAGTTTTGCCATCTGCGTTGGCGACTTTCCTCCGTGCCACCTTCATGTGCTTGATGGTGCGGGCACCTCTCCAAGGCCTCCTTTCCAGCCCAACGAACCAGCAGATTACCATGCCCGGGCATGCCGCCACCAAGCAGCCAATATATAATGCTATGCTAGGTTAGCTGTACCTGTATCGCCCCTTGCTATTTTCTTTCATGTGCTTATAGCCATCTCTGACTGCATGCAGCCTGCTTTAGAATGCTCTGTCTGCTTGCCCTCAGTAGAATTGTGTGCCCTGAGGTTGTTGCAAGCTGCTGATAAATGACAGGGCTGCTGTGAATGACAGGGCCCCACCGGCTGACGATGAGCTCTGCCTGCCTGCCTACAATATGATTGCAGGCACCGAGGCTGTATCGCCTCCAATAGGAGGAGCGACAGAGAATTTCCGCCTCCAACAGGAGGAGCAGTATGCCCTGAAGCAGGGACAACAGTATGGGGAAGGGGGGGGGAATGGGCCGGTTGGCCCTCTACCCCAGCGATCCGGGAGTTAACCAAGCGCTGCCCGACCGCCTGCGTGCAAACGACTTGTGTGGGGTGGGGAAAATAATTTCCTGTTGGCCCCTTATATCGCCCCCCCCCTGAGCGGTGGTATCCCGGCCAGCCGCCCCGCCCGGTGGCGTGCAATTCGGCCCCCCCTTTTCGCTCCCCCGTCCTCTGCTTCAACTTCTATCTGTGCCTGTCCGCCCCTTAAATCGTCTCTCTCGCTTGTCAGCTCGAGTTTAATCTCTCTCTCTCGCTTGTCTGCTCCCTCTCAGCTCTCTCTCTCTCTCTCTAGCTCTCCGCTCTGTTCCGTCTTCAAAAGAAAAGACGGAGTGAGCTGGAGGCAGGACCTCCTCCCCGTTTTATACCTCCGGGGGAGGGCTCGCCCCGCCCACCTCAAGCTCCCGCCCAAGGCCCCCATTGGCTCAAAGCCCCTGGCCCCAGCCAATGGGGAGCTGTTGCGGGGCAGACAGGAGCCAGCACGAGCCTCCGAGCACGAGCAAATGCACGTGTCGGCCGGCCATCCCTCCAGTCTTCCCGCGTTCTGCGCTCCGGCTTCCCTCCAGCCCTAGGCAGCAAACCCGGCTCCCGTTGAGGCGGGAACCAGTGCTTACCACAAATTACTATTGTGGGCCTCTGAAGTAAATTCACTTTCCATTTACAAAGAGAATCATATGTCTTGAAACACAATGAAGTGATTGCAGAAGTGTGACAAATTGTGTCCTGTGTCATCTACCTGCCTTTGCAAATTTCCCTGCAATTTTAAAACCACTGCTAAGCCTCGCAGCAGTGTTCTTCGGGTGTCAAAAGCAGAAATGTTCGTGGAAGTGCTTAGGAGAGTTGGAGCCCCAGTGTGGAAAGAGCTGTTCACCTTGGTTCTGATCTGCCCAGCTACAGTCGCACCTGAGCGCAGGCTTGTGCGTGGACACAACAAAGTGCTTCTTTTATTCTGGGGAAAGAAATAAGGAAAGCTTCCAGCCCTCAGGCACCAGAAGGAGAGAGCAAGTGGGCTATGCCTTCATTCAAGAAAGTCAAAGTCCTGCCGTGCACCTGGAGGTGCCCTTTGGTTAGCCCCAGCTGGAGATCTCATTTGCTTCGCAGACTCTTGCAAGTTCTGAATAATTACTATTGCCATTTTACAGAGGAGTGAAGCCTCGCAGTCACAAAGTTTTTATTTTTGCCCAGGTTTCACAAATATCCTACTCAGACTCTGAGAAGAGACCTTATAGTATAGCACCATGAAGCTTATAAGCACTGGAGCTTCCCTCACATCAGTTCTGTCTAGATGTTTTTTTGGGAACCCTTCTGAGTTAACAAACGTTGGCTCAGTTACTTGAGGTTATTTTCTTTCTTACTGCGAAGAAAACCCTCTTCTTAGTTCTGTTTCTCATAATGCCACTGATCCATTTCATTTCTCTTCGTGCCTAAATTATCCAGGGTTTACAACGCCCCCCCCCTCAGATTTTCTAATCCCTTTCATCACCGGGAACATGTGGTCCTCCATGTGATCACCTAGGTCTCAACCCTTGACTGTATTTTCCTTTTAGGCCCCCTTGATTCATTGCTTGCAATAGACAGCCTCCACTCATGTGGTACTCAATAGTACGAGCTGGTTTGCTCCCTTTCCTCTCAAGTGGCTTCTTCAAGGTCTCAAACAGCTAATTTAGCTAAACCCAGCTCCTGCTGTACTCTCTTTCTCCATCTCCCTTTCAGCACGTGACTCCTGGTGGCACATTTAGAATACTGTCTCTGTAGCCCTATGTTAACACATTAAAAGGATCTTTCTTAATTTCAGTACTTCACCTTTGCACACCTGATTTCAGTACTTCACCTTTACATATCTGATCCCCCCCCCATGTGGTGTCTCCACAACCCCAGGTGGAAATGATGAATTATGAGGGACAATAATGGAATGTCTTCATGAGAAATTGAAACAAATATGGGGGAGAGGGGAGAATCAGTGATATTCAGTTTGTATGTGCTTGGTGTGTCCCTGATCTTTCTTTTCATCAGGAAGAATAAGACAGATTTTACCTCAAGAGGTTCTCTCTCAGATGTATTGCCCTTACAGCTGTCAGTCAGCAGAAGGATATACATATGTCTCAAGAGTAGTTTTGAGCGATTTGCATTTTTTATCAAGAGAAAATATGTTACACATTTTTCCTGGCTTTCCACTTTTTCAAATGGAGTCTATTTTAGTTTTGTGCATACACACACACACACACACACAACTTCCAAAGTTTGCTTCAACTTTCAGTTTTTCATCTCAGGAAATTGTTACATTCCGAATGTGAAAAATCGTTATGCTTAACACAAAATGGAGCTGAATGTTGATGTATCCAAAGAAGATGAATGCGTTAGAAAATATTTTGGAATTAGAAGGTGATCCACTTGCAGAAGGGATGCTGAATGAGAGCTTGAACAGATTTTTAAAAACTTCATGACGTATCAGCCTATATCCAGCTCTGACTATATGCAAGATGTTCTGCATTGAGTCCTAATTCAAATCTTTGACAGGGGTTTAGCATTCTGAGCTTTTGACAGTACCACTCACTTATTTGTAGGGTTGCCAGCTCTGGGTTGGGAAATACCTGGAGATTTTGGGGGTGGAGCTTGAGGAGGGCAGGGTTTGGGGAGGGGAGGGACTTCAATGCCATAGTGTCCAATTGCCAAAGCTGTGATTTTCTCCAGGTGAACCAATCTCTATCAACTGGGGATCAGCTGTAATAGCGGGAGATCTCCAGCTACTACCTGGAGGTTGGTAACCCTACGTATTTGGGAGTCTGAGAAGACTACCCAGGTTACCTTCTCATAGGGTTGCTAGGGCTCAGGCTTTAGCTCTAACACTCATTGCTCATTCTCAAGGTCTGAAGGATGACAGGTTAAAATCTCAGGGTATTCTGCTAGCCCGCACACTTGATGCAATCTATAAACACCTGCTCATAGTAACTACTGAACAGGTAAATCAGAGATGGGATGAGAGGCCACCGCCTGGTTCTTACTGTAAGATGCTGCAGTCATCCAGGAATATGGAGAGGGTTTCTTGTAATTAACACTGAGTAACTTTATTTGGCAGAAACAAAGAAGAGAACACAAGGCCTAACCGAGTCCTTCATAGCAGACCTCCAGCCAGCTTACGCAGCCATGTGTTAAAATCTGAGTGGAAAATGCTCCAGATTCCATTATCCTGAAGCCAACACAAAACATGAAATGGTCAGCAAAGCATTACACTAACACTTCATCTATATAAACACTGAGTTAACTTCGGTTTTATTAACATTTTTATGTGTTTGAATAGTGCATCTTTTCAAAGCCATATGTTTGTGAATACTGCACAAATTTACTAAAACCATATGAAGCAATTCCTAGTAGTATGTGGAAGTATTGTCATAGTACTACCATTCTGAGTGACATCACCAGGTCCTGCCCCATGGTTTTGGGTTTTGGGAAGCCAGAGACCTACCTGACAACCCTACATTTCCCAATTTCTCTTGAATAAGGCACTGAACACTACACTTAAGGAGATGTATTTAAAACTGAATTAAAGGCACAGTATAATCCTATGCTCCCTGACCTGGATGGCTAAGCTAAGCAGGGTCAGCCCTGGTTAGTATTTGTATGGGAGACCACCAAGGAAATCCAGGGTTGCTGTGCAGAGGAAGGCACTGGCAAACCACCTCTGTTAGTCTCTTGCCATGAAAACCCCAAAAAGGGGTTGCCATAAGTCGGCTGCGACTTGAAGGTGCTTTACACACACACACACACATAATCCTATGCAGCATTACTCTAAGGCCTGAGGTTGCCAGGCCCCCACTGGAGGTGGAGTATTTCCCCAGCAGGCACTCCCTGCTGCCACTCAGCTGGCAAGTGGAGGAAAAATGGCATCAAAATGGGGGCGGGGTACATCAGCAGCGTCTTGACACACTGACATCACTCTGTGTTCCCCTAAGTGATGTCAGTGCATCGCTGAGGGATGCTAGAGCATCGCCGGCATTGCTGGTACTGCCCTGACATCACTTCTGGTGCTCACAGGAAGTGATGTCAGTGAATCATTGATGACATCAGTGCATTGCCAGTAGGGGCCTCCATCACCGCTAAGTCTCCCACCCTGTCCCTCACTAGTTGCCAGGGCAACACTCTGGCATTTAGGAAAATCAAGAGTGACCTGGCAACCTTGCTAAGGCCATTGAAATCAGACTGGTGTAATTCTGTAAAGCATTGCTCTGATACTCCGATAATCTCACTTTTATCAATCTCAATGTCATCCTCCCATGAGGCAATGCATTTTCAAAGCTTGAATGTACACGGATCACTTCACAACACTGCTTGTTAGCTTTTAAGCAATATTTTACAATAAATTAGATGTGCAGAAGAATCACACCAAGAAAGGTACAATTGAATGAATGGCAAATATACTTACTTTTAAAAGAAATGAAATAAACAATTATTTTTCTTGCTCATGGCACTGAAATTGATAACCAATTGGGGCTGACTGAAAGAAAAATCTCAAGTCTTGATTTGCAAGGAGAAAAGTTAGTTGTCTCACAAAATTACACTAGGATGCAAATCCAGACATAGTTTCACTTCATGGTTCTTTAATTGCTGAAGGAAAAAGAAAGATTCCTGGAATGAATCCCAGGCCTTCCCTTTTCATTTCCTAGTGGTTTGGCAGAGGAGGAGAAGTAGGAACAACTTAACTCACTCCTCTCTCTTTAGCTACATAGAAGGAAAAGGAAATTCAACCCAAGATCCTGTCTTCTGGATGGAACACCAAAGTTTGGCAGGAGGGAGGGCACCTAAAGTTAGGAGGCAAACAGCACAGGTATTTCTGCTGATATATAATACAGAAAACTTGCTGTTCCATGGGGAGATATATTCAATCTTATCTTTCATCTGCAGGATTGCTTATGATAAAGACAAAATAAAATCAATGCCAAACAAAGATGGTGTCAGGCAGCCCATTTCTGAGCCTTTGGCGGCCGGGGACGGCATGGCTGAGGCAGCGCTGTGGCACCTCCAAAGCCATTCCCTAGCTGCCAAAAGGCTTTCAAAAGCATTCTGAGAGTTTTAAAAAAAATTTAATGGGGCATTTTCCTCCATTGAAAACAGTGAGGCTATGCCAACAAAAAACTGGCAAAGCAACGCTGTTCTTGCCATTGGCGTACCAGAGTGAAAGGGGACAGGAAGCTGCCTACTGGCAGTTCCGCCCCCAGCATGCCCCGGGAACGCCCCCTGGGATGCCAGTGCTGGGCTTTGTGCCGGTGGGACACTTGCAGAAGGCCCAGCCAGTGTCCCTGGGTGGTGCTGCTGTGGCAGCACCAGGAGAACAGTGTCTGGATCCCCCCTGCCCAAGTCTGTGCCACCCTGGACAGCATAAGTGGCACGGGCACCAGCTCAGGGGGCACAAATGTAGGTGCAGCCCCTTCCTAGCCTCCTAAGGAATTTCATCCTACATGCTCAGGAATGGACTGTAAGTAAAATATTACTAGGTAAATACAGTGTCACCAGCAAAACAGCCAATATTTTACTGTTTCAACCAGTAAAACTGAATTTTGTTAGTCAACCAACATTAACAATGGAGAAATTAAACTCCAGACTCTGTGAGGCTCTGTCCGTGGCCCACTAGTTACTACAAGTTCTACTAAGGATGGCCTGCTAGTTTCCATTGTGGCTTGACTTAGGGCTGTTGAAAAATTTTTTTGGTAAAATTCGGATTCGGCAAAATTTGGCCATTTTTATTTGGGAAATGCCGAAGTCCGAACTCCCCTGATTTGGATCTGTGGAATTCAGCACTAAGTTCGGAGTTCTTACTGGTTTGGGACCTCTACCTCCAAAATGCCCCCCCTGGAGCCATGGAAAGCCGTGAATGTGTTTTTAATGGCTTTATTCCAATTGGCAATTTTGGGGAGGGACCCCTTCCGGGCCCATATCTCGGGACCCCCTGACCCAATCTTTACAAAACGTGGGGGTTCTTGCGAGAAGTGTCCCCTCAAGCTACACTGAAACTTTGGGACCTCTACCTCCAAAAATGCCCCCCTGGAGCCACGGAAAGCCACAAATGTGCACACGCACCCCCACCCACCCACGGGAATCTCTCTCTCACACAAACAGACACACACTCTCTCTCTCCCTGGGCCGCGCAGCAGCTGGGCTCACGCACTCATCCATGACTGACTAGCCAGAAGAAGACCCAGGTTGGCCACCGATTGGCCGCAGGAGAATGCTGCTTTTGGGGCGCCGAACTTGTATGAATTTATCCAGCGTCTGCCCGAACTCACTGAGTTCGGTTCGTCGTTTCCCGCCTTTTTTGACTTCGGTTCTATCCGAAGTAGAAATTGCCGAATCAGGGAAAATCCGGCTGTTTTTCTTGTCGGATGGAACTGAATCAACAGCCCTAGCTTGACCCCTGATCCTTCAATTTCTACCCTTTCCCTGGCTGCTGATTCAACACAGAGCTGGGTACTTCTCAAATGAAAAGTTGACAACTCTGACTAAATTGCAGTTGTTTAGTGAGGAAAACAACAACAACAAGCACTTCATTCTTGTACATTATTAGCAGAGACAAAAATAAAAGCTCAGGAAAGGCATCTTGGTAAGACTTGGAGGATCTTTCATAATGCAAAATCATCACAGGATCACATTTAGGGGTGTACATAGCAAAATTGCCAAGCCAAAGATATAGACAGAAATTACTGGTTCAGGTCAGTACTGTGAATTCCTGGAATGGTAATAAAAATTCATGGTTATTGGTATAACAAAAACCCTCTCCCTGAACAATCTATGTTTAGTATTAGTTCTGGTGCTCATCAGCAAAGCAGCTTGCGCTCATATTTTTCTTTGATTCCACAGGTGTTCTGGCCATAGGCATATCCCCCTTCCAATCAGATCTTGCAAGGGAGCACAGAGTACTCCCAACCAATCACCTTTGGAGACAAGTTAAAGAGAGCTTCTGTTCTCCTCTCCCTCCTGTGTAGAGGTGGAGCCCTTTTGTTCTTTGCAAATACTATGGCTGGGAAAATAGAGCGCAGGGGCAGCTTGTTCAGGGGCCTGTAGAATGTGACCTCTTAGTCTAATTTGCTCAGAGATTCTTGAGCAGACCGGCAGCACCCGCTCCGCTGCAATGTTGGTGTCATTTGGTTAAAAAAACAGCCACTCCAGCTGAACTGAAATTTCCCTCACAGCAAATAATGGCTGCCTGAAGGCAAAGGAAGGTGGGGGAGTGTTGCAAAAGAAGACACTTTCATTTTGTGAAAAGAAACATAGAGACCACTACAACGAATGATGGCAAATGCGGAGTTTTCGGTGGAAATTTCTTAACAGTAGGAAAAAGAAACGAATGCATGTGGGTGTTTCTTTAAAGCTGTGGTCTGCTGGAGCTCTCCTGCTAGGCTGCTGCTTGACCACCATGCTAGGAATCACTAAAGAGAAATGCAGCTGTGCTAGGGTTGCCAACCTCCAGGTACTAGCTGGAGATCTGCTATTATAACTGATCTCCAGCTGATAGATATCAGTTCCCCTGGAGAAAATGGCCGCTTTGGCAATTGGACTCTGTGGCATTGAAGCCCCTCCCCTCCCCAAACCCCCCTTTCTCAGGCTCCACCCCAAAAACCTCCCACTGGTGGCGAATAAGAACCTGGCAACCCTAAGCTGTGCAGAGAGTCACCTACTTTGTGGTCTGTAAAATCAAGCCCTTTTGTTCAATTTGCTTGAAATTTAGGAGGTCTTTAGATTACAGAGAGACTCTCTCTCTCTCTGGTCTCTGATGAAGTGCTGGAATGGCAGCATTCTAGGCAACCTGGGAACTGTCATTTTTGTCAGCTTTGGATGAATATTAAGTGCCATGGAAACTATATGCTGCAGACTTCCAGGAAGATGGGGCGGATTACGATGCGCGTAACATTGTAGAATGTTTCTTTGACATTACTCCTTTCAGTCACTTTAAAGAGAGAATATGGATTGCTATGTTCAGGGTGATGGTCTCACTTTCACTTGCCAAGAGAAAAACAATATCCCACTGTATATTGCCAAGAGAGGGAAAGAATCATGCTTTCTACAGTACTGTGGATTGCCTACTTTAAAGTTAGTGTTGCTTCCAAGCAGATGAACAGCTTTGCTGCTGCTGAATGATATTTGCAGGGAGTTAAATGTTTAGCCAAAAGGGAGACCATTTTGTCTCATTCCTAACATCCAACCACTTGACAAAATTTCATGACAGCATAGAGTGAGAGTTAAGTGAAGAATTCCAAAAGAAATGCTGTAGGGATGTTGTCAGTGTAATTTACACTATGACATATGGCTACTTGATTCAATTTGGCATATCAAACTTAAACAGTGGTGGATCTACTATGAAACGAATGAAGTTTAAGCTTCAGGGGCCCTAATCCCGGAGGGGCCCTAAAGCAACTTTTTTTTTTTTAATAAGTGAATTTTTCAACAAAATCGATGGAGTTTTTTTAAGTGTTTGTTATTAAAATAAGGCTATTTTAGTGACAGAATCATAAGCCAATGAGTTGAAGTACTTAATGGTTAAAGCGGTGGTTTGGAGCGGTGGAGTCTGATCTGGAGAACCGAGTTTGATTCCGCACTCCTTCACATGAGCAGTGGAGGCTAATCTGGTGAACTGGATTTGTTTCCCCATTACTACACATGAAGCCAGCTGGATGACCTTGGGCAAGCCACGCTCTCTCAGCCCCACCCATCTCACAGGGTGTCTGTTGGGAGGGGAAGGGAAGGTGATTGTAAGCTGGTTTGAGTCTCCCTTAAGTGGCAGAGAAAGTCAGCATATAAAAACCAACTCTTCTTCTTCTTAATATTGACCTTAGATTAATGATCACAATTCCAATAAACCACAGGGTTCAATCCCGATTACAATTTCCAGTAACAGAAGGAGTGAGATGATTTCCGCTAGTGCTTCCTTTCTACTCCAGATCTTTGATTTGCCTCTTATACTGTTCCTAAGGGTTCCCACTCTCCCAGGAGCAGGATTTTAAGGAGTTGTGGGCTGCAGTAAGAGGGGGGAGGCAGGAATGTTGTCTTCAACTAACAGAAGTGCTTTGCATGAGTGGAAAAGTTTGTCTGGGTCCAAACCGCTGCAAACTATTTCATTATTATGCTTCCATTTCTCTTAGGAATTCAGGGTGGCATGCATACTTTTTCTCCTCTGTATCACCCTTGCAACAAACCTGTGAGATAGATTAGGGGGTTCGGCAGACTGACCCAAGGTTACCCAATAGGGTTGCCAACTTCCAGGTGGTGGCTGGAGATCTCCTGTGATTACAACGGATTTCCAGGTGATAGAGATCAGTTCCCCTGCAGCAAATGGCCACTTTGGCAATTGGGCTCTATGGCATTGAAGTCCCTCCCCTCTCAAAACTCCGCCCTCCTCAGGCTCCACTCCCCAAATCTTCAGGTAATTCCCAACCCGGAGCTCGCAACTCTATTACCCAAAAAGCATCATGGTTTACTGGAGATTTGAACCTGAGTGTCAGCCATTCCTAGTCAAACACTCCAGCCACTCCTCCATACTGGTTCTCAAGTAGGAGTAAATGGGCTAGGAATGGTTTGTGTCTGTAGGAAAGCAGCTTTCTGTGGGACTGGCCTGTCTGTGAGCTTTAATTGGACTAATGATGCTTTATATGCTCTATCTAGGATAACTGTGGATACTGATTAGGCCAGGGATAAGAGCATCAGAGGGTTTATTACCCTGCCTAGGCCATATTGCTTAAAGAGGTTTCACAATGTATTGGTTTCACAGGGGAGGTGAAATACCCTTCCGTCTTTTTACAGGAAAAAAAAATCAGAATGGCTTGATAAGAAGTGACTGTAAGCACATTTGCTGGGTTTTAATCCCCCACCCACTGTAAATTTCACTGCTGGGTCTGAAGAATTTATTTAAATCTCTACAGCTGGCTCAAAAAATATTATTTCATAGTTACAAAGAGCATGAAGCAAGTGTCAGAATATGAAAATGATCCAGTGAAATGGAAATAAGTGATTCCACATCTCCAGAGCAGCGTGTGAATTAAAAATATAAAACATCATGTAGGTATTTCCTTTAAAAAAAATGAACCTCCATGGATATCTTCTTTGTGCAACACAGAAGCCTGGCATTGTAAAGAAAAGATAGCTAATTAGTTGCATTATTTTCATGTGTTGTTGATGTATATCTAAACTGCCCAAGCAAACATCCACAGGCGGCACTTATAGCCCCACAATTCAATCCATCAGGAACATTTCCCAGAGCATACCCCATTGAAATGAAGATTAGGCTGCCACCATTATTAGGGTTGCCAATCTCCAGGTGGTGGCTGGAGATCTCCTGCTATTACAACTGATCTCTAGCCGATAGAGATCATTTCCCATGGAGAAAATGGCCGCTTTGGCAACGGGACTGTACGGCATTGAAGTCCCTCCCCTCTTCAAACTCCACCCTCCTCAGGCTCCGCCCCCCAAAATCTCCAGGTATTTCCCAACCCAGAGCTGGCAACCCTAACCATTATGGATTCCTGCCAGAGCTCTTGTGACTCTAATAATGACAAAAAAAGGCACAAAGCAGGTGAAGCTTTTCCTATTACTACTCTTCTGTTCTGGGTAGGGGGTGGGGGCGGGAACAGACCCTATTGAATTTTTGCAGGTAATGAAACTGTTAAAGGCACAGGTGGCTTATTGGCAGCAGGGCGACAATGACTGTGCTTCTGTGCATTCTCCATTTTAATAGTGTTTTCACGGGAAATGTTTCTGCGCTGTTCTACATGTAACCTTACTCAAAATCACACACAGCTGCAGTGATCAGACCACAAATTACATACATGCTTTGAATACCTCACCTCAGGACATCTAAACCCTGTTCAATGTAATATTGATTATACTATACAATACAGGAGGAGTGCTCTGAACTTGGCAGAATCACGTGCCTGTTTCCTTTCTTGTACCCTGTTCCTTTTCCCTCCTAACCTGATACGGATCAGCCTTCTTTGCACCTGATGTGTGAGGTCGTGAACTCCACACTACTTGTTAAGCAAGTCCTACAAGGCCATCTGTGCCGAATAGTCTGCAGCATGTGCTTGCCAGTGGAGCGGTGTAGTCCAGCTCCAGCATTGCCTCAGAACGTCACCTCATTGTTTTCTGAAGAGCTCTGCATAGATCTCATTCCCAACTTTTTAAAAGGGGATGTAATTCCCAGATGTTCTTGTCCTGCTTAAAATACACTATACACATTTAGTATTGAAACCGTTGTTCCAGAATGGAAAGTTAATTTCCTTCTGAAGTCACAGCCATACCCTACCTGTATGTATGCACACTAGTCTTTGCTGTCCTCTTGTAGCTTACTTTTCTTCTACCTGTGTCCTTCTACCATCTTCCAAAGTGGACCATAAAGAAGGAAGGAAGCCATCATGGCAAAGGATTCTGGGAATCTGGAGAAACTGAAACTATATACCTGTTGGCTAAGGGTTTGCAAGCATCGACACAAAATGGCATGACTTTTTAGTGCTTGGTGTCAGTCAAAGCAATGCTGAAATAGGCTTGATTGTCTTTGCTCACAACTATCATGCCTTGTACCCTTTGCCTCTGTCATTTAATCTCCCTTTCTGAGGTTTTGCTATACTTGCTAGTGCCACTTCTCTTCCCCCTCCATCATCTTTCATTGTTACAATATATATTGTAAGATACTTTGGCAGAGATTTGGTGATGTAAAGTCTTATATTCGAACAGCGAAGTCAGCAAATCTTTGGATACTTAAATTCAGTGACTGGTTGGGTTGTCAACCCCCAAGTAGTAGGTGGAGATCTCCTGCTATTACAACTAATCTCCGTCTCTGACATTGAAGTCCCTCCTCTCTCCATACCCTGTCCTCCTCAGGCATTGCCCCCAAAATCTCAAGGTATTTCCCAACCTATAGCTGGCAAGCCTAGTGACTGGAAATGTGAATGGGCAAAAAAGATCTTTCTACAAACCTGAAAAGGGGCCCAGGTTTGCAGAAACATCTGAAACCTTAACAAAAATACATTGGGTGGGGGGTTGAATTAACCTAAAAATGGTAAAAGGAGCACATGTAGCTTTAATCAATGGATTCCCTTAGTGACTGTTGCTAGGTAACCACAGATTCCAGGCTTGCTTCTGCCAGTAAAAGGCAGGGGAAGGGATAGGGCCCTTTCCAGACCTATTTTGGCCTTTGAGGGAGGAGTCACTGGGGCCAGGCCTGACTAGGGTAGCCAGGTCCAGGTTGGGAAATTCCTGGAGATTTTGTGCTGGGTTTGGGGAGGGAAGAGGCCTCATCAGGGGACCATGCCATAGAGACCATCCTCCAAAGCAGCCATTTTTGCCAGGGGCATAGATCTCTGTTGTCTGGAGTACAGTGGTAATTCTGGGAGATCTCCAGGTCCCGCCTGCATATTGGCCACCCTAGGCCTGGCAGCAACCTCTGGGCGACTTGATACCACCCAACCTGCATGACTCAACTAGGCCTGGCTGCTTGCTACTGTTCAACAGCAGCCACTCTATGAAATCCAGTGTGGTGTAACGGTTAGAGCTTCAGAGCAGGGTCTGAGAGACCCAGGTTCAAATCTCCATTTTGCTATGGAATAGGGTTGCCAGGTCCCTCTTTGCCACTGGCGGGAGGTTTTAGGGGCGGAGCCTGAGGAGGGTGGGGTTTGGGGAGGGGAGGGACTTCAATGCCATAGAGTTCAATTGGCAAAGCGGCCATTTTTCTCCAGGTGATCTGATCTCTATCAGCTGGAGATCAGTTGAATTAGCAGGAGATCTCCTGCTACTACCTGGCAGTTGGCATCCCTACTATGGAAGCTCACTGGGTGATTATGAACCAGTCACAGACTTTCAGCCTAACCTACCTCACTTGGTTGGTGTGTGGATAAAAAGGAGAACAGGAGACTAATATAAGCTACTTTGTTCCCCACAGTGGAGAAAGATTGTAGCTTTCCAAATTTGGGGGGGGGGGTAGACATGGAAAACTTAAGACAGAGAGGCAGATAAAGATAGGTTGGCTGTTGGGTGGGAAGAAAATAGTGTTGCCAACTCTAGGTTGGGAAATTCCTGGAGATTTGAGGGGTGGAGCCTGGGGAAGTCGGATTCTCCTTAATATATACCCTTTCTTTCATTTTTGGAGTGACCCATAAAAAAGTTCTTAATGGCATTTTTACTTCAGTTTGCTTAACTGATAACACATTCAAACTACTCCCATGCTAATAGCAAGGTTAACTTGGCTGCATCATGATATGCCTTAATATTTGGAACACTGAACTCCCCCCCCCCCCAAGACCACTTGGACTGGGCTAAAGGCCATTTGATCGTAGGGCGTTAAGCCCTCCAAATGAACTCATTAATGATCTTTATTAATGATCTTAATGTCCTCCTTAATTTATCTACCGGTAGTTCCTCCACATTTTCCTCTTATTCCAAGATTTTATCATCATTTCTATGAGAAATTGCCTCATTAATCGTGCATCTTGAATCCAGCAAATCCACTTTTGTACTAAGTTCATTAATTTCTATCTGTTGATCCTTAACTTGATATAAATTTTTAAGGATTTCCTCTGGGGGGTTTCCCCCATTGATTTCTAACCTCTTATCTACAAACCGAAATTTCCTTTCAAAAGTTTGAATAATGGCCGTTTCAAAATTCTTCAGTTCATTCATAAAAAGTACTCTAATGTTATCCAGAGAGAGGGTAGGTTGCTCAGGTGATGAGGAACTCATCTCAGGTAATTCATTAAATTTCTTCATAGCCATCTTAATACTCTACAAGCCTACTACTAGAATGTGGGGAAACTAACTATTACAACAGCCTACTAAATCACTATAAATTAATTTAACAAAAAGCTCAATAAAAATATCGACAAAATTTACAGCAGAATAACTGGTCAAGGCTTGAGGTCCATGCCACAGGGCCCTGCAAGAGGTCCCTAGCCCTTCTGGTGGCACGGCACAGAGCTGACAGCCCATGCCTCTGGCACTTCGAAGCAGCAAGCATCTGCATCCAGGTGGGCCAGGTGTCTCCCTTGCTTCCACTTCTGTGTCGGGGAAAGAGACAATGCATAGGCATGGAGGTAAGCCTGATGCCACCAGCTGCCACAAGTCAGTTCTCCCCACTTCCCTTCAAGATATTTTAAATTACTTCAAATGATCAGTGGTGGATCTACTATGAAACTAATCAAGCTTAAGTAAGTTTCAGGGCCCCTAATCCCGGAGAGGCCCTGAAGAAACTTTTTTTTTTAATGAATGAATTTTTCAACAAAATCGATGGAGTTTTTTAAAGTGTTAGTTATTAAAATGGCTATTTTAGTGATCGAATCATAAGCCAATGGGTTGAAGTACTTAATATTGACCTTAGACTATGGTCTAATACCCATTTCATATGGCCTCAAAATGTCCCTGTAATTGGTCAAATTTCAAAATTTTCTCAGGGGCTTGCCTGAGCCCCAGCTATATGGGCTTGCTGAGCTCGCCAGAATTTATTCATAGCCTACATTTTGGAAGCTGGATCCTCAAATCCTTCATTGACACACAGCTTAATAATTTTATTGCTCAGCCCTTAGGCTGGAGACAATCAGAACCATAAAAAAGACATCTGAATTCTCAGTTCAGGCTGCTCTCATCTCACTTGTGCATGTTAACACCAAAAATCAGATGTTCTCCTCTTTATCCTAATGAGCCCCCTCTGATGACCTTCTGCCTCTCTATTAGAGAATGAACCAATACATCTGCCATAGAACAACCCCATTGAAGAAGATAACAGTGGTTACTCAGACGTTGTTGCTGGTTGGAAGAGGCTCACTGCTGTATGGCCCATTTTCAAGGACTCCACCCCACCACCCTGTTCTCTGCCATTTTGGATTTGAGGTCCTTGCAAGGGCAGCAATGCCCTTTGGACCTTGTTGGATGTTGCCCTATTGTTGCTGGTTGTGAAGGGGGCCCCATAACAGTTCAAGCTTCAGGGTCCCAAAAACGTAGGCCCGCCACTGCAAATGATTGTAACCTTCCCTGAGTCCCCAATAGGCCAGCAGGCAGACAGACAGATAGATAAATTCTATCTATACCTATATATCTATATCTATCCATAGATAGATATAGAGATATAAATATAATATAGATATATATAAAGAATGTACAATAATTAGAGTTGCCAACCTCCAGGTACTGCAATTCAAAGCAAAAGCACCAGTAAATATTGTGCAAAAAAGATAACAACAACAAGGTTATTGCTATTAGATAACATATATTCAGAATAGTTCTAATAAGCACAATCCAAATTGAGCAGAACACCACAATAATTATGTACAAAATGGTCTGGAGATCTCCTGCTATTACAACTGTTCTCCAGCCGATAGAGATCAGTTCACCTGGAAAAAAATGGCCGCTTTGGCAGTTGGACTCTATGGCATTGAAGTCTCTTCTCTCCCCAAACCATGCCCTCCTCCGGCTCTGCCCCAAAAACCTTCCCCCGGTGTTGAAGAGGGACCTGGCAACCCTATTAATAATATGAAATTACTTAGATAACATAAATGCCCTCTTTCAAAGGCTGAATTCCTGAAGTGAAGTTGTCCTAAATTCTGTTTTTTTTACCTTGAAGAATTGACCAAGCCTCTATGAAACATTAAAATACTTTTTGCTTCAATATACGTCCATAGGTCTTTATCACCTTAATCTGCCAACAGCATGGTTGCATTATCTAAAGGGCCTATCAAAGTAACTATCAAAGCTTGGGCTCTGTGAGGAACAAGGAAGAGCCATTTTAATATTTAAAATTAATTTCAGTGTTATCATCCGAACATATATACTGTATATAGGCCCATATATTTACAGAGTGGTCTCATGGCAAGAAGCTGGAACTGCATTTAGGAAACTTTTTTAAAATTAAGACACATAAAAAATTAAAAATCTTTCATTGCATACACTTATTGACTCAAATATATCTCCATGTAATTCTTAAATCAATACTACTAGTCAAGAGTCTTCGTAAACTAGGTTGTACTCTGTCAGCTGTGTCAAGATAGCAAGTCATTGCATATCAGGAACTGTGAGGTTAGGAACACATTGCACTGTGGAAACTGGGTTCAGCTGGAGAGAGCAGGTGTTGCTCATGAGCTGATGCAAGAAGGTGCAATGACTAAGCTAAATGAGTCAGCTGGATGCCGATTGGTTCCTGTAAACCTGAAACTGTATAAATGTACTGTG
Source organism: Euleptes europaea (assembly GCF_029931775.1). Lineage (NCBI taxonomy): Eukaryota > Metazoa > Chordata > Lepidosauria > Squamata > Sphaerodactylidae > Euleptes > Euleptes europaea. The sequence goes on along the minus strand of NC_079315.1, from coordinate 82,713,761 downwards.
AAATGTACCAACAGCGTGGGAGATAGTTGGTGGAGTGTCAAGAGTGTGTGAGTTGGATTTTATGCACTGTAAATAAACAATCACTGGCTTTTTGTAGCTTGGCTGTATTCTGGATTCTGTTCTAAGGACTCTTTAACTAATCCGCCAAGCTCCTCGAGACAGGGTTATGGGCCCAGCCAGCTACGCTACACGAGAGTAGGTAGTGGTGGCACTGAGTCAAAGAATCCAGAAGGCTACAGGGCAGTGAGGGAGTCTGAGTGACGACATGGCTTAGATTGGAATTCCGGTGGAAAAGCTGACTGCTGAGTACTACCACGTCTGGTCAGTTCGCATGGAGCAGTACTTAAAGCGTGAGTCCCTGTGCTGCTGAAGACAAAGATGAAGAGGGGGAGGCCCCAGTTAGTGCAGCGGAGGGGGCCCCAGCTGCTGAAGACAAAGATGAAGATGAGGAGGCCCCAGTTAGTGCAGCAGAGGGGGACCAAGACCGGAAGGCACTGGCAAACATCATTCTGACAGTAGATGATAGCCAGCTAACATATGTGGATGGCTTTGCGGGCCATGCACCTATGCACTTCGGCCGGGACTGTCCTTGCGTTAACAAGGAGGCTTTACAAGTGCCATAAATCGTCCCTGATGCCAGCCGGAGAACACCTCAGGACTCTAACAGATTTGTTCAGACAGTTAGAGCTGGGGGGGGAAATTACTCTCCTGAAGACCGCGTGTATGTTATGCTCAGGTCTTTAGATGAGAGCTTCCATGTACTGATTACATCACTGGAGTGCATGAATGAAGCACAACTCATGCCTGAGCATGTGACTGGGAGGATACTCGAGGATGAAGCAAGACGTGAGGAATGCTAGGGGCAGATGACCTCAGCCATGCAGTGAACACAACCGGTGATTAGAGCAGCACATCCATCATCGCGGATGACGACAGCCCAGGCGGGAGTTCACCCAGGAGGATTCCGGGAAACTACACGGATGACATCAGCCCAGGCGGGGGTTCACCCTGGAGGATTCCGGGAGACTACGCAGATGAATACAGCTCTGGAGAATTGGCAACCCAGAGAAGCAAGGTTCTTCCCTTCACAGAAAGCACCGAAGCAAGCGTGTGGAGCTGGGGGCCGTGGGCATGAAGATTACAAGCAGGAGCCAGAGGAGCATGTCTGCTTTGTGAAGAAATGTTACAGCTGTGGCTCAACGCAGCATCTACAAAGAGACTGTCCGCAGAGGAAGAGAAAACAAAATAAACAGGACAGCTCAAGGCAGTTTTCATTGTCTACTGCTGTTGTTCTGGCGGAATCCGGTAAGGACTCTGATTTATGGTTGCTCAACAGTGGAGCAAGTGAGGTATTTACTAAAGAGGCCGTAAATTTGAGCAATAAAACAGAGTCCTCCAGAACACATGTGAGCCTAGCTGATGGGAAGAGGGTGGCAGTAAAGTGTCAGGGGGATTTGTTTTTTCCTATCTTGAATTACACTTTTAAAAACGTATTGTGTGTTCCTTCCCTGGAAAAGAATCTGCTCAGCGTGTCAGTCCTGACAAAAGCAGGCTACACTGTGATGTTTAAAGATAAAGCATGCAGTGTAAGTCGAGAAGGAGCTTTGCTGTTAACAGGGAACCTGAAGCAGAATGTGTATGTAGTTAGCAGAGAGACCTTGCAAGCAGAGAATGTACAGGTGGGGAATGTAAATCCTCATAATGAATGTGTCCATTTGCTACATCGCCGGCTCGGTCATGCTAACTTCCACATCATACAAAAGACCCTAGAGTTATTGGGTGATGGTGTGTCAGTAAATAAGTGCAGCAAGTTTTTAGACTGCACAGTTTGCAAATCTGCAGAGTAAAAGGTGCCCCATTGCCAAAGCAAGTCAGAGAGTGACCCAAAGACCTTTACAATTAATCCATGTAGATATCTGTGGCCCTTTCACTGCAAGTGTGTCAGGAAACCGTTATGTTTTGGTGATCACAGATGATTTCACGAGGTTTGGGTGGGTCTAATTGCTTAAGCAAAAAAGCTAGGCTTGACAAACCTTGAAATATTGGCTTGCCAGAGTGGAAAGGCAGCTAGGGAGCCATTCAAAGCGACGGAGGCAGTGAGTTCCAGTCTCAGGCCCTGATCCAATGGCTGGAGAGTAAGGGGATTGAGCACCATCTAGCTAACCCCTGTGTGCCACAAGAAAATGGGATTGCTGAAAGGAGATGAGGGTACCTACAGTCCATGATGAAAGCATTGCTGGAGGATGCAAACCTAAAACCTACCTACTGGGCAGAGGCCATTCAGGTAGCGTGCTATTTAATCAATAGGCTATGGACTTCAAGCCTTAATGATATTCCCTACAGGGTACTTTATGGGAAGAATCCTTCTATAAAAACCCTGAAAGTGTTTGGAACCAAAGCGTTGGTCAATATTCCACTTAAGCATAGAAGGAAAGGTGGCAAAAAGTCCAAGCAATTGCTGTTTCTTGGGTACCAGAATGCAGCAGAATCCTACAGATTTGCAATGACCAAAATAGAATTGCTTTCAGTAGGTCTGCAAGCTTTGCAGAAGCTCAGAATTGGCAAAGGCTGCATGGTGTAGAAAAGGAAAATGAAATGGTTACCTTGCCAATTAGTGAACAGCCTGAAGTTAAAACAGAGAGTGTTTCCCCGCAAAGTTCTCCCAGAAGAGAAGCTAGTAGGCTTGAAACTTCAGAAGGAGGGGAGTCAAGTGGAACCCCTGTTAGGCGCTCAGAGAGAGCTACCAAGGGCATTGCACCTGAGAGGTATGATTATGATACGTGTGGTCAAATTTGCAATGTGACAGTTTGTGAACCAGAGAGCTATGAACAAATGTTAACCTTATGTGAAAAGGAAAAACAGGGATGGTTCCAAGCTATGGGAGTAGAAATGAAAGCTCTGAAGGAGCACAAGGTATTCACTCCCACTAATCTACCAGACAGGCAGCAGGTGATAGGCTGCAGGTGGATTTATAAAATCAAGAAGCTTACAGATGGCTCAATACAACGTAAGGCCAGACTAGTGTGCAAGGGTTTTGCTCAAAAGAGATTTCTACATTTTGATGAGACCTTTTCTCCCACAGTCCGGGCTGAGTCTGTGAAATCCAGTCTGGCAGTAGCAGGTTTGAAAGGTTTGGTAGTTTACCACTATGAATTTCAAACTCCCTACTTAAATGCTCCCTTGAAAGAACAAATTTATATGTCTCAGGTACCTGGCTTTGAACTGAATAAAGGAAAGACAGTTCTAAAGCTGAACAAGGCTTTGTATGGGCTACATCAGTCAGCCAAAGAGTGGAACAATTGCCTGGATACTGCAGTGAAGCAGTTAGGCTTTAAGCAATGTGTATCTGATTCATGTTTGTACACAAGGGGAGAGGGTAATAAGGTCATTTACCTTCTGATTTATGTTGATGACCTGATGGTGATGACAAGCACTAAATGGGAACAGGAGCAGTTCCAGAAGGAGTTGGGTGAACGGTTTAAACTCAAGTGCTTGGGAGAGATTACTAATTACCTAGAGATGGAGGTAAGGAGAGCACTGATGGAATGTTCTCCCTATCACAACAAAACAAAATTCAGTAGTTGTTAGAGAAGTATAACATGCTGGAAGCAAATGTTGTGGATTCCCCTATGACAACTGGCTATGCAAAAGATGAAACAGATAGCAAAAGTTGTGATAAAACGTTGCACAAATCCTTGATTGGAAGTTTGTTGTATCTGGCATGTTGGACTAGACCTGAAATATATCAGTCTGTACACTGTCTAAGTAAACATAATGTTGATCCCAAAGAAAGAGACTGGAAAGCAGCAAAGACAGTGCTGAGGTGTTTAAAAGGTACCATAAACAAAAGGTTGTATTTAAAGGCCAACAGTGGAAAGTTGGAAGCATATGCAGATTCTTCCTGGGCTGATGAGAGACAAGCTAGATCAACAACAGGGTATGTAATTTATTTAGACAAGGCACCAATACACTGGAAGTCACAAAAGCAATCATTTGTGGCTACTAGCACCTGTGAAGCGGAGTACAGTGATATCAGTGAATGCAGTACTCAAATTGAGTGGTTTGTGTATCTGCTAAAACACTTAGGTGTAAGTGTGCCACTGCCTGTGGTGATATACACGGACAATGAGGCAGTGAAGCAATTAGCAAATGAGCAATGTTTTAGAAACAAAAGTAAACACATCAGGATACAATATGAGAATGTATCTGATGCTGTGGAGAGAAACCTGATAAGTGTGAAAAAATGTTCAGGTGTGGAAAATGTGGCGGATCTATTCACCAAAACAATAGACTGTCAGAGGTTTGGAAAATGGACAGACCTGATACGCATGGCTTGAGAAGGAGTGTCAAGATAGCAAGTCTGGCAGACGGGCTGCCCCGGATGCCGCAGTACGACTGCAAGATTGAGCAGCTGATTTGATCCCTCTTTACCCCGGAGCACCTAGGCTTGGTCCCGGGAGGGGCAAGCGCAAGGGTGCTGACCAGAGCCCAAGCCCGGGCGGCGGTGACTCTGCCGGATCCGGTCCCCTCACAGGATGAGGCGGACCTTACCCCCCGATCCCTGGCAGTCCTGGGGGATCTTCCCGAAGCGGTACAAGGAAGGTGGGTTGGGGCTCTTCAAGAGAAGCGGGGGAATGAATCCCTCCCTTCCCAGGAGGGAGAGGACGAAGGACCCCTTAAGGATAAGACCTATGTTTCCCAGAAACTGCTGCATGATGTGTTGGAATGGAGCCACAGCTTCAAGACCGGGGGCCATTTTGGGTTCGTAAAGACTTTGCACCTGGTGAGACAACATTTCTGGTGGCCGGGGATGCGCCAGGACATTGATAAATTCATCAAATCTTGCCCGGTGTGTGCTACTAATAAATGCCTGATGGGGAAGTCCCCCGGATTGTTAAAGCCCCTAGAGACTCCCGGGGCGCCCTGGCAGGTGATCGGAATGGACTTCATCACTGACCTCCCACTTAGTCAGGGGAAGTCAGTTCTTTGGGTAGTCACAGACCTCTTCTCTAAGCAAGTCCACTTCATACCATGTGAGGGGATGCCCTCAGCCCACAAGTTGGCTCGCCTGTTTGTTCACCAGATCTTCCGTCTACATGGGTTTCCGCAGAACGTCGTGAGCGACAGAGGGTCAGTGTTCGTGTCTAAATTTTGGAAAGCGTTCCTAGGATTGGTTGGAGTACAATAGGGTTTATCGTCGGCCTATCACCCGCAGACTGATGGTCAGACGGAAAGGGTGAATGCGGTGGTAGAATGCTACTTACACCAAGACAATTGGGTTGACCTACTACCTCTGGCTGATTATGCGTACAACAATTCAGTACACTCAGCTACAGGTGTGAGTCCGTTCAAGGCGGTTTATGGAATGGAATTCGATCCCTTGGGTGCAGTTGATCACCTGCCGGGGGGAAAACCCCCGGAAGTGGCTGTGTGGGCTAACACAGTAAGGAATACTTGGCCCCAGTTAGTGAAGCAGTTGGAACAGGTGAAGGAAAGGTACAAAGCGCAGGCGGATAAACACAGAACACCCCAATAGGACCTTAGGGTCAGGAAAAAGGTTTATCTCTACACAAAAAATCTCAGGTCCTTACGTCTGTGTAAGAAACTGTGTCAAAAGTATGTGGGGCCGCTCCCAATCTCCCGGGTTATCAATGAGGTCACCGTAGAGTTGGACCTTCCTAAAACCTTACAGGGGTACACCCAGTGTTCCACGTTAATTTGTTGAAACTGTTTGTGCCGACCCCCGAGTGGCACCCCGAACCCACTGCAGCAACCCCAATCCTGGTTCAAGGGGAACAGCATTTCGAAATCTCCAGGGTCTTAGATTCCAGGGCACGGAGAGGCCAGCTGGAATACCTGGTACACTGGAAACACCTCAACCCTAGCCATGACGAATGGGTGTCTGGTGTACACTTGAATGCCCGCACCCTGATAGCTGAATTCCACCATAATTACCCCACCAGACCGAGAGATCCGGGGGAGGGGTCTTTGGGGAGGCGAAATGTCAGCTAAGTCTTCCTGGCTTTCGGCCTCTGCCCATCCCCCCCCAGCATCTACACCTCAATGGAGACCTGCCCAGCTAATCATTACTGAGTTACCAGGTCCCGCGGAACAATGCCTGGGAGCCCTGGCAATCACCTAGCTATTTCACACATTAGTTTCATGTATGGTTTTTCCTGTGAATAGTTACCGGCTGTTACCTTCTGTATTTTTTCCTTATACCTAACCCATCAAGGCAACTCTGCCTCAACTCGGCCCTTTTGTATTATGTCCTGAAACTAATCAATCCTATTGTATGAATCCTTTAAATGTACTGGTGTTTCCCCATGTCTGCATTCTAACCTTATGTCTCAACGGACCCACTGAACTCAGTGGCTTTCTTAAATAAAACTTTTAAACTTGCGATTATGTCTGGAGTAAAGTTCCTTATGAGAGAAACGCCACGAGGTGCTGGGTCTTACACTTTTCTCCATGTGAGTCTCATGATTCCCAGCATAGCCTTTTCAGTGGTCAAAAAATAGGTTTGCCAACCTCCAGTTGCTATTACAACTGGTCTCCAGCTGATAGAGATCAGTTCCCCTGAAGAAAATAGCCACTTCGGCAATTGGACTCTATGGTACTGAAGTCCCTCCCCTCCCCAAACCCTGCCCTCATCAGGCTCCACCTCCAAAACCTCCCACCAGTGGTGAAGAGGGACCTAGCAATGTTATCAAAAGGGGCTTATCCTCCCTCTTTCAACAGAGGAGAAGCTGATGGGATACAGCCCATTGTTACAGCCTCATCACGAAAACCAGATTTGTGGTTGCAGAGTCAAAGAAAAACATTACTCCCATAGAATTAAAGGGACAGTAATGTAAACAGCAGACTCCTGAAACCTGCAGTCCTTCAACAAGGAAATATGCAACCTACAGCACAAAAAGAAAATAGCAGCTGCCATAAGCCATCTTCATGTTGCTTGATCTTCAACAGGGACAGCTGGTCAAAACAAATCCACGACCTTCTCGCTATACAATGTTTTGAAGTCTGACATAACCAAGGGTGACTGATAGTGTTGTTTTAATGTGAAATATGTTAGACTATGGTATGAATGTGAGTTTTTAAGCCATTTAGGGCCATTTGGATGATCCATCCGTTAGACTATGGTATGAATGTGAGTTTTAAAGCCATTTAGGGCCATTTGGGTGATCCATCAGTTGAAATTTACATACCTACTTTTATTTCATTTTGCTTGCTTTACCAATGGGGCTAGCATTAGGATGCACAAATCTGTAAATGCCAGTGTTTTTAAAGTTTGCCTATGGACAAGTCATCCAAAATCTTCCTGAATTATTATTTTTAGTCCAAATTTAGATATTTTGTTGAATGTTGGTCAACTGTTGTATGCCTGCCATTTTTTTTAGTGTTTAGTGCTTTTTATACTTATTTATTTGATTAAAACATTTATATCTCCCCTTTCCCACCATGTACGGGGGCTCAACATGGCTTGCAAAAGCCAGCTAATCAAGCAACAGAAGTATTAAAGTCATAGAACAATACAATAATTAGAAAAGTAACAAAAACCCCTACTCCTGCTATCTCCACAGTATGAATATAATCTTTAATCACTGCTGAAGGCCCATCAGAAAAACACAGCCATTCAGCATTTATGAAACCAGTTATGGGACCCTCTTTACTTTCTCAGGGACAAAAAGTGTTCATACCACTGTCAACAAAGAATGATTCCAAACAGTAGTCAATTGGATAGGTGTAAGGAAGGAAGCTAACAATAGACAATTTCACTTTTAGGAAAACTTGTCTTCCGTTTACAAAGTTCTAAACTTCATAAAGTGGCTATGGAAACCCAGATCCTAATTTGAAAACTTTTGTTTAATATAAAGATGACAAAATGGTCAGTTTAATCATGGTTTCCTCCAATAGTATTAAAACCCTCCAGGGAAAACAAGGGCTCTTGCCTTGAAAACCCTACAGGGTCACCATAAATCAGCTGTGACTTAATGGCAAAAAAGGGGTAAACAGTAACATGCACAGGGTTAATAGTTTGAAATTCAGTTTTTAAAGGCATTTCATTTAAACACATTTTCATCTGATTTTAAAAAGTATTTCCTCTTCTCCCACCAGCAGAGAGTGACTGCTTGACCTGCTGGCAGGTTTGTTTCTTTTTTCCATTTGAGTAGGCAGGCATATGCTTACTAAACAAGAATCAATTCAGTTCACAAATGAGGAACAACAGAGTTTGGGAGCTTTCACAATAGTTATTGAGCAATGCTGTCTAGCCCTTACCTCACAATTTACACTGACTTAAATAAAGCTGTGCAAAGTACATAGTTAAGAGAAAACATCCTCAGACCCAGAACTTGTAGATGTAACCATCTGTTATGACCCCCCTCCAACCAGCTCAGTGACTCCAACTAAGAGTCCTTAGGGGAAGACCCAAAAAATTCAAGGTCAATGGCTGAAGAGGACCAGGGAAGGCCTAGCACTGCAGAGGTGCCAACTGACAGTGTACCATCCATGCATCGCAAGAGGTCACCCCGTCAGAGCCTGCAAAGGAAACCTTGCCACTAGCTCTGGAGATAATCCCAGATGGGCCCTCAAGCAACTTTTTTTTAAATGAATAAATTTTTCAACAAAATCAGTGGGTTTTTTTAAGTGTTTGTTATTAAAATAAGGCTATTTTAGTGATCGAATCATAAGCCAATGGGCTGAAGTACTTAATATTGACCTTAAAATATGCTCTAATACCCATTTCATATGGCGTCAAAATGTCCCTGTAATTGGTCAAATTTCAAAATTTTCTCAGCGGCTTGCAGCACCCGAACCCCCAGCTCTCTCTGTATGGGCTTGCTGAGTTTACCAGAATATATTCATAGCCTACATTTTGGCAGCTGGATCTTCAAATCCTTTGTTGGTGCATGGCTTAATTGTTCTGTAGCTCAGCCCTTAGGCTAGAGTCAGTTGCAACCATAAAAAGACATCTGAATTCTCAGTTCAGGCTGCACTTGACTCGCTGGTGCATTTTAACACCAAAAATCAGATTTTCACCTCTTTATCCTAACGAGCCCCCACTGATGACCTTCTGCTTCTCTGTTAAAGAATGAACCAATATATCTGTCATAGAACAACCCCACTGAAGGAGATAACAGCAGTTACCCAGACTTCGTTGCTGGTGGGAAGGGGCTCACTGTATGGCCCATTTTCAAATACTCCACCCCACCACCCGAGGGTTGCCAGGTCCCTCTTCACCACCGGTGGGAGGCTTTTGGGGTGGAGACTGAGAAGGGCCGGGTTTGGGGAGGGGAGAGACTTCAATGTCATAGAGTCCAATTGCCACGTCTGCCATTTTCTCCAGGTGAACTGATCTCTGTCAACTAAAGATCAGTTGTAATAGCAGAAGATTTCCAGCTATTACCTGGAGGTTGGAAACCATTTGGGCCTCAAGGTCCTTGCAAGGGCAGCAAGACCCTTTAGCCCTTGTTGGAAACAACCCTATTGTTGCTGGTTGCGAAGGGGCCCCTATTGTAATGCCTATAATTTTCATTATTATTGGAAATGTATGCTTTTATGCTCAGTCCGCATACTCGCACTTATAAGGATGCTAAGCCCAGGGTATAAGGGTTAGCATCTAGCACAATACCATGTGAGAGCACATATATGTAATCGACATGCAGCCCCAGGTATAAGGGGTGAAGTATTAATCCTTGGAACAGATGCCCTAATGTGTAATCACTTTGTTAGCATGAGTCTGGCAGACCCCATTATGAGCTGCCAGAACAGAAGATTCTAGTCTTGCCTGGTACAGATACCACCCATAAAGGGGCCCACTAGTGATTGAGGCTACCAGGGGCGTCACTCAAGAATGTAGTTTCGATTCTGCCTGAGGCTCAAGTTGTTATCTAGATGTAACGCCTACAGTTTTCTAATAGGATATGCTAATCCAAATGCATCCATTATTGGATCTTTGTGTATCTCGCACTATATTACGTATTTGTAACACCCCTGACCAAAAGTTATAAACGTTGTTGCAATCCTTTGTTTTCGGGGTGGATGGTCCTGCGCTTTGGGGCAATTGCACCAGGCTGCTTTATTTTGGCCACAATAAACAGATCGTTTAATCTTTCAACCTCCTGCTGTGTTATTATCATTGGCTACTAAATAATAATACAGGCATATCACTATAATAGTTCAAGCATCAGGATCCCAAAAATGTAGGTCCACCACTGCATACAGTCCTAGGACTGACATTTCTGAGGGCTTGAAAGCAGCTTTATTTTAGTTTGCTCTTTTCCCACCAATTCTCCCTTCCCACTGCAGATTCCCCCCCCCCCATGTCATTCTTTAGGGTCACCTATTCCCCAGGACTCTGCGGAGACCAGTGGGTTGCAGTGGGAGGGATAATGCAGGAAAGTTCCATTCTGCCATGGGAAAATTTCATCTGTATCCAACACACTGTGTTTAAGGTGTTTAATGCTCTGAAGCATGATGCAAATAAAGAAACCTGCATTGTTTACACGGAAGATAATTCACAACCCAGGCTGGGGTAGTATAAGGAGGAAGTAAATCTTTCAAGAAAATTCCAAACCATGGGCTCATTTAATGAATCAGTTGGATATTATGAGATTTTAAAAGGGAAGGAATTAAGGAACCAATACTTTTGCCTCACCAAGTAGCCTAGGGAACCAAAACTCTGTAGCACTCTAATGAGCATTTCCTGGACAGATATATTCCTTTGCTGAGGAAATGTCTGGACAATTCTAATATGCTAGTGACAAGTAAACTGGTGTCAAATGTTATCAGGAGCCATTTCCATTGGAACTTTAATTATAGTCATAGCTCTAAGGTGACATTAGATAAGCAATCCCAGCTGTGATTATCCTCATTACAACAAATGATTTCCACAGAAACCTGAAACACTTTACCATGTTGTCTTTGCTGCTGAAATCCATATATACGTATATGGATCCAGTGATTGGGGCCATGAACGAAGACTGTTCTTTCTTCAAACTTCAGAAAAAAACAACCTAAAGAGGCTATAGGAGCTTTCAGGGAAGGGAAGTAGTGCAGGAAGAATAGCAAATGCCCCCTGTAAATCCTTGTGGGTCCCACACTTTTGTAATACAATTTTCAGACCTGTTTTCCTCCCCATACATGAAACCCCACATCCTGTAGCAGCCATATTTTTCAGCCAGGCTGTGCTCATTTCTAATTGCAAAATTGGCAACAAGGCAGCAGACTTCCCAGTGAGGGCTGATAACTCAACTCAGTACATAGTATCAACATGTGCATAGCTAAACTACCACTGGTTATACCAACTGAAAAGTAGCATGGGCTAACTGAAAAGCACACCCATCAAATACTTGGGGAGGGGGTACTGTTCATAAGAATCGCTAGGGGTGTGCGATAGTATATTGTGTGTGTAAAGTGCCGTCAAGTCGCAGCTGACTTATGGCGACGCCTTTTTTTGGGTTTTCATGGCAAGAGACTAACAGAGGTGGTTTGCCAGTGCCTTCTTCTGCACAGCAACCCATTGCTGACCCTAAAAGTCACATGACTTGCCCAGCATCAGATTAGGTAGGTGCTATCTGATGAAGTCTTCCCAGAATAAATCCCGGTTCTCTTAATATTGTAGGGAATTTAATGGACCCGGCCTCCTGTTCCCCAGGAAAGGATTACTTTTACCCATAGTTACTAAGGTTTTTTTTTTAATGCTGCTCAAGAACACCAGCAGCCGTTTCATCCTTTTTTCACTGGCTGGGGCACCTTATTTAAAGAGCTGTAAAACTGGACCCTTTTGTCTACGTCACTTGAAACTTGGCACGTCTTTAGAACAGAGGGAGGACTAGGTTCCCTGGTATTTTGATACTGTTTGTTGGGGGGGGGGGATATCTGCTTGGGAAAGTATGCCATTTTCCCTGCAAGAAAAACAATGGGCAAACACCCTGCTGTCTCTTAATGAAAATGGAAACAGAACCCAACAAGTCCTCATGATACAACAACATTTCCAAAAAATCTCTAAAACCAACACACATTCTCTTTCTTAAATCACAATATGGAACTAAACTTTTTCCAGTGCACACTATAGAGAATTACCCCTGTATTTAATTCTGAAAGAATGGCCCTTATGTGGTAATGAAATCCATGTAGCAAGGCTAAGTAGATTATGTTTGAGATTCTGCAACTCTGGGGCACAATGAGTTTTGCAGAAAAATCTGAGGATGTTTTGGAGTGGATGAAGACTAAACTGAGGCTTAATACTGACAAGACTGAAGTGTTACTGCTGAGCAGTAAGGTCTGACCTATGACTTAAGGTGTTGTTTCCTTGTTCTTGAAGGAACAATTCCATAGCTTGGGGGTGCTCTTGAACCCAGGCTTACTGCTGGATAAGCAGGTGGCAGCTATGAGTTTCCTTTACCAGCTAGTTAACCAGCTGCAACCTTTTCATGTCCTAATTACATCTAAATTAGATTTTCGCAAAGCACTCTATGTGGGGCTGTCCTTGAAAATTGTTTGGAAACTTCAGTTGGTGCAGAATGCTGCAGACAGGATGTGGAGTGGGTTGTAGGGACCAATCATTTCACTCTTGGTCCACACACTGACTTCCTATCTGTTTCCAAGTACTATTCAAGATGCTAGCGTTGACCTTTAAATCCCTGTATGGCTTGGGACCAGCATACCTGAAGGACTGCATAGTCCCTTAATGAACCTGCCTAACCACTATGGTCACCTTTGGAGGCCCTGCTTCGTGTGCTTCTGCTTTCTGAGATTAGGTGGTGGGGATGACACTCCAGAGAGGGCCTTCTCAGTCATGGCACCAAATCTCTGCAACTCCATCCCCAGCGAGACTTCCATGTCCCTTTTGTTGCCATCTTCCACCAGCTTGTTTCATCTCAGTGATATCTCTTCCTGTTCTATGTTTTACTAGGTTTTTAAACATGTTTTTATATGTATATTTATCTTGGTTTTAGTTGTTTTAATGTTGTTATTAGTTGGTTTCAATGATTTTGAAGACACATTTTATGTATGTTTTTAAATCTGATAGCCACCTTTGGCAGAAAGGCAGGTTAGAAGCAAAACCCTGGAGTTTCAGCACCATTGTTGGTCAATGTAGACAACCCAGCACACAAGAAGACACCCATCTTGTGGTTAGGCAGAAGGCTTGGGAGCAGCCTGATATAAAGGAGGAAAAATGCTGTTAGCTCAGATCACAGAACTCTCAGCATCACACCCAGTTTGGCCCTGAACTCTAGTATTCACCCAAGGTCCCAAAGCTGTACCATTTTCATTTGATACTGTGGTAGACTTGTCCTCTGATCACTGTGACTACATGACAAAGGAATATTATCATTTCAAAGACCTTCCATTGGTCTTAATTATTCAGAAATGACTGTTCAACCCCTGCCCCCCATCAGGCTTGGGGAAGGTGATGCCCTTTTCATGGAAGAGAGGGGAAAGTGTGTGTGAGACAAACAACCATTGCTAGGGTTGCCAGCCTCCAGGTGGTGGCTGGAGATCTCCTGCTATTACAACTGATCTCCAGGTGACAGAGGTCAGTTGCCCTGGAGGAAATGGCTGCTTTGGCAATTGGACTCTATGGCATTGAAGTCCCCCCTAACCCCACCCTCCTCAGGCTCCACCCCCAAAATCTCCAGGTATTTCACAACCTGGACCTGGCAACCCTAGCCATTGAGATTCTGAAGGAGGCAGGAAGAGAAGCAGACTGCTGTGAGTTGGCTGAAGCAACTTGGAAATACAGGATCTCTTTCTCTCTCTCTTGGTCTTTGTTTACCTACACAGGAAGTAGTGTGATCCCTGTGACTAGGCTTTATTTGGCCTTTAGTGTTCTCCACTTGTCTAGACTCATTAGTGGTAGAAGAAAGAAAGCCTAAATAGGGAAAAAATTGAGTGAAAAAAAGGAGAAGTCACACATTCAAGGGTTATTTCAGGAACTGATTCTTCCCTTGAAAGCACTACTTTGGACCCCCAAATCAAAACTGGCAAATATTTAGCATAGCCCAATCCCAAATAGATTCCTTTGAAATGTGGTGTTGGAGGAGAGTGTTACGGATTCCGTGGACTGCCAAAAAAACAACAACAAATCAGTGGGTTATAGATCAAATCAAGCCTGAACTGACCCTAGAAGCTAAAATGACTAAACTGAGGCTGTCGTATTTTGGTCACGTCATGAGACGACAAGAGTCACTGGAAAAGACCGTCATGTTAGGAAAAGTAGAGGGCAGCAGGAAAAGAGGAAGACCCAACAAGAGATGGATTGACTCAATAAAGGAAGCCACAGCCTTCAATTTGCCAGATCTGAGCAAGGCTGTCAAAGATAGGACATTTTGGAGGACTTTCATTCATAGGGTCGCCATGAGTCGGAAGCGACTTGACAGCACTTAACACACACACAATCCCACATGCTTTACATATTAAGCAGAGATGTTGTCATCTAGTCCATTTGCCCATATGACTTCTTCCTTCAAAGATCAGAAGTATAGGCTGCTTCTTAGCTTCTGAGGGAATTTTTTTTAAAATCCATGGAATTTCAAGTTAGGAACCATTTCTGCTAGCAAGGCAACACCTTCCTGAGCCTCAAATACCCCCCTTGTGAAAAGTGTACCGTGATGCCATGTGGGATAAGGGAGAGAGTATTGGAATAGCACTATTGCTGATGAGGTCCGACAAATGGCATGAGAAGACCTCCCCTCCCTTCGATATTTCTAGGACTCGAGTGGCTAATCCTATTGTCCCCAGTTTCACAAAACAGTTTAAAGGATCAGGCTGTCAGAAGAACTAAACTTTTTAGCGAAGTTAAGCTTTGGAAGCAGGGAAATTAACAGCAGGAAGCACAAGCAGAAGGACTCAAAATAAAATGAGCCAAGTGTGCTCATTATGTACATACTGTAATGGTGGTTAACTATACAATGGGGGATTCCGCACACTATATATTCTTGCACAGTGGAGCTTTATGGAGGCATAATCCACTGCTAACTTGTAATTGGAGGGTTGAAAAGTGCCAGGAATATTTCATCAGTTTGTATACCTGGCAGTCTGGAAATGGGGATCTGGTGATTTAGTCCTTTGTCTTCCCAAATGACACTAATCTGATATATCCTGAAATAAAGAGGGAGCATATTTCATAGACTGATGTATGCAGTAGCTTGGGACAGCACTAATGTCCTATTTCTATCCTTTCTAAAAATAATGACAGTAATCCAAGTAAAGATGATGCAGAGAAGGGGAGGAAAAAACCTCACTGAACAAGAGAATGAATAATTAATCCCATCTTAATATGTCCTTTCTTTTATACTTTCACCACCTCTTGTCCCTTGTGTCTATTTTTTTAAAAATTGCTAAATAGGTTAGACTGCGGTTAGATGTGTAAATTTCGGAGCCTGAGAAATGCAATTGCTTGCAGAAGGTCTTTGAAGTCACTGACGGAGATGATCGGCACTGGACCAAAATCTAAAAGCCTTTACAACCTTTTTGATAGCTAAAATGATCAGATCAAGTAACAGAGAGATAAAGTGATCCGAGCAGTGCCCATCATCATCATTATTATTCTCTCTCTCTCTCTCTTTCTTTTCGTTCCGTAATGACTGCATAAAAGGAAAATATGGTTAAAAACATCAGTGGCAACAAGTTACTGGAATAGCTGGCTCTGCCAGGAACGACTATATTCCTAATGAATTTGTGGATGCTGCATTTACCGCAACAGCAGTAGGTTTTCTTACCTACACGCTGTAAGACATTAGAACAAGCTGGCTTTATTGACCCTCTGGAAACCCAATGGTGAAGCAGGATTGCTAGAAATTGCAAGGCAGTGGAGGAGTCTGAAACCTTTGTAGCAGGGAGGATATAAGCATACCCCTGCACTAAGAGGATATAGTTAAAGGTAATTTTGCTGAAGGATCTAAGGAGTACAAAAGCAAATGTGGTCTCTAATGACATAACCACAGAGCACAATCCAAAATTAACAAGACCTATGGAGAATCCCCATTGCCTTTCATGTCTGTGTCTATGTGTGTAGGTGTGTTTGAATTTATCTTGGTCACTGTAAAAACACATAGGGCGAAAATGCATGGTCGCTTTAGCCTCCTTTATTCCCTGTTTCAGCTAAGATTCAGCCAGGATCGAACGCATGTTCGGTGAAACGCATGCGTTCGATCCTGGCTGAATCCTAGCTGAAACAGGGAATAAAGGAGGCTAAAGCAACCATGCTTTTTCGCCCATAGTCTGATTGGGATTTTTCTCTGGGACTTAGTCTGTTCTGCTAATTTATCAGTTTTTATAACCTTCTTGTGGATTAATAGCCATTCTAGAATGGAAAAGTATATTTTAGCAGGATGTAAATCAGCTTATCGACTGTGTCCATGGCAAAGGTTGCAAGTCTAGCACACTCTTTTTAAAAACTGTATAATCTGGGGGGGGGGGAATGATAGTTATTAGTACTGTTCCAGTTATGGCTGTCATGTTTTTCAACACAAATTATCAATAGGGCTGTCTATTCGGTTTGGCCTGAACTGAAAAACAGCTGAATTTTCCCCGATTCAGCGGTTTTTCGGTTCGGATAGAACTGAACTCAAAAAAGGGGGGAAACGGGGAGCCGAATTCGGTGAGTTCGGGGTGTTCCTGAACAAATTCAGTGAATTCGGGCCCTTTAAACAGATCTGCGCCTTCCAGCTGGAAGGCGCAGATCTGTTCCCCCCCCCCCTGCGCGCCTTCAGGGAGCTTTCCTGAAAGCGGCCAGGGTGCCCTTTAAACAGATCTGCGCCTCCCGGTGGGGAGGCACAAATCTGTTCAAAGACCCCCCGCGCGCCTTCAGGGGGCTTCCCTGGAGACGCGCGGGGTGCCCTTTAAACAGATGTGTGCCTCCCGGCCAGGAGGCACAGATCTGTTCCACCTCCCCACGCGCCTTCAGGGAAGCATGTGGGGGGGCAATTTTTCCCCTGAACTCCGGATCTCGCCCGAATTTCAGGGATCCGAAGCGGGGGAGTTCGGACTTCGGCACTGCCCGAATCAAAACGGGCCGAATTTTGCCGAATCCAAATTTTTCTGAATTTTTTTTCAACAGCCCCAATTATCAATGGGAAATTTAGAAATGCTGTAAATTCAAAAAAAGTCTTGACTTAAACATCAAAATTCAAACGAAAGGGGCACAATTATGCTGTAATGACTCCCATCTCATGTGTTGATTATTTTTTTAAAAAAAACAAAACCATGTCTACTTGGGAAACCTGATCCCAGGGATTAGTTGAAACTGCTGCAGCACAAGCTGTGACATGCACAGTGACAGCCAAAGTGTGAACCGATTCCTGGCAATCAGGATAGAGCTGATGCCGCATATGCCAGGAAAATTCCACACCCCATAGTTAAAGCTAATTCAGACTTCAAAAAGAGACTGTAGTGGAGTCCTCCTAGAATGATGTAATTTTCAGAATGTAGTGTATATAATTGAATGATTCAGTTCTCTCCAAGTACAAAATTCCCTGCAGGTAGAAAGCTAGCATGTCAGTCCAAAGGTTAACATTTTACATGATATGTCATTTTTCTGTTTTGGGCAATTGATTAGCCAGGGCACTGTGCCAGTGGGTGTGAGCTCTTGACCCAAAGAACCAGAAATCACCACAGAGACATTTAGAATCCAAGCAGCTGGCTTTTACTGGTCAAATAGGCAATACAGTGCATAGAAGATAAAATGACAGCTATGAGTGTCTTGCTAGCTAGTTGGCAATATAAGGCTTGAAAACAGCGGGAGATTACAAAGCATCACCAAAGCCTAAACAGAGCACACTTTCCCAGGCTTTGGTATGTGGAGCTGTCCTTGAGGTCTGGACGGTTCAGCAAAGGAACAGAGGCAACATAGAAACTGAGATAACAGCCTGACATCCTGCTCCCCTTAAGGCCCCCTCCCATTCTGCAAGGGGGCTGGTCTGTCTGGGTAGGCAATGTGAAAGGCGTTGACGAGTTTGGGGGCGGAGACATCCCGTGCGCGAACCCATTCGTCATAGGCAGGGGGGAAGTGTTTCCAGCGGACCAAGTATTGCAAGACTCCATGGTGTATGCGGGAATCCAGGATTTTAGAGACTTCGAAATGTTCTCCCCCCCCCCACCATTATGGGCTGTTTAGGAGGCGGCTCCGGGTGCCATTGCGGGGAAGCAACATGGGGCTTTAGAAGGCTGATATGGAAAACGGGGTGCACACGCCTCAGGGTTTTGGGGAGAGACAGTTCCACCGTGACAGGATTTATGATGCGAACGATGGGAAATGGGCCAATGTACTTAGCATTGAGCTTATGGCACGGACGGGTGGAACGCAGGTTCTTGGTGGAAAGGTATACCAGGTTACCCACTTGCGGGTCCCCCCCGGGGGAACGATGCTTGTCGGCCTGCGCCTTGTATTTGCGCTTGGCTCGGTCAAGGTTGCTAACCAGCCAGGGCCATGTGGTACGGAGGGTGTGTGCCCAAGAGGCAATGTCAGCATCCCCCTCCCCCTCCAAACCTTCTATCGGGGTGATAGGACCGAAGTCCTGTCCATACACCGCATAAAACGGGCTGAAGCCTGTGGACTGATGTACAGCATTATTGTAAGCATATTCTGCAAAAGGCAACAGTTCTAACCAGTCATCTTGGTGGTAGTTGACATAACAGCGCAAATAACATTCAAGTACAGCATTGACACGTTCGGTTTGACCATCCGTTTGGGGATGGTATGCACTAGACAACCCCTGTTCCACCCCCACCAATTTGAGAAAAGCTTTCCAAAACTTAGCAACGAAACTACTTCCGCGGTCGCAGATTATTTTGTGCGGAAACGAATGTAGTCTAAAGACATGTGACACGAAGAGGCGGGCCAACTTCTGAGCGGAGGGGATCCCCGCACATGGAACCAAATGTATTTGCTTAGAAAATAAGTCAGTGATAACCCATAACACAGTTTTTCCCCCGCTGAGAGGGAGATCCGTCATAAAATCCATAGCAATCACTTCCCAGGGTCTGTTGGGTATTTCAAGTGGTTGCAGTAGGCCTGGGGGCTTGCCTTGAGAACGTTTCACTGTGGCGCAAACAGGACAGCTGCGAATAAAAGAGTCAATGTCAGAACGCATTCCCCCCCACCAGAATTGTCTGCGCAACAGGTGAAGGGTTTTCAGGAATCCAAAGTGTCCAGCTGTCTTTACTCCATGAGCCAAGTGTAAAACGTCTTTTCGGAGCGCTTTGGGCACATACAATTTCGAGTCTTTGTACCAAGAGCCTCCTTGTTCGATTACACCAGGAGGCAGGGTTTGATCTGAGCGTTCCATAAGGCATTGTTCCCGAAGGGACTGTAAGAAGGATTCGGAGATGGGCCCCCCCCTTGGTCATAGTGGCATCAGGAGCAGTCATGGGGGTTGACGAGGGGGAAGCGCTTACTTGCGGTGGTGTGCAGACTGCAGGCGGCAGGGCGGCCGGTAGAGCTGGAGGAGCGGGAGCGCTGGCCATCATGAGTTTCGGTTGCGGAGGCGGCTGGGCAGCCGGTAGGGCTGGAGGAGCTTGCGCTCCGGTTATTGCGTGCTTCCGTTGCGGCAGCGTCTGGGATCGAGTTTGTACAGCTAGTACAGGCAGGGCTTCTCTTTGTGCGGGTGTAAATAAAGAGTTTGTTGGCCGATCTAGTTTCGCCGGGTATTGAGGTAACCGGGAGAGAGCATCTGCGAGAACGTTTTGTTTCCCAGGGACATGCTTCAGGACGAAACGAAACTGAGCAAAGAATTCTGCCCAACGCTGCTGTTTTGCGGACAATTTATGGGACCCCGTGAGGGCAGCTAGATTTTTGTGATCGGTCCAAACTTCAAAGGGGACGTTAGACCCCTCCAGGAATTGTCGCCATAGAGTAAGTGCATGGTGAACGGCCGATGCCTCTTTCTCCCAAATGGGCCAGTTCAATTGGGAGTGCGCAAACTTCTTCGAGAAGTAAGCGCAAGGGTGAAGGAGACCATCCGGTCCTTTTTGAAGAAGAGCCCCTCCCATAGCCACGTCGGAGGCATCGACTTGCACAATGAACATTCGATTCGGGTCTGGGTGCCGTAGCACGGGTTCCGAAGTGAAGAGGCGTTTGAGGGCTACAAAAGCGGTTTGGCATTTATCAGTCCACAGTATTTTAGCGGAGGGTAAAGTAGCCGAGTTTTCTTTACCCTTGGTTTTCAGCAGGTCGGTAATGGGTAGCGCCACTTGGGCGAAGTTAGGGATGAACCCGCGATAGAAATTAGCAAAACCTAGAAACTGTTGCACTTGTTTGCGGTTGGTAGGAGGGGTCCAATCGAGAACGGATTGGACCTTGGTAGGGTCCATGCTAAGGCCATGGTGGGAGATTATGTATCCTAAGAACGTTATTTTGCTCTGATGAAATTCGCATTTAGCCAACTTTGCAAAGAGTTGGTGATTGCGCAGGCGCTGCAGAACTTCTCGGACCAGAATTACATGCTCATCCATGGTTTTTGAATAAATAAGAATGTCATCCAAATAAACCACCACCCCGCGATACAGCAAATCATGGAGGATTTCGTTGATGAGTTGCATGAAGACCCCCGGGGCCCCTTTCAACCCGAAAGGCATCACGAGGAATTCAAACATTCCAAAACAGCTAGAGAAGGCAGTGAGGGGCTCGTCTCCTTCGCGGATGCGGACCCGGTAGTAGGCTTCTACTAAGTCCAACTTGGAGAATATACGACCCTCCTGCAACTGCCCCAAAATATCTGATATTAGTGGTATAGGATAGGCGTTGGCTTGAGTAACTGCATTGAGTTTTCTGAAGTCAATGCATAGGCGAAGGTCGCCCTCCTTTTTTCGGACGAAAAATGCAGGGGCTGAGTTTGGGGCATTTGATGGGCGAATGAACCCTCTGGCAAGGTTTTTGTCCAAAAAGTCTCGTAGTACAGTGCGCTCGGAAGCGCTCATAGGGTAAATTTTACTCTTGGTTAGTGTGCAGTCCTTTACCACTTCAATTGCACAGTCAGTGGCCCGGTGGGGGGGTAAGGCATCACATTCTTTAATGTTGAAGACATCAGCAAAGTCCTGGTATACATCAGGGAGGGATGGCGGTGATGGGACTTCGGAGATTAATGCCGAAGTGGGTGGAGACAGCACCGCAACTTGCTGTCGGTGCTGGTCGCATTTGGGGTTGGCAAAGGAGATCGTGTTCGTGTCCCAGTCTATACTGGGACTATGACCTTTAATCCAGTTAATTCCCAGGACCACTTCAAATCGGATAGGGGCTATGGTAAAGTCTATTTGCTCCCAGTGGGAGCCAATTCCCATCGCCACCCCTATAGTGCGATGATCAACTGGGCCCCCTTTGAAATGGCTCCCATCCATTTGGGCAAAATGGACGGGGGCTGGTAAAGCCTCGGACTTGACTTTGAGTGCTGCAAATGTGGCTTCATTGATGAGAGTGCGAGCGCAACCGGAGTCAATAAGTGCCTTGACAGGCAGTTGGGGACCCCCTTTATAGTGTTGTAACACTGCGTCCACATACACCGTACTTTCTACTTCTTTCACCTTCGTCGGTTTCGTAGGTTTTACAGGAGAAACTGCGGGGGTCTGCGGGGACGTTCCATTTACCGCAGACTGTGACCGGTTATTAGACAGGTCAAGAGGCGAGTCCAGGTTTAGCACTGGGGTATCCTGGAGATGATTCCTGTACGAAGATGGAGAATTGTCCCCCACTGGGGCACTTATAATCCGAGACCCGGAGGGGTCTGTAGAAACAGGAAGATCGGGAGAGTCTCTGAACAGAAGTGCAGAGGGTGTGTACCGACCTGGCGTTGTACTGCGGGCGGTCGCAGCGCCTCCGCGTTGAGACCCTCCCCGGTTTTGTGAAAGGTCAGGAAGCGAGTCCAGGGTTAACGCTGGGGTATCCCAGGAAAGATCCCTGTCCGAAGACGAAGAATTGTCCCCCACTGGGGCACTTGTAATCCAGGACCCGGAGGGGTCTGCGGAAGTAGAAAGTGCAGAGGGTGTGGGCTGTCCCGGTGCTGTACTGCGGGTGGCCGCGGTGCCTTTGCGTTGAGGTCGTCCCCGACCTGGCGTTATACTGCGGACGGCCGCGGAGCCTCCGCGTTGAGACCTTCCCCGGTTTTGTGAAAGGTCAGGAAGCGAGTCCAGGGTTAACGCTGGGGTATCCCAGGAAAGATCCCTGTCCGAAGACGGAGAATTGTCCCCCAATGGGGCACTTGTAATCCAGGACCCGGAGGGGTCTGCAGAAGTAGGAAGTGCAGAGGGTGTGGGCCGTCCCGGTGCTGTACTGCGGGTGGCCGCGGTGCCTCTGCGTTGAGGTCGTCCCCGAGCTCGGGGCAATGCATTCGGTCGAGGGAGTTCCAGGCGTTGAGGACATGCTGAAACAAAGTGGTTCATCGCGCCGCAAACGAGGCAAGCTCCCCTTTGGAATCGGGATTCGCGATCTCGAGGGGGCCGTGCTGATATCTGCGGGCAGGGAACGGAGACTTCGGGGGGAGGCTTTTGGTCTCCCCTCACCTTGGGTCGCTGACAAGGTAGTATCTCTGCCGAGTCGGCAAAAGAGATCTTCAGTTTGGGTGGTCTCCATGGAACTGGAGGTAGTACGGGTGCTGGTGTAGATCCAAGCAACGGGACCCCTGGACTTCCTGGGGGTGGCAGGACGGGAGCTCTGGGGTCCCCTGGCGCCACAGGCACTGCTAGAGTTACTGGCAACATGGGCGTTCCGCCCAGAGGTGCCGCAGGTTGCTGCGGTTGAGCCTGATCCGGAGACCCTGGTTGTGGAGCTGGGGCCGAGCCATCCGGGTCGGCTTGTATCTGCTGCAAGCAGTCGTTGTCGTGAAGCAAAACGTGCATTTGACCCTGCAAGTGGGCCACCCGGTCTATGTGTTCCCGATTGTGCTGTCGGAGCAAAAACATATCCTTGCCCGCATCACCTAAGCGACGGGGCTGGCTGATTCGGAAGTTTGCAGTCCAGAGAGTTTCCTCATAGTGCAAGTCCTCTTTGGTTCCCTTACGATCCGCTAAAACTTGATCCGTTTCAAGTTTGGTGGTCAGGGTCGTGGTCACTAGTGGCAGAGCTTCCTGCTCCCATGCCGACATAGAGCCGGCTTGATCCGGAAGATCCAGTTGCGGCAGGACCTGAACCGCTAAGGTCGCTGCGTTGACGCCAAAGACGGGGGTTGACAGCTTAGCAATCCCGGCCATTGAAGCGGTGGTTTAGGTCATTCCGTGGAGGAGCGCAACCATCCGTTTTGCCAGTATTTTTAACCCGGCTCCGCACAACCGGGCCAGTTGAGCATCCTCCACTAGACAATCTGACACTAGGAGGTCATGGCGGGCGCTGGCCTCCACGCTACGCCCTTACAAGTCCAGTCAGGCGGCTACGTTCCACTTCTGCCCGATGAACGTAGTCTAGGGCTTCCCCAAAGGAAGGTATCAAGGAGGAGACCCTTCCAGAGCTCCTGCTCCGGGGAACAGATCCACCGGGAACGGGCTCACTCGGAGAGCTCTGTAGTAGCTCCCATCCGAGTGGCAGGCGAACCCTCCTGGGCTCCAGCCTGACTGGTGAAAAGGGTGATGAAGGTGATAGCTGTCATAATGTGAGCTCTTGACCCAAAGAACCAGAAATCACCACAGAGACATTTAGAATCCAAGCAGCTGGCTTTTACTGGTCAAATAGGCAATACAGTGCACAGAAGATAAAATGACAGCTATGAGTGTCTTGCTAGCTAGTTGGCAATATAAGGCTTGAAAACAGCGGGAGATTACAAAGCATCACCAAAGCCTAAACAGAGCACACTTTCCCAGGCTTTGGTATGTGGAGCTGTCCTTGAGGTCTGGACGGTTCAGCAAAGGAACAGAGGCAACATAGAAACTGAGATAACAGCCTGACAGTGGGAAGAAGAGCAAATGGGACAACTTTCCAGCAGCCCTGGTCCCATGGGGGCCTGTGCAGCTGGGCAAATTATGTGATTTTCATATGATGTTTGGATTGAATCTGCATGGTATGGGTAGGGCTAACATGCAATCTGCATCTAGTACATCTGAAGACTGAAGTACATCCTTTTTCTGGATGTTTGCAGAAAATAAAAATATCAAAAGCTTTGCTACTTCCATTGCATTGTCATGTGACTAGGGTTCTGCAAAAGAAATTCAGTAAATTTCAGATTCAGGTTTATTGGGCCTGATTTTTTTTTGGTAAACCCAGCATAAGCTGAATACCCATACCAGTAAAGGGGTATTTCGGCTTTATTTCTGGGTTCACCAAAAAATTCAGGCCCATTGTAGTCTATGGGGATTTTTTTGAAACTTCTATGGGGACATTTTTGGAGGTAAAGTCACCAAACTTGCAATGTGGCTGCAAGGGACTCTCCCTAGATGGTCAACAAAGTTTGCTGAACTTTGGGATGGGGGGTGTCTAATTTTATGGGGCTGCAAAGGGGTCACCCCCATCCTCTAGGCATTTGTGAGCCGAGCTGTCCATCAGTTTTCAGATTCAGAAGTTCAAGAGATGGTCACAGTGTGGGAAAACAAAACCTCTGCTTGGGGTGACCTTCAGTTTGAGAGCAGGTTTTCAAGGGGAGATATTGGAGCCAGCCAAAGTCTCGAGCATGGGGGCTGTTCTGAAGGAGACTGTTCATCCGCACGGGTGAGGGAGTCTCCTTTGGAAGCCTAGTGTTGTGACCAGCTGTTTAAGCCAGTTCTTTTTAGTTAGCTGGTATGTCCCTCTTGATGGGACTTAGTGAGCCCCTGTCAGGCTGCTATCTCGGTTTCGTTATTGCCTCTGTCTCTGCGCTGTACTGTCTGGCCCTCAAGGTCGCATACCTAGGCCTGGGAACTCAGCTCCTGGGAAACTGTATTCAGCCTATGCTTGTAATCTCCCGCCTTTTCTGCTTTATATTATCTCCCAGCTAGTGAGTCTCTCATAGCTGTCATTTTATTCGTTTGCACTGTATGCCTATTTGACCAGTAAAAGCCATCTGCTTGGACTCTATATGACTTTGTGGTGATTTCTGGTTCTGTGGGCCAAGGGCTGACATTATGACAGCTATCTCTCTTCACCATTCTACTAGCCAGGCTGGAGCCCAGGAGGGTTCGCCTGCCACTTGGATGGGAGCTGTGCAGCTCTCCAGGTGATCTACTACCCTGGAGCCCTTCTCTGAGGATCCTACTCTGTTACAAGACTTAATCGCTGAACTTTTCCGGACTACCCGAGAGGTTTGCCGCTTGAGGGGACTGGTACAGGAACAGTGGCAATCTCTTAAAGGAACTCTCTGGATGTTGACGTCGGAGGATACTGATACTCGTTTAGATCTTCAAGACTTGGATCAATTACTGGACGATGCCCGGTTGGCAACTGAGGATTTACAAATATTAACTGGACTTTTGGATAATCTTATTTCTCGAGAAACTCTTTCTACCATGGCGGGAGCCCCGCCGGAGGGTTTTTCCCTGATCCCGGACGCAGCCAGCTGTCAGGCTGAGGCCAAGCGAGTCGCTATTAGCACCGCTCTTCTCCTTGTGGAATGTACAAAGGACACCCCGGTAGCCACCTTGGCTCAAGTTTTGACCTCGACTTTTGGAGCCGAGGCACCCGCACTGGCGGTTCGAGTACAACCTCTGCTGGGCGGGGAACCCGACCCCATACTCTCACTCCTGGAGACAGAACTTTTGCCGCGCATTACGGCAGAGGCTGCTCTAAGACTTGAGAACGCCAAAGTTCTTGCGGATCAGCATGCCGCCGAAGCGGCTAAGGTCGCAAGAGAGAGAGAAGCTGCGGAAGCAGCCAGGGCGGCTGCAGCAAGGATTAGGGATCGGGCGAACGTGGACACGCGCCCCAAGGACAATGTACAAGGGCTATCAGGTCTGTCTTTCTCCCCGGTGTTTGTCCCGTCGCGCGCGACCCAACGCGCACGCCGTTTGGCTGACCGACGTCGAGACTCAGGAGAGTCTGAAGACGAGGATCTATATGGGGATAGCTCTCAATGGGCCACAAGCTTCCGGACCAGTAAACCTCATCTTACTGGTGGCCCAAGTGAGGAGGTTCATCTCTTACGAGCCCAGAATCGGGAGCTCTCCGACCGTGTTGATCAACTCCAGGAACTAATGGAACGTATGCTTCAGGAGAACAGACAATTACAACAAACCCTGATAGCTCAGAGACAGCCCGTTCCGATACCGGGTCAGGGGGTACCCGTACAGCCACCCCAACCACCCGCTAATGTGCCTGCTCCACCCTTGCCTCCTGGAGCTCCTGTTGTTCCTCCGCCCGGACCACCCGTGCAACCGGGCCAACCTGCGCCCGGCCCTTGGAAGCAACTCAAATTGAGGACTACGTACGACGGATCTCTCGAGACTTTGCCTTGTTTCTTGCATCAAGTGGACAGTTATATGCGAGAACAAGGACAACTTTTCCCCACGGAAGATAGCCGGGTGCGTTACGTAGCTTCCCTTCTGACAGGTAAAGCGGCTGACTGGATGGTCCTCCAGTTTGACACCCGCTCTCGTGCTATTCGTTCCCTCAACAACTTCATGACTGCCCTGAGAAGGAGGTTTGAGGACCCCTTCCTGGGGGAAAGAGCCAAAACGGAACTCTTACAATTAAAACAAGGCTCTGCTACAGTTCGGGAATTTGCCGATGAATTTCAACGACTGGCAAGTAAAATTGTAGGTTGGCCCGAGACCACCCTGATCCATCATTTCAGGGAAGCCTTGCATCCTGACATTCTGAACTGGTCTTACATGCGGGGCGATCCCGATACCCTCGAAGACTGGATCCTATTAGCCGAGGAAGTGGAAAGCCGCCGACGCTTTATTTCTCTCGTCCGTCAAAAGCACAAGGAAAAAGGCACCCAAAAGCCTCAACCCAAGGCACCACTGCTCGTCCCACGAAATCCCCCACGTCCGCCCCAGGAACGTGAAGCCCGATTTCAGAGGGGTGCCTGTCTTACTTGCGGAGAAATGGGCCACTTTGCAGCCGTTTGCCCGCGCCGCCAGGAATTATTTCGTCCCAGCACGACAACCCGCGCCCGAGGTCGTCCACCACGCAGAGGCACCGCGGCCACCCGCAGCGCAGCTCCGGGAAGACCCACACCCTCTGCACTCCATGCCGGGGACCCAGCCTCCCTGCCTACTACCAACGACCCCGCCGGGTCTCGGATTACAAGTGCCCCATTGGGGGACAACTTTCCCTCTTCGGATGAGGAAAATCCTTGGAATTCTCCAGCCTTAAACCTGGAATCTCCCCTCGACTTGTCAAAAAACGGCTCCGGTCTGTGGTGAATGGAGCGTCTCCACAGACCTCTCAGGATCTTCCTATCAAACCGAATGCTCCTACCAAAATCAAAGAAGTGGACTCCACCGTCTACGTGGATGCAGTTTTACAACACCTTAACGGTGGCCCACAACTACCCATCAAAGCACTAATTGACTCCGGTTGCTGTCGCACTCTCATAAGCGAAGCCACTTTTGCTGCACTCAGAGCCGACTCTGAGGCTTTACCCGCCCCCGTCCAATTTGCCCAAATGGACGGAAGCCATTTCCAGGGGGGTCCAGTTGATCACCGCACCATAGGGGTGGCAATGGGAATTGGTTCCCACTGGGAACAAATAGACTTCACTATAGCCCCTATCCGATTTGAAGTGGTCTTGGGAATTAACTGGATTAAAGGACATAGTCCCAGTATTGATTGGGAAACAAACACTATCTCCTTCGCTAGTCCCACCTGCGACCAGCATCGGCAGAACTTTGCTCTGCTATATCCGCCCGTTCCAGCATTAACCTCTACTGCCCCAGCACCACCGGTTCTACCTGCTGTATACCGGGACTTTGAAGATGTCTTCGACCTTAGGGAATGTGATGCCTTACCCCCCCACCGGGCCTCAGACTGTGCGATTGAAGTGGTAAAGGACTGCACATTAACCAAGAGTAAGATTTACCCTATGAGCGCTTCCGAGCGCACTGTCCTCCGGGACTTTTTGGACAAAAACCTCGCCAGAGGGTTCATTCGCCCTTCGAATGCCCCAAACTCGGCCCCCGCGTTTTTCGTCCGGAAAAAAGAGGGCGACCTTCGCCTGTGCATTGACTTCAGAAAGCTCAATGCGGTTACCCAGACCAACGCCTATCCTATCCCATTAATATCGGATATTTTGGGACAATTACAGGAAGGCCGTGTGTTCTCTAAATTAGACTTGGTGGAAGCTTACTACCGAGTCCGTATCCGCGAAGGGGATGAGCACCTCACTGCCTTCTCTAGCTGTTTCGGAATGTATGAATTCCTTGTGATGCCGTTCGGATTAAAAGGGGCCCCGGGGGTCTTCATGCAACTCATCAATGAAATCCTACATGACCTTCTATATCGTGGGGTGGTGGTCTATTTAGATGACATTCTCATTTATTCGAAAACTATGAACGAGCATGTGGCTCTGGTCCGGGAAGTTCTGCAACGCCTGCGTGACCATCAACTTTTCGCAAAACTAGCTAAGTGCGAATTTCATCAAAGCAAACTCACGTTTTTGGGATACATCATCTCCCACCAAGGTCTTCGCATGGACCCCGCCAAAGTCCAAGCCGTCCTCGATTGGACTCCCCCCACCAACCGTAAGCAAGTACAACAATTTCTGGGATTTGCAAACTTCTATCGGGGATTCATCCCTAACTTCGCCCAGGTGGCTCTACCCATTACGGACCTACTGAAAACTAAGGGAAAAGTAAGCTCGGCTGCCTTGCCCTCCGCAAAAATCCTATGGACTGAGCAATGCCAAGCCGCTTTTCTGGCCCTCAAACGCCTCTTCACTTCGGAGCCGGTGCTACGGCACCCAGACCCAAATCAAATGTTCATTGTGCAAGTCGATGCTTCCGATGTAGCCATGGGAGGGGCTCTCCTCCAGCAAGGACCGGATGGTCTTCTTCACCCTTGCGCTTACTTTTCAAAAAAATTTGCGCACGCTCAATTAAACTGGCCCATCTGGGAGAAAGAGGCCTCAGCAGTTCATCATGCACTGACTCTATGGCGGCAATTCTTGGAAGGGTCTAAAGTCCCCTTTGAGGTTTGGACCGATCACAAAAATCTAGCTGCCCTCACGGGGTCCCATAAGCTATCGGCGAAACAACAACGGTGGGCGGAGTTCTTTGCTCAGTTCCGTTTCACCCTGAAGCACGTCCCTGGGAAGCAGAACGTTCTCGCAGATGCCCTCTCCCGTTTACCACAATATCCGGTAAAACTCGAGAGACCCACCAACTCTCTGTTCACCCCTATGCAACGTGGAGCCCTACCTGTGCTGGCTGTGCAAACTCGATCCCAGCATCAGCACGCCTTACCCAACTTACAAGCTCCGCCAGCCCAACCGGCTGCCCAGCCGCCACCGCAACAGACCGGCGTTCCCGCCCTTCCTACCCCTCCAGCCGCCCAGCCGCCTGCAGTCTGCGCGCCGCCGCACGTAAGCACTAGCCCCATAACTGTTTCTAAGATCACCATGGCCGACGGGGGGGCCCCCTCCAAAATCCCCATCTCCGAGTCCTTTTTAAATGTCCTTCGGGACCAGTGCCTTTTAGAACGCTCCGCTCATACCCTACCTCCTGGTGTTTTGGAACAGGGAGGGTCCTGGTACAAGGACTCGAAATTGTATGTACCCAAAGCTCTCCGGAAGGACGTTTTACATTTAGCTCATGGAGCCAAAACAGCTGGGCACTTTGGGTTTCTGAAAACCCTTCACTTATTGCGCAGACAGTTCTGGTGGGGGGGAATGCGTTCCGACATTGACTCCTTCATCCGCAGCTGTCCCGTTTGTGCCGCTGCGAAACGGTCGCAGGGCAAACCCCCGGAAACGCCCAGCAAACCTTGGGAAGTGATTGCTATGGACTTTATGACTGATCTCCCTCTCAGTGGGGGTAAAACTGTGTTGTGGGTTGTTACTGATTTGTTTTCTAAACAAATACATTTGATTCCATGCGCAGGGATCCCCTCTGCTCAGAAACTGGCCCGCCTCTTCGTGACGCATATCTTTCGTTTACATTCGTTTCCGCGTAAGATAATTTGTGACCGCGGAAGTGGTTTCGTTTCTAAGTTTTGGAAAGCTTTCCTCAAGTTGGTGGGAGTGGAACAAGGGTTGTCTAGTGCATACCATCCTCAAACTGATGGTCAAACTGAACGTGTCAATGCTGTACTTGAATGTTATTTACGCTGTTATGTTAACTACCACCAGGATGACTGGGTGGAACTGTTACCTTTAGCAGAATATGCCTACAATAATGCCATGCATCAATCCACAGGTTTTAGCCCATTTTTTGCTGTGTATGGACAAGATTTCAGTCCTATTGCTCCTGCAGATGATGTAGAGGGGGAGGGGAACCCCGACATTGCCTCCTGGGCACACGCCCTCCGTAACACTTGGCCCTGGCTCGTTAGCAACCTCGACCGGGCCAAGCGTAAATACAAAGCGCAAGCTGACAAACATCGCTCCCCCGGGGGTGATCTGCAAGTGGGTGCTTTGGTTTACCTTTCCACCAAAAATCTCCGTTCCACCCGTCCGTGCCATAAGCTCAGTGCTAAATTCATTGGCCCTTTCCCCATCACCCGGGTCATAAACCCTGTCACGGTGGAACTGGCTCTCCCCAAAACCTTGAGGCGTGTGCATCCTGTTTTCCACATTAGCCTCCTCAAACCCCATGTTGCTTCTCCACAGTGGCATCCGGATCCACCTCCTGCGCAACCCATCATGGTGGGGGGGGGAGGAACACTTCGAAGTCTCCAAGATCCTTGACTCCCGTGTTCACCATGGCAACCTGCAGTATTTAGTCCGTTGGAAACATTTCCCCCCTGCCTATGACGAATGGGTGCGCGCACGGGATGTCTCCGCCCCCGACCTCGTCAACGCCTTTCACATTGCTTACCCAGATAAGCCAGCCCCCTTGCGAACTGGGAGGGGGCCTTGAGGGGAGCAGAATGTCAGGCTGCTATCTCGGTTTCGTTATTGCCTCTGTCTCTGCGCTGTACTGTCTGGCCCTCAAGGTCGCATACCTAGGCCTGGGAACTCAGCTCCTGGGAAACTGTATTCAGCCTATGCTTGTAATCTCCCGCCTTTTCTGCTTTATATTATCTCCCAGCTAGTGAGTCTCTCATAGCTGTCATTTTATTCGTTTGCACTGTATGCCTATTTGACCAGTAAAAGCCATCTGCTTGGACTCTATATGACTTTGTGGTGATTTCTGGTTCTGTGGGCCAAGGGCTGACAGCCCCGTCTTTTGAAAAACCCTTATGCTTTATCCAGTTTAACCCACTGAAAGGTTGGTCAGACCAAGCTGGCTCTGATTACATGACCCTGACCTCAAAAGGGCCCCATCTATAAGGCCCTAACAAAACCAATCCAAAAAAAGATAGAAAAATGGGAGGAAGCACAGAGTCATGCATCTGAGCAAAGGTAAATAAGAGAACCTCAAAAAGCCAAATATTCGGCTTTTTCAGGAATTGCCTATTTGGCTTTGGGGAGATCCCCACGTTTTTGTATTTGGTAAAACCCAAACATGAATATTGGCAAAACTGCTAATTTTGGGTTTATTTTCAGTTCGGGTATATTGAGATGCACAACCCTATATGTGACAGTGTTTATAGTTATTTTCTAGATGCCTGTTTGTTTATATCTACCAACTAAAGGGGCAGTTCGTGCATCTGATGAAGTGGGCTCAAACCTAAAAAATTTATGGTGCAATAAATAGATTAGTGTTTAAGGCAGGGGCCATTTGATTCCTATTTGATTTCTTCTGCAACATGGCTGCCTATCTAGAACCTGAATTTTGTAGATTTGTGAGTAAAATGGTCCAGAAAACTAATAGGATTCTGTACAAGGGTATGGACAGGGACCATTATTTTTCTCTGGTCCACCCCTGAGTAGGCCAGCATGGTGTAGTGGTTAGAGCAGTGATGGCGAACCTTTTAGAGACCGAGTACCCAAACTGCAACCCAAAACCCACTTATTTATCAAAAAAATGCCAACATGGCAATTTAACCTGAATACTGAGGTTTTAGTTTAGAAAAAACAACACATACATTAACATCTTTTGCCTTAAAAGAAAAACGCAATAACAGAGCTTTCAATGATACAAACAACTTTTTATTGAAAGGTAAAAGTTTGCATTTGGCATGCTTTTGAACAATTAATGTTTGTTCAAAGCCCCTAAGCTGGGCGGCGGGGAGTCCAGGGAAGGCACACGCGACGGCTGCTCAACTTACCCGTGCGTGCCCACAGAGAGGGCTCGGCATGCCAAGTCCGGCACGCGTGCCATAGGTTCGCCAATACGGGGTTAGAGGGTCAGACTAGGATCTGGGAGACCAAGGTTCGTATCCCCACTTGTGCCATGGAAGCTTGCTGAGTGACCTTGGGGCAGTCACACTCATTCAGCCTAACCTACCTCACAAGGTTGTTGTGAGGACAAAATGGAGTAGATGAAAATGATGTTAGCTGCCTTGGGTCCCCATTGGGAAGAAAGGTGGGGTATAAACAAATAGCCCTAGTAGGCACAGTTACATGTGGCTCAGGGAAGGGAGATTACAAGCATAGTCACACTTGACATAGATGCTATATCTGGTTTGGTGTTGGGTCTTAGCCCTGGTGAAAGGCACTGAGTTAGCTACAATGTAACAGCAAGTGTGCTATAGTCATTAGAACATTAGATTTGTGCAAGGTAACCAAGGTTCAAATCCCCACTCAGCCATGAAACTCCAAATCTTCAGGTTTCTCTCAGTGTTAAGGAGAAAAATCCTCCTTGAGGAGAATACAAGCTAGCAGCAGTACTATATGTCTCTCAGTCTCAGCTGGCCTCTGGCCTTCAATGTCTTCACAAGTGACAATCAGTTTCTCCTAAGAAATCCTAGAGCATCCACCCCCTCTAACAACTTTAGGACTTCTGCTTCTCCTAGACTCTATGGTATTGTAGCCCTCTGAAGATGGAGTTTTCTCCAGGTAACTGAGAAATTCCTGGAGAAATCCAGGCCACATGTTGAGGTTCGCAACTCTACTCACAGTGTACTTATGATGATTAAATGCGGGGAGAGGATCCTATGGAAGTTGCCCTGAACTTCTTGGAAGAATAGCAGAAGATATATAGATAAGTCCCTTGTGCTGAATTGTGCTAGCTGCTGCCTCTGTGCAATGGCTACTTTGAGAAACCCTCAACAGCAAATTAAACATACTTCTGATGGAGCTGAATGCATTTGAAGAATGTCTCATATATGTGATATGTGAACTCAAGCTGCTTATGCTTGGGGTATCCTTGAATGTGTGAAGACTGCAGATATGTTCCATTATTAATGAATTCAGTATTTACTGTTAATATTACCTTAATTAAGCATTTGGAATGAGTCAAACATGGCCTTGGCTATATGTGGAGTGGAAATAGTGTCAACTTTGATTTTAGCCAAATTGCCAAAGAAATTCAATCAATGTTGCAGTTGTCAACTTTGTTTAATGCTACAAATGTGAATTAAGCCATAACCAGGCTTTGGATGTGAATCCAAGAGTGCAGGATTTCCTTTAAGTATTCTTTTTGGGAAGATATTTCTTTTCAGTTGGATTAGTGTATTGAAAAAATATATGACTCATTTCAGCTTTTACATGAAGAGTGTAATTATGAGAAATACGAAGCCACATAATTCTCAGAGATTACATATATCAGCCTAACTTAAACAACGATGGTTCTCTAAGCAATATCCTGCCAAGGAACAAATCACGATGGGTAGCCGTGTTTTTCTGTGCCAGTAAAAAAGAGCAAGAGTCCAGTAGCACCTTAAAAACTAACAAAATTTCTGTAAGTGCTACTGGACTCTTGTGCTATTGGACTCTTGCTCTTTTCTACTGCCAAGGAACAATTCCTTTAACAGGGAGACCAAAAAGCTAGCATTACTAAAAGAGAGAAGGAGAAGGAGGAGAAATTATGATGATGAAATTGAGGCCAAACTACACATTCCATGGGAAATCTGTGATTGAGGATGCTGAGAACATGTTCAGCAGGCAAAGACACCATTTTGGATAGCTGTGGTCATTCATTAACTCATAGTATGCTGAAAAGCTTTGCAGATACACAGTAGTGATGCTATGCAGCTTCATAAGCAATGTTTCCAAAGTAGTTTTAAAAAGCATACAATGAATTAAAAAATCAGTCGCTAAATTTAAGAAAATCTAATCTGCAATCATTAAATAGGTCCAAAGCAGCAGCATTCGTGCATTGGGGCAGTGTTTCCCAACCCGTAGGTTGGTACCCAAAAGTGGGTCATGAAGCCTCTGAAATAGGGTCGCAGGCCAGCCCTCCCTACTGGCAGCTCCTGCCCTGTCCATCCTTCTTTTTCTTTCTCCTTGCCAAATTCTCACATTCTCATTTCCCCCTCTTTCTTTGTGAGAATAACATGGAGAGAAAAAAGCCATCAAACAACTAGTAACTTCCCTGAGGTAGCTGAAAGAGGAGGCGGAGGCTGGAATAGATGGGAGCTGTTCAACATGCCATGGAAAAACCAGAGGAAGATAGAAAGAGGTGTGTGTATGCATAGGCTCTGACTTGGTGCTGCTCTTTCAGCAGCCCAACCTCTTGCCCAGCCACCTGCATTGGTTAAGAACATAAGAAAAGACATGCTGGATCAGACCAAGGACCATCAAGTCCAGCAGCTTGTTTACACAGTGGCCAACCAGGTGCCTCTAGGAAGCTTCACTGCCCTCTATTTGGTGTGGAAGATGTATTGCACCAATCTTCTTGCCACCAACTTCTTCACTGCCACCTGCCATCTTTGTGTATTTCCTCAACCAAGCCCCCCCTGAGCGGGCATCCTCAAACTTCAGATCTTGCTCAGTTGGCAGAGAAGAAGGAAGTTGGGGTTCATGGTGGGGGCACCCTTTGTATGATGTTTGATGGTTTCTAAAACCATCTGGTTGGGCACTGTAGAGTATAGAATGCTGTAATAGATGGGTGACATGGTCATAGTTTGCCTAGGGCACCAAAAACCTTGGGACAGTCACTCACCTCATGAAGTAAATTTAGACATGTGGCTCACCATTAAAAACAACAACAGATTGGGAACCATTGCTTTAGACGATTGGGAACCACCCCCATACAATTGCACTGCAATTGCCATTATTCTACTGATGACTTCAGATGACACTGGTAACTATTTGCAGTTCTCCATCATATTTCCAGGAACTACTGTATTGCACACGTTTTTATTGTTGTGGAACTGAAGCCGGAGGGAAGGGAGGTGCTTGGGGTTTTTAGCTGGATGTAAGCTGTAATGTTTTACTAGCTATTTATAAGCCACCTTGAGCCAAGAGAAAAGGCATGGTATAAATATTTTAATAAATAAATATAAAATAATGTGTGCAGAGTGGATGATTTCAGTACTACTAGTCCAGTTGATCCTTCCTATCCATTGCAGCCTCCTGGATTCACATTCTAGCTGTATCTGAAGAAGTGAGCTGTGGCTCACGAAAGCTCATACCCTGCCAGAAAATATTTTTGTTAGTCTTTAAGGTGCTACTGGACTCTTGCTCTTTTCTACTACTGCAGACAGACTAACACGGCTACCCACTGTGAATTATCTTCATGGAAGGCACCACATTTAGCCGTACAGAATGGAAATCCATCAACCTTGTAAAGAAACTTGCACAGGTACAGACAGACATCTTTTTTCTCACCAAATGCAGAAGACTCAACATCATACCTAAGGGACTAAGAATAAAGAATCCACTGCAGTCTACTTACCCCACTAACCAAGGTGAAAGATTGTGTCATGCTTTCTCCAAGAAACTACTAAAACATTTGATCAGCATCTTATACCAGAAACAGAAACAGATCAAGGAAAAGCTTGCTGAACTTGACTCTTCCCTACATAACCATCCTGTTTCAGAAACCTTTCATAACAGAAGAAGGGACACCTACAAATTGTAACTGACTAGGGCTGTTGAAAAAAAAAATCGGTAGAATTCGGATTTGGCAAAATTCGGCCCGTTTTATTCAGGCCGTGCCAAAGTCCGAACTCCCCCGCTTCGGATCCCCGAAATTCGGGGGGATCCGGAGTTCAGGGGAAAATTCGGCCTCCGCGCGCCTTCAGGGGGATTCCCTGAAGGCGCACGGGGGGCCCTTTAAACAGATCTGTGCCTCCCAGCTGGGAGGCGCAGTTCTGTTCAAAGGGCCCCCCAACAAGCCCCTCTGCGCTGTCTGCGCAGGCAGTGCAGAGGGGTTTAAAGACCCCCCCAGCCTTGCCGGGACTCTCGGCAAGGCTGGCGGGGGGCTGTCAAGCCCCTCTGCATTCTCTGCACAGAGAGTGCAGAGGGGTTTAGACCCCCCCCCAGCCTTGCCGGGACTCCCAGCAAGGCTGGCGGGGGGCTGTCAAGCCCCTCTGCGCTCTCTGCGCAGAGAGCGCAGAGGGGTTTAAAGAAGTGGCAAGTACCAATCAGATCCTGTGATGTTTGAGGGGAAGGAAGAAATACAACCCTCCCCCCCTTGGTCACGCTACCTTTTTCGGGCCGGGAAGGTCCTCCAGCCACGCACTTAAGATCCATTTTGAAGTACCGGAAGACCTCTAGGAAACAGTACTATCGTATTGCAGGATGTCTGCCGGCAATGGGGAGAAGAGAAGCACAGAAGCACGCAGGACAGGAAGTGAATTCCCTTGGTGCACCAACCAAAAAGTTTGCTATTTAAAACTACAAAAAGGGGACGACGGAAGGTCCGCAGCTACATAGTTTCCGGCCGACTTCCTACTTCCTGTTCTTGTCGACCTAGAGTGTCCAAAACAACTCGATGGTATTTCAAATTTCAAAAACCTGTTTTTTGGCTGTTTTTTGAGGATTTCCAGCGGAACATCTAAGCGATTAGGTTCAGCATGAACTACTACTCTATCCTACTTTGGAAAGATACCTTTTAAGACTTGCCGAATTTGCTGAAATAAAACATCAAAAATATCTCCAACCATTGATAAAGCATACAAATATATCACAATGGCTCAATTAACTGAAACACTACAGAAAGAAACTCAAAAACAAAATAGAGATAAATGGAAATCCTTCTACGAATATATTAAAACCAAAAAATGATAACAAAACTTTATAAGACAGCAGATTCATAATGGAGATTGAATATAACCTATCAACAAGTTAATGTATTATTACAACCTATCAGGGGGCGGTATTAGATATGCCAACGTTGTATAACATTAATACACGTATTTATCTCTCTTTCTATATATATATCTTTTCATTTCTTTTTAATTTTATTCCCCTGCCCCTTTTTCCTTCTGTATCCCATTTTCTATTAAAAACCAATAAAAATATTTATTAATAAAAAAAATATATCTCCAACCCGCTGAACCCTCGTAAGTAATTATGGAAAAAATAATTCAAGATATGTTAGCTCAGCAAAATGAGACATCTGCAAAACAGCATAAACAGCTGTTAAAACAACAGGAGCAGATGTTAAAACAGATGGAACAGATGATGAATATGATGAATACCCAGCCAATTACTCAAATAATGAATGAGGAAGACGTTGAAGACCTGGTCCCCCAAGATGACAAGATACATGAAGAACAGAAGAACTCTGTAGAGGAACTGGGAAACTTCATTCAGCAATGTGTAACAATCCAGCTGTCAACAAGAGATTTGAATATGGGTGGCTTTGAACTCTGTTTCTTTAACCTGCATGATGAACTTTTCAATGTTTGCTTGGAGGATTTAAAGAGCAGGAAAACTGGACTTGACAGGATTCTTTTTTGAATTTGGGGTGGAACAGACCACAACATGGATTTACTATGAAGATCGTCTACTTGCAGAAGGGACTTTACTAACAACCTCCAAGGATGACCTTCGATGTTTACAGATAATGGAGAAAAGAAGGAGATGCTGGAAATTCCGGGCAAAGGGACTAATTTAAAAGAGTTTGGTCTTTCTTGCTGATATGATTAAAAGGAACTGGTTAAAAGGATTGGTTTAAACGGAAACATAACAATATTTGATATAGATTTACCAGAATTGCAAGATGTTTGAATTTAGAAGAGTTTGGTTCTTTTTGTGGATATGATTAAAATGAACTTGTTAAAAGGACTGACTTTAATGGAAATAGCTTTATATATGATTATGATTTATTGAAATTAATATGTTTGAAATGAAAGTTAGGGTGAAATGGAAAATTAATTTTTAATGGAAGGAGGGAGGTGTAGGGGAAGTTAATACTTTCTTAATTTTTTTAACTATATATAAATACCTATTTGTTTTTATCTCTTATTGAGTACCTTAATTGTTATCAATAGGATGATTTTAAGAATAATTTTTGATTTAATCCCTTACTTATAGCTTTTATTAATTTTATGTTAAGCACTGATTTAATGATGCTAGATAGGATAAGAGTATATTAATTAAAATAGTAAAGGGATTAGCCCCGTTAGCAAAAGTTTATATATTTATTTCTAGACAGAAGAGGGAGAGGGGGAAGTCAATTTATTGTTAATTTAGGAATTT
This sequence comes from Euleptes europaea, assembly GCF_029931775.1. Classification (NCBI taxonomy): domain Eukaryota; kingdom Metazoa; phylum Chordata; class Lepidosauria; order Squamata; family Sphaerodactylidae; genus Euleptes; species Euleptes europaea. The sequence continues at coordinate 82,675,287 of NC_079315.1, read as the reverse complement.
TAAGTGTTTTTTTTCAGTATTACTAGTATTGGATATTGTTTTATATGTTAACATGTCAATTTAAGAAAATAAAAAAACATTTTAAAAAAACAAGCTGACAAGGGAGGAGCCATTGTCATAATGGACAAGCCTAAATATATACAAGAAGCTGAACGACAGCTCTCAAACACCAGTTTCTACAGGCTGCTATTCACAGACCCCACTCAGGAATACCAGTGAGAACTCAACAAAATCATGAAGAAATTACCAAAACACATACAAGAACGAATTGATATGGATTCACCTTAAGAACCTCGACCAGGCACTTTCTACCTCCTGCCTAAGATACATAAACCTGGCAACCCTGGACGCCCCATTGTTTCAAGCATTGGAACCATCACCGTAGGAGTAGCAGGATATATGGACTCCCTTCTGAGACCATATGTCATTAATACCCCCAGCTATGTCCGAGCTAGAAAAGATTTTGAAGTGTAAGGATGTGACTCTGGCCACCAAGACTAGATTAATTCATGCCATCATATTCCCTATTACTATGTATGGGTGTGAAAGCTGGACAATGAAGAAAGCTGATAGGAAGAAAATAGATTCCTTTGAAATGTGGTGTTGGAGGAGAGTGTTACGGATACCGTGGACTGCCAAAAAAACAAATCAGTGGGTTATAGATCAAATCAAGCCTGAACTGACCCTAGGAGCTAAAATAACTAAACTGAGGCTGTCGTATTTTGGTCACGTCATGAGACGACAAGAGTCACTGGAAAAGACAATCATGATAGGAAAAGTAGAGGGCAGCAGGAAAAGAGGAAGACCCAACAAGAGATGGATTGACTCAATAAAGGAAGCCACAGCCTTCAATTTGCAAGATCTGAGCAAGGCTGTCAAAGATAGGACATTTTGGAGGACTTTCATTCATAGGGTCGCCATGAGTCAGAAGCGACTTGACGGCACTTAACACACACACACACACATGTCCGAGACACCACAGACTTCCTAAGGAAACTACAGTCCATCAACTGTCTCCCAGAAAACAGCATTCTAGTCACCACGGATGTGGAGTCTCTATACAGCAACATCCCCCATGACGTCGGGCTACAAGCCATTAGAAATACCATCCCTGATAACAACACAGCAGATCTGGCTACACAACTCTGCAGGTTTGTTCTCACTCACAACTACTTCCGGTTTGGTAAGGACTTATATCTTCAAATCAATGGCACTGCCATGGGCACTCACATGGCTCCACAATATGCCAACATTTTCATGGCAGATCTAGAACAACGTTTTTTGAATTCATACCCACTGGCACCTCTCCTTTACTTGAGATTCATTGATGACATTTTCTTTGTCTGGACTCATGGCAAAGAAGCCCTTGAAAGATTTCACCAGGCTTTCAACTGACTTCCACCCCACCATCAATCTAACTATGAATTACTCTGAACAAGAAATCAACTTCCTAGACACCACAGTACGGATCCATGGGGGACACACAAGCACCACATTGTACCAGAAACGTATCTACATGCGTCCAGCCACCACCCCAACCATATCAGACAATCCATTGTCTATAGTCAAGCCCTACGCTATAGTCGCATCTGCTCCAATCCTTCAGACAGAGATACACACTTGAGAGACCTACAGCAAACATTTTTGCAACTACAATATCCTGCTGATATGGTGAGAAAGATGATTGAGAAGGCCAGAATGATACCCAGGCACAACTTACTACAAGATAAGCCCAGAGAGAATGACAACAGAACACCTCTGGTTGTCACTTATAGCTCCTAACTAAAACCAGTCCAATATATTATTAAGGACCTACAGCCAATGCTGGATTGTGACACTTCCCTCTCTGAAGCACTGGGGGTGGGGGCGTCCTTTTCTTGCTTACAGACAGCCGGCTAACCTAAAACAACTTCTCACCCATGATGATAAACTACTTAACAGGAACATGGACTCTGGCACCAAGGCCTGCAACAAACCAAGGTGCCAACTTTGCCCTCATATAGATTCTAGGAAAATCATCTCTGGACCCACCAATGTCAGCCATACTATCTCAGGTTCATACTCCTGTTCATCTTATAATGTGATTTTTTGCCATCACATGCCAGCAATGCCCTTCCACAATCTACATTGGACAAACAGGTCAGTCTCTTAGACAAAGATTAAATGGACATAAGTCTGACATCAGAAACCACAATATTCAAAAACCAGTGGGAGAAAATTTCAACCTTCCAGGACATTCTGTTGCAGATTTAAGAGTAGCAGTTCTCTTACAAAGGAATTTCAAAGGGAGATTGGAAAGAGAAACTGCTGAATTACAGTTGATATTCAAACTAAAGACAATGCATTTACCTGGGCTGAATAAAGACCTTGCATTTCATTACCAATGCTGATTTCTCCACATCCATCTCTCCCCTGGACATCACACACTCTTCTGCATACCACACCTAATCCCATCACGCCTGCTATTCACATTTACATACTGTTAACATTTTCATACTAATGCTTGTCAGAATTCACTCTCCTCTACTTAAAAACAGATGGATTCACATTCTAGCTGTATCTGAAGAAGTGAGCTGTGGCTCACGAAAGCTCATACACTGCCAGAAAATATTTTTGTTAGTCTTTAAAGTGCTACTGGACTCTTGCTCTTTTCTACTACTTCTAAACCGCACAGCAATAGTTGCAATATTAGCCACTTTTTTTTCCCCCCCAAAAGATGCTTTAATAGTGTTTCAGAACAATCTTTATAGGTTGGGGCTGAGGCCACTGTTTAAAAGGTTCTGGTGCTGGAGAGTACATTCCAGAAGATGTTGCTTAGAGGCTATTGCGCTCATTCCTGAGAGTTACTTTGTGGACTTCTATTTTGTCACACATGCACTGGAATGGAAGGAGTGTGGGGATTCCCTGTTGAGTCGGCCTTCAACTAAAAAAGGAGGTTGGTTGTGGAATCCTCACAGGATTTACTCACACTAGTATATATATATATATATATATATATATATATATATATATATATATATATATATATATATATATATAAAGGTGCCAGGATATTTTTGCAATCAAGCATTTTCTCGGGTACTACTCTGTATATTAATTCTTTCACAAGTAAAAGCTTATGGCTGTACCATGACTACATAACTGTCATTTCACTATCGCAATGGTGCTAGTGAGTCAGTTTGAGACTGTAGACAGTAAAACCCCTATTTAATGACCAGCTCCAGACATAAAATGTATGCTTTTCTGTCTGCCTGCGGTTGCTGTTCTAGTTACTGAATAAATGGCTCTATCTTCAAAAGATCTGGCTGACCTGCTGATTTGAAACCGCTTCCCAACAGCAGTTAACAGTGGACCCCCAGCTGAGATCAAAAAAGTGCTCCATCTGAGTTGAAAGAAGGCCTTTCTAAAGGAAAGAAGGCCATGGAATCTTCTGTGGAGTAAAAAATGTAAATACTTCTAAGCCGTGTCTATTTGGCAGTAAACTACTTGGGCATAAACCAATAATGCCATATCCCACCTTGGGAAATGAAAATATGTTGTTAGTTCTTATTTGTATCAAAAACAGTAGATATTTTTACCCAAGTAATGAAATACTATCTAGTGTTCCCTTACAAGTGGACCTTATCCAAAGATAGAACCAGGGCATGCAAGGGAAGAAGAGGAAGACATGGACTTCCTGGCTAAGGACTAGAGAATTCCTTCTTTCTTTGCCTCTATGGCCTAGGGTTGCCAGGTCCCTCTTTGCCACCAGTGGGAGGTTTTGGGGGCGGAGCCCGAGGAGGGCAGGGTTTGGGGAGGGGAGGGACTTCAATGCCATAGAATCCAATTGCCAAAGCAGCAATTTTCTTCAGGTAAACTGTTCTCTATCAGTTGTAATAGCAGGAGATCTCCAGCTAGTGCCTGGAGGTTGACAACCCTACTATGGCCTCATCCTTATTCCAAGGATTTATTTCATTTTTCCCTCAACAACTACTCTGTGAGGTAGGTTCAGCTGAAGAATAAGAACTGTCTCAAGGTAACCCAGATGGTATCACAGATTCAAATTCATTACTCCTTGGTCCAAGTCTAACATTCTAGCCATACCACACCAGCTTGTAATGAAGAGTTCAGTATCTGTACCAGGTAGAGTAGGTAAGTATATGGTGGTTCAGATATAACATTACGCCATTGTATACCTGTTGTTAAGTGATCAGGAGCCTTAATTTCCACACCCCAATCCCTCCCCCATCCTTCCAAGTGCAAATTTCCTCTCCTTAATTGCTGTTAAACATTATACCCATACTAGTGTTCAGTGCTCTTCTATCCTCAAAGCTTTTTAATATGTGTATTAAGGTGTGCTAATGTACTCCTATAAGTTTGTCTTTGCTGGGAGGCTAAATAGAAAGTGTTTGTAGAGTTTTAGCAAAGATCTCCTCTGGTGTGAATGAATGAGCAAGTAAGGACAATTCCCGGATAAAGGAAGAAAGTTCTCATGGTGGTTCTGTGTCCATTTTTTGTTCTGCCTGTTCAGATAAGGTGTGCAACATTCACCTTGCTCCTCAGCAAGGTGTTTTAATCTGACATTTTTTTCCCTAGAGGAGACTTAACCTCCAAAGCCAGGAGGTAAGCAATGGGTCAGTGGAATTTTCCTTCTTGTGTGTTTGTCAGCAACACAAATGAATACTGGTAACCTACTGAACTATTAAGAATTTTGCAATATTTCTGAGCTCAGGGCATCTCTTCTTGAGCAAACAGCAAAAATAAACACCACCACATTTGGAGATAGTCCATGATCTCAGCAACTAGAGGACTCTCCATAACAAACAAGGGTCAGTAGGGGTGGGCAGGCCACTGATGAGAGACCATGTGGTGCATCATAGCAGAGAATGAAAGAGAAAAGCGATATCCTGTCTTGTACATCAGTTTGTCATTCTCCGGGCGTCAATGAAGCAATCAGCAGCCCTTCAAACAATAAACTAAGCAAAGCCAACTTAACCCATAAATAACAGTGACCACCTGTGCTGGGGCCAAGCAATCTCACTGCTGCCCAGATGGGGCAAGTGCAAGCTGTGGTAGGAGCCTACTCCTCTTCTTTTCCTCCTTCCTTTGAAGGAGCAGAGCTATGGGCAGTTGCCCCCCCCCCAAGTGCACGGCCTTGGACATAGGTTCCTGTTGTCTATTCACTAAGACTACCCTTGCTGTCACTGCACACGCAGTGAAGATAGAGGCCAGCTTTGATTTTATGTTCCTTGAGTTGAGCACCATAGATGGTTTAAGGATCTTGCCAGCAAGGGTCCCTGGCGGAGCTGATGGAAGTAATCTCAGATTTGATATTGAAGACCCATGGATGATAGTCCTTGGAGTCTTCAACATACATGCCAAGATTGCCTTATCAAGTCAAGCTCAGAATTTCATGTTTGCTGTGAGAACCATGGGTCTGTCTGCTTGCCAGTGATATGATTAAAGGGTAGGAGGTTCAGCTGTTGTTATGGTCAGATCATTGTTTTCTAGAGATATGGTTGAGCTTGTTGCCTCTTTCCTGCAGATGCAGCGGACTGATTCAGATGGTCCACCCTCAGAGATGAATGAATCTTCTTGGTTTTCAGACAGCTCTGGGAAATTTTGACAGACATCCTGGTGATTCAGTGGAGTCCCTTGTAGCCGCACTGAATTATGGGCTGGCTGAGGTCATAAAAGAGTTGCTTCTTGGTTCCCTATCCTATACTCTGGTCCTGTGATTCACCAGGGTTTTTTTTAAAAGAAGATTGCTTGAGGAGAACTTGGAATGAATCAGACAGAACACATCATAGAGCCCATTTGCAGGCCTATGAGGCGGTAGTGATGAAGGTGAAAAAAGGGTTTTCTTAACCACCATGGTGTCAGATGAGTTTGGGCCAATTCAATTGTTTAAAGTGGTTTCTGAATTAATAACACCTAAATCCAACCCTGTTCTGATAATTTGCCCCCTGGCTACAATGTTTTTGTGAGCTTCTTTGCTGATAAATATTGAACATATAAGCGGATATTTTACTTTATAAAGAAAAGGGAGGATTGGAGATCTCTGTAAGCTGCTTTGAGTTCCCATTGCGGATAAACGAAGTAAACAAATAAATACCCCTCTTTTAGCAAGAAAGACACCTTGTTCAGAACTTCAGAGTGAAATGCTCGCTACGTTTCAAAGGGGATTAGAATTATATGAAATAACTGAAGGCAGATCAGCAATGACATTTTCTGGTACAAAGTTTTATCTAATTGTCTGTAATGACAAAGTCATTAAAGATATGCATTTGGAAAGTAACCAATCAAAATCCAATTGAAACGTACTGCATCTGTTAATCTTGCAAGTCTAATTAATCTGAATGAAATTGCCTCCAACTTTTGCTAAGGAACTTAACAGACCCCAACCGAACGTTATTTTTGGGCAGTGCTGAAGTCTGTGATTGCACTCTGCTTTCAGATTCCATCTCTCTATACCAGCTTTAATCCCCCCCCCCTTTCCCAAGATGCTAATGGGGAGGAAAAGTGCAGTGAAGGGAGAGAATGACTCAGCAGTTCTGTTCCTGACAAGGACCTTTTCCAACCAGAACTGTTAACCAATTAACAGTGCATTCCTAAATGCATTGGTTTTAGAAGGGCATAATTCTGCTAAGGAATGAGCTGTTAATGGGCTAAAATTTCTGGTTGGGGAAGGTCCCTGTCAGGGACAGAACTCCCCCATAGTATGAGTATGCAAATACAGATTTATGTTATGGGGTCCTGCAGGGTTCCATCTTGTCCCCCAAGCTATTTAACATCTACATAAAACTTTTGGGAGAGATCATCAGGGGATTTTGAGTAAAGTGCCACCAATATGCTGATGACACTCAACTCTACATCTCCTTAATAGGTGAGTCAGGTGGGTTTGTAGAGGTCATGAACAGTTGCTTGGAGACAGTAATGTGATGGATGAGGGCCAATAAACTAAAACACAATCCAGAGAAAACTGAGGTGCTGCTGGTCAATGATAAAGCTGCTTGAGGACTGAGGAGTCAGCCTGTCCTGGAGGGAGCTGCACTCCCCCTGAAGAAACAGGTTCATTACTTGGGGGTACTGCTGGATCCTGGCCTACAGTTGAAGGTCCAGATCTCCCATGAGGAGTGGAGTGCCTTTGATCAGCTTCAGCTGTTATGCCAGCAATGGCTTTTCCTTGAAAAGTGTGACCCGGACACAGTGATCCATGCTATGATCAAATTCAGGTTAGATTAATGTAATGTGCTTTACATGGGGCTACCTTTGAAAATGGTCCAGAAACTTCAACTCGTCAAAAATGCAGTAACCAGTCTATTGTTGGGGAAGGATATAGGGATTGTATCATCCTAGTGCTGAAAGAACTGCACTGACTGCCCATTTGTTTCTGGGCACAGTTCAAAGTTCTGGTTCTTACCTTTGAAGCCCTCAGGGGCTTGGGTCCAGGACCACCTCCTCCCATAATGTTGAGCCACCAGTTACATTCTGGCTCATAACCCCTGCTCTCTGTGCTCTTGCCTGTGGTGGGCAGGCAAGTGGCAATGAGACACAGGGAGGGCCAGCATGGTGTAGTGGTTAAGAGTGGCAGACTCTAATCTGGAGAACCAGGTTTGATTCCCCACTGCTCCACATGCAGCCTGCCGGGTGACCTTGGGCTAGTCACAGTTGTCTCAGAACTCTCTCAGCCCCACCTGCCTCACAAGGCGACTGTTGTGGGGAGGGGAAGGGGAGGCGATTGTAAGCCGCTTTGAGACTCCCTAAAGTAGAGAAAAGCAGGGTATAAAAAACAACTCTTCTTTTTCAGTAGTGGCCCCTCTCTTGTGGAATGCCATTCTCTTGAGGCTCGCTTGGTGCCCATGTTTCTCTCTTTCAGGCCCAAGCACAAAATGTAGTTGTTTTTGCCCAGGGTTTTAATTAAGGGATTGATCTTTTGACACAATTTTATGTTACCCATGACATACATAAGGAGGCACAAAAGTTAATCAGAATGAGTTTCCTTGTTTGTGGTGGGAGGAGGACTAGCTAACCCACACATATGCATTTATGTATCACAGTTAATGAGAGTTAGTTTTTACTGCGATTCTCTGTGCAACAAGGGAGTGGGGGAAGGTGGGCGAGAGAAGGCGCATGCCTGAACACAGCAACCGGTTGCTTTTGTGCACAGTCAATCAAAGATGACTTCTGAATGCAGCCATTCCTCCTCAAAACTTTCAGTAACGTTCAGGGATGTCATATCAATCTCTTGTTACTTCTCATCAACATTCACATCCCCTTACTTTTGTAACTTTATTCTTACATTTATTTGGCTCACATGCTATTATTAGCAACAATAATACTTATTTTGCAATATGTTACATGTACACTATTGGTATAATTTTTAATACACCTGATTTCCCAGTAAGCCATGAGAAAAATGAACATTTCAGAGTCTAAGGAGCCAGTTTCATTTTTTTTAAGGTCAGCATCACATTTTAGTCAACAACCCAGTGCTAGGCAGACTATTTCCCTGTCTATGGGCTAACAGCAAACATATGGGTGATCAGATGTTTAGGGCTGTAGTATGTCAGACCATTAAATCAAATGGCAGTGCTTACAGCACAGCTTGCATATGTTCCATAGTGATGCTCTTTGATTGCTCCATATGGCAAAAGATACAAGGACCAAGTCTCAGGTGCCCTAGCTTTTATCTGTTTGATGCTGTTCCTTTCTTTGAAATTTGTAATACTGAGGTTGACACAAATTCTTAATGAATGTTTCCCGGTTGGATGCTCTGACTCATAAAAAGTCTTGTTGGAGAAAAATCAAAGGCATTGGATAACACAGTTTACATGTTGTCCTAATCTCACCTTCTGGACCTAGCTAAATTGCACTTCTCTCCATATGTAGCTAGGATCCAGCATACTACTATGACAGTTTCCCTGCATGGTCAGAGATGTCTTTCCCTGGAAATGTCCTGTATGATTACCTGTAATATTGACCTCTAAAGATCTCTTCTTTTGTCCCTTTCTGTAAAGCATTGGCCCTTTTCAGAATTTAAACATTGATGGCTAGGGTTGCCGCCAGGTCCCTCTTTGCCACTGGTGGGAGGTTTTTTGGATGGAGCCTGAGGAGGGTTGGGGAGGGGAGGTATTTCAATGCCAAAAAGTCCAATTCCCAAAGTGGCAATTTTCTCCAGATCTCTATTGGCTGGAGATCAGTTGTAATAGCAGGAGCTCTCCAGCTAGCATCTGGAGGTTGGCAACCCTATTGATGGCTGTAAGAACATAAGAAAAGTCCTGCTGCATCAGACCAAGTCCGTTAAGTCCAGCAGTCTGTTCACACAGTGGCCAACCAGGTGCCTCTAGGAAGTCCACAAATAAGATGACTGCAGCAGCACCATCCTGCCTGTGTTCCACAGCATCTAATATATTCGGCATGCTCCTCTGATCCTGGAGATATCCATGGCTGTCCTTTTCTTTGGCTATACTGCTAATCCAAGGTGTTTGTGTCAGTTGGACAGAGCAGCCTTGCCTCCCCCCTCCTACTGAAGCCCAGTGATCTCCCCAAAGTGCTGATCCCAGGGGACAGGAGGCCCTCAAAACAGCATGAGAGGCGATTATGAGTCTGCAGCACGGTGGGGAAATTTGTGGATTTATTTATTTATTGCTGTCAAGTCAAATCTGACATTGCAGCCCAGTAGGATTTCAGGGCAAGACATTCAAAAGTGGTTTGCCACTGCCTGCCTCCGTGTCACACCCCTGGTATTCCTTGTAGGTCTCCCATCCAAATACTTGCCAGGGTCGACTCTGCTTAGCTTCTGAGATCTGACGAGTTCAGGCTAGCTTGGGCTATCCAGGTCAGGGCTGGTGGGAATTAACCCTCCCCTTTTGTTAGAGGAAAAGATAGTGTGACTCGAACCCCTAGTCTCAATCTTCCACACTGGTTAGGGTTGCCAACCTCCAGGTACTAGCTGGTGATCTCCTGCTATTACAACTGATCTCCAGAAGATAGAGATCAGTTCACCTGGAGAAAATGGCCGCTTTGGCAATTGGACTCTATGGCATTCAAGTCCCACCCCAAACCCCACCCTCCTCAGGCTCCGCCCCCAAAACCTCCCGCTGGTGGCAAAGAGGGACCTGGCAACCCTAACACTGGTGGATCTCAGGTATACATCCACTATGCTTTTTTTTAACCTTTGCATGATAAAAACGGAAAATTACAATATGTTCAGGACTTATAAAATAATGAATGTATTTACGTAAGTAATGTAATTCAGTGCCACAAGATGTGGCAATGGAAGCTGATTACATGGCTTTAAAGGAGGAATTCATGGGAGGTGACCAGCAGACGGTGATAAATTGTCATGACTAAATGGAAGCTCTAAGGCAGTAAATTTGTCACACAAAAGGCTGACTTTGTCACACAAAAGGTTTCTTTCTTTTCTTTCCTTTTTCTTCTCTTTTAAACACACCGGTGTTCTTTTCTGGGGATGCCAAAACCTTGGCTTCACAAATGTCTGGTTATCTAGGTATGCATCTGGACAAACCTCAGTTTTATGCCTCAGTTCACTATCCAGTGCTGGAGATCTGTGCGAGGAAGCCAGCTTCTGTGCATACCTGTCCTTCTCAGAATGAGGGCATAAAAAGTGCATCCTTCCCCAGTGTGATCATGGTAGAATAAAACATGACTCCAAACATTTTCATAGCAAACTAAAGGATGAAAGGACAGTCTCTTCATGTTTAGTCTCTGTTGTAGGACAAATACTTATAATTAAACTGAAACCAAAATCAAAACATAGTCTGAGGGGAAAAGCCAAGAAGACACATCAAGCATGTATAATCTTCCCCTGCCCCCTTTACAGTTTCCTGGGATGTATTGTTGTCAACTCGTACCACAGAAAATCCTCTCAAGCCAAAAATCCTGTTTTCTTCTGACCAGTCAGTCACCATCTGGAAGTATTTCAAGACCTCGTTATTTAAAAGTGCTGAAAAAATTGGCCTTTTTTGTTTGCTACATTTCACTCACACATCTATGAATTTAGGGTTTCCAGAAGCTCAATGCTTGTTTCTCTAAGAGGGGCTCGGATAAACCAGAATATATATCAGTATGTGCATACCAAGGAAACTTTTCAATATTTGAGCCAAGACAAGGTTCCTGTAGTTCTGATTACCCCTGAGAATAGAAGGAGACTTATAGAAGTTGGCTGCTGCTTGGAATTTTTACTATTATTCTACTATTTGCATTTTTTTTAAAAAATGTTTGACGCTATTAAGCAGAAATTAGCCGTATTCTTTCCAGTTGCTTTTCTATATTTAGAAACTTCACATACATGTTTCAGTAGATTTTGTTCCTTGATGGAAATCAAAAGCAAACATTCTGTGATGTTGAAAGGGGTTTCAGTTGTTTCACATGTGTTAAATAAATGTACTTTCAATATAGGACAGTACCATGTCCAAATTAAAAAATATATACTTCCCTATAGCAACATGGTTTTGGCTCCAGTTCCTATTGCTCCATTTTTGGACCAACATAATAAATGTATAAGTACAATGTCAGTAACATGTCCCTTTAAGCTGGTTTTATTTCCATATATTCTCATCAATGTTCACTCTGACTCGTCCATTCAAATTTAAACTATGTGGATGCAATGGTAAGAAAACCAGGCATGGTTAGTATTTAATGCTAAAATAGTTAGTTGGGTGGGCTGTTATTTATTTATGTATTGATCAAATAGTCTACCTTTCTCACTGAGGGTGGATTAAAAAATTTCAAACCATGCACAGGAACAGTAGAAGGGCAGACAATAAACAAGGTAATAAAATTGGATTAGAAAGTTAGGAAACATTGCAGTGAAAACAGCGTAAGACATGACATAAGAAATGTGAAAATGGGATTACATAAATTAGAAACAATGCAGTAAGAACAAGTTAATGTATACAATAAACAGTGCTGTAAATTACAGCCCTGTTCCCTTTGTAAAAGCATCCTCCTGAACAATTCCATTTTACTACAGCCCTATTCACTCTATAAAAATGCTCTTCTGAACAATTCTATTTTCCCTGCAGACCTCTCCACAAAGTGGGTGCAATAACTAGGTCTATTTGCAGGGTGGCACTTCCAGTAAACCTTGCTCAGATGAACTCCACTATCACAGTGGGCATATTGGGAAAGGCAGTCCTTTAGATAAGTGGGCTCTAGGCCATGCAGGGCTTTGTAAGTGGTAGTCAAAACTTGGAACTGAATAGAGAAATTAATTAGTAACCCAATGGAGTGGCTGCAGGATAACTCCTAGAGTTTTAACTGAGTCAGTCAGAGTCAGCTGAACCTCATCACATGTGGGAAGCACAATGCTCTCCAAGACCTCAGCCTTTCCAACCAGCATCATCTATGTCTGATTTATTTTCAGTTTTTTCACCTTTAGCCATTTAACCACAGCCATCAGGCACTGGCTCAAGACCTCTATAGCAACTGGATGGTTTGGACAAAGAAATATAAGGCTGGATGTCATCAGCAAACTGATGACACCCAAGTTCAAAACCATGAATGATTTCTCCTGAGGTCTTTGCATAGAGATTGAATAGTATAGGGGATAAGACTGAGTCTTGTGGAACCCCAAAGGACTACTACCACAGTGATGAGTACGGGAGACTCCCTAATTAAAATCCCCCTTTGTGAACCTCACTGGCCAATCATTCTGTCCCAACATAAACAATCTCACAGGGTTGTTATGAGAATAAAATTGAGGAATGGAGACCCATACTCTTACAGATGGAGAGTCAGTGGGGTGTAGTAGTTGAGAACGGAGGACTCGAATCTGGAGAATCAGGTTTGATTCTCCACTCCTGCACATGAGCGGTGGACTCTAATCTGGTGAAATGGGTTGGTTTCCCCATTCCTCCACCCAAAGCCTGCTGGGTGACCTTGGGCTAGTCACAGTTCTCTCAGAACTCTCTCAGCCCCACCTACCTCACAAGGTGTCTGTTGTGGGGAGAGAGGAAGGGAAAGCGATTGCAAGGTGGTTTGAGACTCCATAAAGGTAGATAAAATTAGGGTATAAAAATCAACAGGGTGGGTTTGTTACAAGGTCTATCAACAGCTATTAACCTCTGTTCAGTGGCAATATACCACTTTCTTGAGTGCAGAAACAGGCTTTCCAGAACTGCTTGACCACTGTAGGAAACAGGATACTGGACTAGGTGGTGATCCATTAGTCTCATCTAGCAGAGGTTGTCTACTGTTTGACACTCAGAGTTCCTTGGGAGGAGGGAAGGAATAAAAATGCAATAGATAAATAGCCAGGGGTGGCTGACTGATACGAACCCAGTAGTGAAACAGTTCAGAACCTTTTCAACCTCACAACATTAATCTTTGGAACATGTTTTTAATATTGCAGTGTCATTCAAGGTGGAGCTACATATTTTAATAATCACAGGGCTGCAGCCAAGAATGGCTACCCCCTGCTCAGGTTTTCTCCTCCACTTCTATACTTTATGTCCTGACATCATTACACGTTTTGTTTTCCTGCCCTGCTTGACATCACATCATTGTCTGCACTGCTGGAAGCTGGAGGAAACATTCTATATAATGGCATCTAGATGCTGGGGATGTGGTATTTGATGTTATGGCAGGGAGAGGACGACATGAGGCTGTTAGTTTGCATTCAATTTTACACCAGGTTGGTGTAGAGGTTAGAGCACCAAACTACAATTTGGGAGACTCTGCCATGACTTTGGGCCAGTCACACTCTCCCACCTAACCTATCTCACAGGGTTGTTTTGAGCATTAAGTGGAGGGGAAAGGATTATATATACTGCTTTGGGTCCTCATTGGGAGAAAAGTAGGGTATCAATATCTAAATCAATACCTAATTCAATTCAGTGAATAGCAAGAAAATGGCTTCTCAGTTGTCCCTATATTTTGTTTCATTTTCAGCATCCATGTTATTATTTAATATTAATTGGATATTGTTAGAACTTCTTTTGCCTTAGTAACTAGGAGGACACCCTCAATTTAGGGTATATATTGCTTCTAAAAATGTGTGTTGCTTTTACCCATATCTTCAACCTGCAGTCTTCACTTCAGCTTATTCATGTACTTTAATCCTACCCTATTCAACGCAGAGGTATTACTCCTGAGAGACCAGCTGGAGAAGAATGAGTTCTTCAAGCCCTCTTTTTATTTGATGCAATTCTCACATAAAAAGCCGGTTGGTTTGGTTGCGATGTGTCAGTTACTAGCACTGAATACAATTTTCAGTAATTATAGTTCGTTTAGTAAGTTTGTTCTTAATTGCAGATATAGCCAATGGAACAGTGCTGCTTTAAAATAATCCTATTCAATTTCTTCAGAGTTTTTTTTTAAAAATTATTATTATTATTTAAAGAATTTTTGCTGGTGTTGTTTTTTTCCAGAAAAAGTAAAGAAAAACTGATCCAGTGAAAACTGTGTTTTAACTATCACATCTTATGAAATAGCTTATATTCAATATAACCTAGTATCTCAATCCACCATTTTCTGTACAGTATATAAAAACAAAAGAAACCACATAGAATACAGTATATTTGCTCAGAGCAGAAGAAAATCAACTTTACTTTCTCTAAGTCAAAACAAAAAGGAAACGGTGTGATAGCCATTCCTGAATGTTTCCAAGTATCCACATTTTGCAGTAAACACATGTATTTGAGAGTAAGCCTTGCTGTATAGACCTGAGTAGGATTCCTCTCGAACAGTGCAATCCTAAACAGAGTTACACCCTTCTAAGCCTATTGAACTCAATGACTTTGAATGGTGTAACTCTGCTTAGGATAGCATTGGCAGTTTGGTAGCTGCTGAGGATCTGTCATTATCAAAGTCCAGAGGACACACTGGTTGATCCAACAGTGCCATACCTGCAACATTTAAAATGACACACTGGCATTTTTACACAAATGTGTGTATAAAGTGCTGTCAAGTTGCCTCTGACTTATGTCAACCCTGTAGGGTTTTCAAGAGGTTGAGACATTTAGAGGTGGTTTGCCATTGCCTTCCTCTGTGTAACAACCAAGCCTCACCCAACCTAATGCTTTAAAAATGCTAATGTCTCCCTGGTCGGAGACAGTGAGATGGTCAAGTCACACTTCCAGCTTGAAGACAATGACACCTAGCAGCAATAGAAATTTTGGAGATTTAAAGTGTTAGAAAGTCTCTTCCCAGAGACTTCAGGAAAGGCTTCTTTGACCCCTAAAGGGGATGGGCAAACAGAAATGATAAAACCCATTGGCATGGAGGGGGAAGATCTCTTTGGCTGATTCCATCTAGGAGGAAGGAGCTCTTACACCAGGGCTCCTGCTTGCTGTCATTGCCATATGGAGTGCTGCAGGACTGAACAAAGACTCCAAGGTAATAAGAAAATTTTAAAACAATGTAACTTCTAAGTTAAAGAATTTGTCTTAGAATAAGATCATCTAGGGCATGCACAGAATGAAGATCAGAAGAACTACATGTTTATACTTTTCTTTTGGATCCCTTGATCCATCTGTTGCTGAGCAGGGAGTATATATGTAGACATTTTCTTTTAAATAATAAAAACCAATGTTTTACAATTGTTAATGCTGGTAGTTGTTCTCTGAACCATATAGACCTCCACCCTTTGAACACACTCTTTAAAACAGCATCAGTAGAAGGGGGCAGTCACTCAGCTGGCAAGCTGCTTAATCCCCAGTGGTGCACAAGTGCAGTCATACCATGTAGGGGTATGCCTCAAAGCAAAATCGGGGTTTTGGGGTATATTGGAGCAAAAAAATCAGTATTCCTGATTTCCAGTAACAGTATGGTATTCAGATTTAGGTTTCATTCAGGAATCCTGAATATATTTGGCTCCATTATAGCCTATGGGGAAATAGCCAAAGAAGAACCCCATGTTTGAAAGAGATTGGGTCAGGGGGTCCAATTTTATGGTGCCCCATTCTCCTTCATTGCCCCCCCCCAATTGCCAATGCAAGTCCAGCAGAACCAATGGCAATTTGCAGATACCCAGAAGAACCCAAGACCACTCTGACAATGCAAGCCCCTCAGATCCGATGCCAAACCAGAGAATCTCTGCAGAACAAACTGAAGGGGGGGGCACTTTTGCATGCCACTTACAAAGATACATACCATTATTTCCCCAAGGAAGGCCTCAGAAAATGATGGGGGTGGGTGGGAATAAGTCTACACACCATCACCGCTAGTGGTTCCTTGTCATATATTTTGCAGTTGGACAAGCCCTGTCACATACAGAGCTACCCTACACAAAGAACACAAAAACTGACTGCATTCAAAGTACTGCATTTGAGGTGAGGTGAGGTGATAGGAAATGTCTTATGAAGCTGTTTTGACAACAAAGAAAAGCAATGGCATTCCAGTGGCTAGAGAGAGAGATTCACAGTCTCTTCTTCATACAGACAAGGTCAGTATATATAAAAAGATATGTTATTAATTCTTTCAGCAATGCATCCTAACAGACAAGTGTGAATTAGTTGACAGGTATGGGAAAAAATACTTTAGGCATCCACCACAATGCAGTAATAACAGTTCTGACTGAGAGCAGGGATGTAAAAGCATAACAAGTCAGTTTGTGCCAGTGAAATGGAGGTAATGGGAGATCAAGAGAAGGCTGGAAAGCCTCAGAAGGGAATGCAGGGGGCAATTTTCTCAATCACAGAAGACAGCTACCCTCTTAAATCCACATTAAACTCAGTGGGAATAAGAGCCTGTTAGTTGTAAAAAAATTTCAAAAAATCTGCCCCTGCCTCTCCTAAAAACACTCCTTTTCAATTAATTTGTTGATCTCTTTTTAAAGGTCATTATTTCCCCTGAATAAAATTGTCTTTTCTTCTGGAAGATGCATCTTGCTTTAAATTGCTGCCAACTCTAATCAAAACCACCCACACAACACTACTGATTCCCCCCCCCCTTTTGCCTTCCCCGATCTTAGATTTTCTTTTAGGATTACTGAAAAATCCATTCTGGAAATTTCAGCAGATATAGGATAAACGGATTTAAAATGAACACATCCTGAATCCTGTGCATTAGTTTTTCTGTGTACCAGTGATTTTTTTTTAAAGCCTGAATAAATATGTAGCATTCTAATGGGTCTTTGATTGCATTGTCATTGAAGGGCTGGTTTGTGCATTATCTTATCCTCTTGGAAGCGCCCTTCCACCTCGGGACTGTTGATACCTGGATTACACATGTAGCATTGTTGGCTTCACTATGTAATCAAACAAAGATTTTATTGTCTACACCACTGACAAATATTGCCACGGACAGCCAGCATAATCACAGCAATGCTCTTGGTGTCAGGAGCTCTTGTTGTAATACTTGATACTTGAAGGGCCATGTACTTGAAGGACCACCTCTCCCTGCAAATTCCCCTGGGATAGCTTCTGTTCCAAGCAAGGTCTATTTTCAGAATCCCCTAAGGCCTGGTTGGCAACATTCCAGGCTCAAGCTTGTTCAGTCAATGCCCCCATACCTCTGGTACAGTATCAGAAAAAAGGTCAGAGGGGCTCCTAACCCTCCCGGCTTCCTGGTGAGGCTGTAAATTATTCCAGGCAGCTTTGCAGCCTGAGCCTGGGCAAAGGATGAAATACTTTGCTGGTGGGAGGCACATGGGGTTTTTATAGGGTTGCCAACTCCACGTACTAGCTGGAGATCTCCTGTTATTACAACTGATCTCCAGCCATTAGAGATCAGTTCACCTGGAGAAAACAGACGCTTTGGCAATTGGACTCTATGGCTCTGAAGTCCCCTCTCCCCAAACCCTACCCTCTTCAGACTCCGTCCCAAAAACCTCCCACTGGTGGCGAACAGGGACCTGGCAACCCTAGGTTTTTAGGTGGGGGTTTAATTTCCTCCCCAATGTTTATTCTTCAAAATTGTTTTTATATTGTTACCTGCCTTGGGTCTTAAGATGCTTAGGAGCAGGGCAGGTAAATAAATATGATAGATGATAGATAGACAGACAGACAGCTGGGTATGGAAAGTCACCATGCAGAAACAGTCTTCCTCATGTATCCATCCCATACCCCCTACATATATTGTATTGATTGTCAGTTCCATTAAGATTAGGCAATGCCAGCACTATCAGTGTGCTGCTGTTTGATGATTCCTGTGCATCTGATTGCTATGTTTCACTCTAAATAACTGTTATTCTTATTATACAGAACAGATTTTTCTTCTGTTTGGGTGCTTCACTGCATTCATAGCTGTTTAAGAGACAGCTTAAAGGCTTGCTAACACATTAGGTGTCATTTGATTATCTGGAAGTGATCCTTAAAACAGCAAATAGGGTAACTCTAGACGTTAGAAAAAATAAGCAATTACTACTTGTGTAGCTTTCCAAGAGGGTTTCTCTCAAGAGCCAGTGTGGTCTTGTGGTTAGAGGGTTGAACAAGCACCCAAGAGGCTTATGTTCAAAGCCCTACACTGCCATGAAACTCAGTAAGTGACCTTGGGCGAGACACTCTCTCTCAGTCTGAACTACCACACAGGGCTATCGTGAGAACAAAATGGCAGATAAAAAGCAAATAAAAATGAAGGATGCTTATTATTGTAGGGGAAATAATACCCTGGCTGAACAGTCAGGTTCTATAGCTTAACTTTCCATTTTAAAGCTTTAGTAATTTACCAGATAGTGTTGGAAAACAAAAGTTACATGTTCTTTACCAATCAAGACTTCAGTTCATCTTCAAAAGCACACTGTGGTGCCAAACAGTTCAGGCAATAACATTATTTAATTTTCAGTAATTTGGCGGGGAACCCTATATGATGTTATACAAGGGGAACCCTAAAGGTAAAGGTAGTCCTCTGTGCAAACACTGGGTCATCTCTGACCCATGGGGTGATGTCACATCCCGACGTTTACAGGATGGTTTGCCATTGCCTTCCTAATCATCTACACTTTACCCCTAGCAAGCTGGGTACTCATTGTACCGACCTCGTAAGGGTGGAAGGCTGAGTCAACCTTGAGCCGGCTACCTGAAACCGACCTCCATTGGGATCAAACTCAGGTCATAAGAACAAAAGAACATAAGAAAGGCCCTGCTGGATCAGACCAAGGCCCATCAAGTCCAGCAGTCTGTTCACACAGTGGCCAACCAGGTGCCTCTAGGAAGCCATAAACAAAATGAGTGCAGCAGCACCATCCTGCCTGTGTTCCACCGCACCCAAAATAATAGGCATGCTCCCCTGATACTAGAGAGAATAGGTCTTGAGCAGAGCTTTTGACTGCAGTACTGTAGCTTACCACTCTGTGCCACGGGGCTCATAAGGGAACCCTACCCTACTGTTAAATGCTTTTGCTGTTTCGGTGCAACTTTTATAATAGGGCTGGAGGGCCATTCAAATATTAATAAATTTTCATGGATGGTGGGAGGGATGGTGGCTGAGCAACACATACTGGTCAATCATGGTAAAAGGATCTGTGGCAACAGATTCAGGGAAAGCTGCTGCTAGACATAGCAGACAATACTGACTGAATATTCGTCTCACTTGATAAGGGGTCTTCTGCTTCCCAGCAGCAATTTGCATGGGTACAGAAGGCACTCATACCTATGAAGCTGACCTTCCTCTATCTGGCTGTGTTCCCAGGAAATATTCAGGAGGTTATACATATAACTATTTACTATTTACTAGGAGCCCCGTGGCGCAGAGTGTTAAGCTGCAGTACTGCAGTCGAAAGCTCTGCTCACGACCTGAGTTCGATCCTGACGGAAGTCTGTTTCAGGTAGCCGGCTCAAGGTTGACTCAGCCTTCCATCCCTCCAAGGTCGGTGAAATGAGGACCCAGCTTGCTGGGGGTAAAGGGAAGATGACTGGGGAAGGCACTGACAAACCACCCCGCAAACAAAGTCAGCCTTGGAAACGTCGGGATGAGACGTCACCCCATGGATCAGGAATGACCTAGTGCTTGCACAGGGGACCTTTACCTTTACCTTTATTTACTAACATCTGAAGAAACCCTGAGGTATGCTCATTTTATCTAGTGAATGGGCAGAACAAAGAAATGTCTTTCGGTAACATCCAGCAATGATCCCATGCTTGTGTTGGCGTGTGTTAGAAAGCGTTGCAGCTCTACAGGCGAGTAAGCACAGAAGACTCAGCACGTAGTACAAAAGTGCTCTTTTTATTCACAGTGACAGAATGCTCCGCTTGGTCATCAACTCTCCACAACCCACAACCCAATACATATATAACACACCTATATACATATCTGGCATAGTCTCTCAGCCAATCACCTGTTGGCTGCCTTGTCTCCAGGACTATCTAGCTCAGTCCAGTACAAGCCAGTTTTTCTGCTCAGTCATTGAGCTGTCATGTGACACCACCAATCACCTGGCTGTCACATAGATCTTTTACATCTGCTTGCCATGTGCAGTCTCATGTTCCAACACTCCTCCTAGACTGACATTGCAAGCCCCAATTTGCTTCTAAATAGTTCAAACTTTTCAGTAGACAAACATTTGGTGAAAACGTCAGCAATATTTACATTTGAAGCACAATGTTTCAGAACCATTAAACCATTGTTTACCGCTTCCCTGACATTCTGGTATCTTATTGTGATGTGTTTACTTCTTGTTCTTATACCTTGATATCCAGCCAATTGCTGTGCTGCAGTATTATCACAGTAAACACTTACAGGCATTTCATATTCAAGATTTAGGTCTTTAGCCAGTTGACACAGCCATTCCAGCTGAATCTCACTGTCGCTTAATGCAGAATATTCTGCCTCACATGTGCTGGTAGCTACATGAGTCTGTTTTAAAGACTTCCACATAACCAGTGCCCCATGTAGAAATAACACGTACCCAGTGGTAGACTTTCCTTCTTCTCTTTCCCCCCAACTGGAGTCACTATACACTGTGATTGTTTCCTCTGCATCAGCCTTTAAACACAACCTGGCTGAAGCTGAGCCTTTTAAGTATCGCAGCACCCTTTTTGCTGCATTCCAGTCTTTCATGTATGGACATGCACATTTCTGGCAAAGCAAATGTACTGCCATACAAATGTCTGGTCTTGTCCAACATGACAGATATAACAATGAACCCACCAACGATTGGTATTGATTTTTATCATGGAATACCTTATCATCCACCTCTTTCACATACCCTGTTGTCATGGGAGTCTCAGTGCTTTTGGCCTCTGTCATTTTAAATTTTTCTAGGAGCTGTTCAATCTTTTTCTCCTGGCACAATTCAAAATATCCTTCTGGGTTCCTGGTAATTTCTACCCCCAGATAATTTTGAATGTCACCAAGATGCTTCATTTTAAACAGTTTTCCAGTTGCCTCCTTAAACCAGTTTAGTTGTTCTTTTGTATGACACAACAAACAAAGATCATCAACATATAAAAATACAACACAGTCAGAGCCCTTTACACATTTGGTAAACATACAAGGATCAGCAACACCTTGCTTAAACCCAAGATTTGCCAATGCTTCACTAATGCATTGGGACCATGCACGTGCACTCTGCTTTAATCCATACAGAGCCTTATGCAATTTTAATACTCCTTGTTTACCCTTGCATTCAAACCCAGGGATCTGCTCCATATATATTTCTTCACTTATTGTTGCATTCAGATATGCTGTGGTGAAGTCAAAATGGTGCACTAACATGTTATCTCTGACAGCTTTACACAATGCAGCTCTTATAGTATCAGCCTTCACAGTGGGAGCAAATAATTCATCAAAGTCTTGTCCTTCAACTTGGGAATAACCCTTAGCCACAAGCCTGGCCTTACGGAGTATCTTCCCTTCTGGACACTGTTTGACTTTGTAAAGCCATCTGCACCCTATGGCTTTTCTTTGAGCTGGCAGTTTTGTTACAGAGAATACCTTATTCTCTTTCAGGGAATCAAACTCAGTTTGCATGGCTTCTAGCCAGGCCTCTTTTTCCCTGCTTTCCAAAGCCATTACCTCCTGAAAGCTCTTTGGTTCTTTGACTTGTACATGATTTACATCAGTGGTCTCAAAACCATACCTCTCCGGGGGAATTCCTTTAGTGCTCCTGCTTGACACCCTAGGAATCTGTCTCCCCTCTTCAGCCCTTGGCGATGAAGCCCTTTGAGGAGATCCCTCCTGCTTCACCCCATCTGCATCCTGTGAGAGATCTGTCAATGGTAGCCCAATTTCTTTTGGCTCCTCCTGTCCATGAATTCTGGCCCAGTTATTTAAATGTTTCAAACACCTGTGACTTCTTTTTCAAAGGATACACCCAGGAGAATCTGGTGCAATCATCCACCAGAATCAACGCGTAATGGTTACCTGAGTGACTCTCCCTGTAGGGGCCTATTACATCTGCATGCACTACCTTTAATGCAGTGTCTGAGAGTCTCTCACTATGCTTAGCCACTGGGTAAGCCTTAGATTTGGAACTTTTGCATACCTCACAATCCAGGTAGTTCCCACACTCTTTAACTTTTTCCTTCCCCAGTAAGGCTAGCGTTTTCTTTATGGTCTCATAATTTGTATGAGCCAACCTTCTATGTAGCAGATGTATGCAATTGTCATGGGGGCTCTTATTAGTTATCATCTTTGCCTCCACATGCCTATTTTCTACCACATACACATTATTACACATTTTCCCTGTAAGAAGCACTTTCCCACCTTTGGATATCTTACAAGCCTTGTCTGTAAATGTTACAGTATATCCAGCCCTGTCAAGGGCACTTACACTTAGCAAATTATTCTCTAGTTCAGGGACACATAGCACCTTTTTAAATGTATAGTTCAAAGCTGGGAACCACACACTCCCCTCACGTGTCACCTCAGAATTCCTTCCATCAGCGAGGCTTACGTGCGGCAAACTTGAGTCCCGTGTGTCTTTTAAAAGTTCCTGATGCCGGCAAATGGTCTGTGACGCACCAGAGTCTAAAATCCAGACACCGGCTGTGTCACTGTGCTCAGTCAGCACCAATGATGCCTTCTGACCGCTCACAAACTCACGTGACGACTGGTCCCTTCGGCTTTTCTTCCTTGCTTCTGGGCAGTCACGCTTTAAGTGATTTGTAGCCTTGCAGATGTAGCAACGTCTGACCCTCAGAGCCACGTGCTGCTGTAAATCACCCGGCTTTCTCTGCTCCGCATTCCTTTCTCCGCCGGCAAACCTCCGCGTCTCCTGGCTTGGCAGGTTTCCCTCCGGCTTGGCAGGCTTCTCAGGATTTCTTGCAAGCAATCTCTTTTCATGTTCCAAAATTCTTCCAATAACATACTGTAAAGTTAGTTTATCAATTTCAACCGACTCCAGAGCTGTAATTAGCATGTTATACTGCTCAGACAGAGAGCTCAGGAGTATATAAACTTTATCATCCTCCGGTAGAGTCTTCCCCCTCTGCTCCAGCATTTGGAAACATTCAGTCAGTTCATTTATATGGTTTCTCACAGGAACTGACGGCAAAAGAAAAGTTCTGTACAAACGCCTCGTTATGGCTATCAAAGAGCCAGCTGTTTTTTGGACGTAGACCTGAGATAATGAGTTCCAGGCTGCTTTCGCTTTCAAAGCTCCCGTCACATGGACAAGCTGGTCGTCAGCCACGCTCAGCACTATGCTTGCCAGTGCCTTCTCATCTTTCACCACGTCCTGCGGCGTCTCAGGATCCGGTGGGTTGGAGACATAAATCCATAGTGCCTCTCTTTTAAGGTAGTGTTGCATTCGTAACGCCCACACATTGTAGTTGGTAGAAGTGAGCTTCTCCACAAGCAAGGACATTGCAGCTTGAGCCATAATTTCTCCCGCTCCCTGCTGCTCCTGCTCCGTGTCGCTCTCCTCCTCCGCCTCAGACGCACTGCTGCTGACAGACCTGCTGGGCACCTCCTCTGCTCCGTCTGACTCAACCTCAGACATCCACTCGCCTTCTGCTCACTACAGCCCTTGTTCCACAGATAGTACCTCTGCTCAGAACCTCCAGGATGTAGCGCAGTTGAGCTGTTCTGGGCCCATAACCCTGTTGGCGTGTGTTAGAAAGCGTTGCAGCTCTACAGGCGAGTAAGCACAGAAGACTCAGCACGTAGTACAAAAGTGCTCTTTTTATTCACAGTGACAGAATGCTCCGCTTGGTCATCAACTCTCCACAACCCACAACCCAATACATATATAACACACCTATATACATATCTGGCATAGTCTCTCAGCCAATCACCTGTTGGCTGCCTTGTCTCCAGGACTATCTAGCTCAGTCCAGTACAAGCCAGTTTTTCTGCTCAGTCATTGAGCTGTCATGTGACACCACCAATCACCTGGCTGTCACATAGATCTTTTACATCTGCTTGCCATGTGCAGTCTCATGTTCCAACATTTTATCTAGTGAATGGGCAGAACAAAGAAATGTCTTTCGGTAACATCCAGCAATGATCCCATGCTTGACATCATTGCACTGTGTGTTTCCCCATCTGTGGCAGTAATGGTTAGGGCCAAACTAGACAATACAGGTTTTGGCAAATTGTGTCAGGGTTTGCCCAACCCAATTTATGTTGCCTGCAGTCACACAGCAGCTGCAGGGAATATCATTATAAAGACCAGAGGGAGTTTTGTCCCACTTGGAATTGTGGTGTGGAAGGAGGAGGGGGCTCCTGCCCCCCTCCCATGGCTTTAGAGAAGCTGAAAGGACCTGGGCAGCAAGCTATTTACATAACTTTAGAGCAGCACATGGAGTATTCCAATCACATGCCAGATCAAACATATGTAAATAATTCCCTGTCAGTGGCCATTACAGCTTTTGTGGGGGAGAAAGGGAGCCCCCCCCCCCCGCGCTGCAGTCCCAAATGGAAAAGGACTCACTTTGACCTTTAAAATAACATTCCATGCAGTTAGTGTGTAACTGCAGCAAACACCGACTGGGTCAGGGAAACCTAGACACAACCCACCCCAAAAACTAATGTGTAGTTTGGCCCTCGGTTGCGAGGAGCATGTTGGTGAAGCAAGTGAACAGTACAATAATGTTAGAGCACACCGTATACTTGATTTCTATGACTTGAGAGGAAAAACTTTACATAGAGCTGCCATTTTCAGAAGAAGCCCCATTTGTTTTGCAACAAACGACCCATTATGATCCAATTTTCTCAAGTTTTTCTTTAACATTAATATTAAGCATTCTTATAAGGGGAAGGGTTGATTTGGATCAGGACCATCGTGTTGGGAGAGGAGGCTATTAGCCCTTCTTCTGATGGCACTTTCCTGATCAAAATTATCCTCTAGAATTGTTATTAGTTAAGATGGGGAGGGGGGAACCATCTGGTACAATATGGGTACTAGGGCTGTCAAAAAAAAATTCGGTACAGTTCGGATTCGGCCGAATTTGGCCCTTGTGCGTTTGGTACGTGCCGAAGTCCAAACTCCCCCACTTTGGATCCGTTCAATTCGGCGGGAATTCAAAGTTCGGGAAAAAATTCGGCCGAATAAAGCCATTAAAAACACAATCACGCCTTTCCGCGGCTCTGGGGGGGCATTTTTGGGGTTAGAGGTCCCAAACTTTTGGCAGAGCTTCAAAGGACGTTTATTGAAAGACTCCCCAAGTTTTGTAAAGATTGGGTCAGGGGGGGCTGAGATATGGGCCCTGAAAGGGGTCCCCCCACCCTTAATGTGCATCTCTCAGCAGAGCTTGCCGCCCACGCACAAAGCTCCCAGCCCCAACAACAGCTGAGAAATTAGCAAAACAACTGCAAACACAACCTTGTTAAACAACACCTTTGCAACACACAACTGAAACCTCCCCCCTCAAACCAGGGAGCGAGAGACTCGAGAACACACACCCCAGGCAGAACCGACGAAAGTCCCCTTTGGCTTCCCCCCCATCCACAGAAACTGCTCCCTCCCCACACACACACAGACTCTGCTTTCCCCCACACACACACACATACACAGGAGAAAAATTATAGATTAAAGCCCCCAAAGGGGTCTTACTGTGGCTGTCTTCTGTTCCATCAAGAGGGGCTAAAGAGAGGACTTGTAATCCAAGATGATTCCAATTAGGCACGGAACGTTTTGCTCTGGAGAAGATGCACAGGATCGGCTGATCCATTTAACCCAATAGGGAAAAGGGGAAAGGGGAAAGGGGAAAGCCCATATCTCGGGACCCCCTGACTCAATGTTCACAAAACTTGGGGGGTATCTTAAGAACACTGGTCTGAAACTCTGCTCAAAGTTTGGGATCTGCACCCCAAAAAATGCGCCCCCTGCAGCCATGGAAAGAGAAAACGGGGGAGGCGATATTTCTGCCCCCACTGAACCCATCTTTACAAAACTTGGGTAGTATCTTAAGAACAATTCACTGAAGCTATGCTAAATGTTTGGGGGCTATATCCCCAAAAAAGCGCCCCCTGCAGCCACATAAATGGAAAAAGGGGGGAGGGAAAAGGGGGAGAGCCCATATCTCGAGACCCCCTGACCCAATGTTTACAAAACTTGGGGGGTATCTTAAGAACACTGGTCTGAAACTCCGCTCAAAGTTTGGGATCTGTACCCCCAAAAATGCACCCCCTGCAGACATGGAAAGAAAAAGGGGGGAGCCCATATCTCGGGACCCCCTGACCCAATGTTCACAAAACTTGGGGGGTATCTTAAGAACACTGGTCTGAAACTCTGCTCAAAGTTTGGGATCTGCACCCCCAAAAATGCGCCCCCTGCAGCCATGGAAAGAGAAAAGGGGGGAGGCGATATTTCTGCCCCCACTGAACCCATCTTTACAAAACTTGGGTAGTATCTTAAGAATAATTGACTGAAGCTATGCTAAAGGTTTGGGGGCTATATCCCCCAAAAAACGCCCCCTGCAGCCACATAAATGGAAAAAGGGGGGAGGGAAAAGGGGGAGAGCCCATATCTTGAGACCCCCTGACCCAATGTTTACAAAACATGGGGGGTATCTTAAGAACACTGGTCTGAAACTCCGCTCAAAGTTTGGGATCTGCACCCCCAAAAATGCGCCCCCTGCAGCCATGGAAAGAAAAAGGGGGGAGCCCATATCTCGGGACCCCCTGACCCAATGTTTACAAAACTTGGGGGGTACCTTAAGAAGCTTCATCTGAAGCTCCAGTGAAAGTTTTGTGTCTGTACCCCAAAAAATACGCCCCCTGCAGCCACAGAAAGGAGCGAATGTGCACAAGCACCCCCACACACACACGAGGATTTCGCTCTCTCTCTCTCCCTGGCCGGGCCGCACATCAGCTGATTCCTCCAGTACTCAATCCTGACTGATTGGCCAGAAGAAGACCCAGCTTGCCCACCGATTGGCCGGGGGAGGAGAATGCTGCTTACTGACGGTTATGCTGCTTACTGACGGCCGAATTTGCCGAATTTATTCGCAAACTCCCGAACTCGCTGAATTCGTCCCCCCCGGTTGCCCGTCAGTTTTGAGTTCGGTTCCTCCCGAACTAAAAACCACCGAATCAGGGGAAATTCGGCTGATTTTCAGTTCGGGCCGAACCGAATTGACAGCCCAAATGGGTACCCTACCAAAGCTATTAGCACTTTGAAGGGTGGGCTTTCTATGGGGGACAGTGTTAACACACCCCTCTTGTGGCATAATGAGTCTGTGGTGGTCAACTCTGGTTTGGAAAATTCCTCAAGATTTCTGTGTGATGACTGGGAAGGGCGGAGTTTGGGGATGTGAAGTCGTACAACCTGCCCTTCAAAGTTGCAGCTGTGTATAGGACCCTACCTTGAGGTTGGTAACCATAACAGTGGACCCTCAATCCAAACTGCACCCTTCATAACAGTTCTTTTTAATATCAATCTCCTTCCCTTTCTCTCCCCACAACAGACACCATGTGAGGTAGGTGAGGCTGAGAGAGTTCAGCAAGAACTATGGCTAGCCCAAGGTCACCCCAGCTGGCTTCATGTGTAGGAGTGGGGAATAAAACCCAGTTCTCCAGATTAGAGTACACTGCTCCTAACCACTACGCCACGCTGCAATTCTAAGCATACTTTCAAAGAAGAGTTTGAGCATAGTTCAGGGTTTAGAATCATGCTGTAAAAACCACACATCCATATAATCAGTTCACAGGTAATCTTGCATTTTAAATATGTGAATAACAGGACAGAACTCATGGAACATTTTCTTCTGTAAACCAGGATTTTGGGGATGGAGGCAGCCCTTGGACACCGAACCTGACTTTCTCTGTAATTTTCTATGAGTTTGGAATCATACTCTTCATTAGGGCTGTCAAAAAAAAAAAATTCGGTACAGTTCGGATTCGGCCGAATTTGACCCTTGTGGGTTCGGTACGTGCCAAAGTCCGAACTCCCCCGCTTCGGATCCCTGGTAATTCTGGGGGATCCGGAGTTCGGGGGAAAATTCGGCCCCAGCGCGCCTTCAGAGGGATTCCCTGAAGGCGCGCGGGGGCCCTTTAAACTGATCTGAGCCTCCCAGCTGGGAGGCGCAGATCAGTTTAAAGGGCAGCCTGCCCCCCTTCAGCGGGCTCCGCTGGAGAGGCTCGGGCTGGCCTTTAAACTGATCTGAGCCTCCCAGCTGGGAGGCGCAGGTCAGTTTAAAGGGCAGCCCGCGCCTCTCCAGCGGAGCCCGCTGAAGGGGGGCGGGCTGCCCTTTAAACTGACCTGCGCCTCCCAGCTGGGAGGCTCAGATCAGTTTAAAGGCCAGCCCACGCCTTTCAGCGGGCTCCCCTGAAGGGGGGCCGAATTTGCCGAATTTATTCGCGAACTCCCGAACTCGCTGAATTCGGCCTCCCCGGTTGCCCGCCAGTTTTGAGTTCGGATCCGTCCAAACAGAAAATCACCGAATCAGGAGAAATTCGGTTGATTTTCAGTTCGGACCGAACCGAATTGACAGCCCTACTCTTCATATATGTGAACCTTTAAACACAAAAGAGAGCTGGCAAACATATCCTCCAAGTCTCTCTCCCCCACCTGTTTCCTGCGCCAAAAGCCCTCTGCTTACAACTTACACCGCCACTTGTGTTTGATTTAGTGTTTTGAATTTAGGATTCTCCTGTCAAAACAAATGCCTCTTCGACGCAAGGCAAAAGTAATCTTTTGCATGCAGAAGTAAGGCAATTATAATATCCATTTCACAGATGAGCAGAAGTAAGGCAGATTGACTCTGCTTATCCGTAAACGAATCCAAACGCCTCGAGTCCCGTGTCCATGCCCTAGCAATTAGTGCAGACTCTATTGTGGTGCAAAGGGAAGGGAGAGAACGATGAAATTGCCTGTAGGCCAGCTGCCAAATCTTTAGTGTTAATTTTTATAAATTATTCTCTTTCTTGCAGAGTTGAACAAGTGCTGTCCCTTCTGCTGCTTTGTCTGTGCTACTGTGCTTTTGTTTCCAATAAACCAAGCGAACAGAGCAGTATGCAAAATAAAACAAAGAGAGAACAATCTGATAAAGCTCTTGCAACCAGACAAAACAACCAGTGGAATAACATACGGGGTTCCAAATTCCTTTCTGCCCTGGATCCCTTCAGCGCCGGCTCTATCATTATGTTTAGCCCCAAGAGTTCTGTGGCCCTTGGTAAGCTGGCTTTTTCAGCACATTAAAAACGTCCCAGCACAGTGACTGGCTTTCCTAGCATATTCTTGTGGTCAGCTGACATCTCCAATGTATTATTATGAGCTTACAGGAAGCAGGAAGGAACGGCAATAAAATTAAAAGGTATGAAAAAGCTTTTTCTTTTTCGCACAAAGCATTATCTTTTACAAGAAAGGCCTACTGCCAGCAAAAGCATTTCCTATACTTGTGGAGCCGCTTGCAAACTAGCAATAATCTCATTCCCATCTTTCATACCACGAAGCTTTTGAATTGGAGGTGATCGAAACGCATTAATTTCTCTTCACGTGGCGGGTCCTACACCTTATGAAACCAGATCTCAGCAGTTGTTCGTTCACTCTGCACAGAGGTCCTTTATGTGTATGTCAGGTGACCAGATCTCAAGCTCTGCTTTACAGAAACCATAGCAGTAAGCGACTTTCGAGATCAATGCACTTTCACGTGCCTATCGTGGGGGGAAACTAAAGACATGCTATTGTGAAGCAAAAGGAGAAACATTTCCAAAATATAGAGTCTTTTTCCTTTTAACTCCAGCTGTAGAGAGAAAACCAGCATTTTCCTTTTAGGAGAGGAAACTATGGGGGGGGGACTTGTTGATGTGGTTGCCAGTCTAGACACAGACCAAACTGAAGGTAATAGCTAATTTTAGCAGTTTGGACTGCAAAAAAGGTATGTGTGCACTATTGCTGAGGATATGGTATATGCCATGTGCATCTTTGCAAGAATAAATTTATGCTTTGTGAAAGGTTGTGCCCTTTTATTAAATGAACGTAGTCAAAGGCCAAAGAGTACAATGGAAACTCTTGAGCTCCCTTTTGGGATCCGTGTCACAAATTAACCTTGTCCAGTTCTAAGCACAGCAATGTTGTCACCTGCTTCTCTGAGCTACACTCTGGCCCCATATTTTCACCAGGCATTATACCAAAAAGAATGGGTTGTTTATGTGATCAAGAAGTTAAACATGGTGGTTAACGTTTCAGGAAATATGCACCAATTTTACAGATGCATCCTCCCTGCTTTCACAGTAGGGTTGCCAGGTCCCTCTTCGCAACCGGTGGGAGGTTTTTGGGGCAGAGCCTGAGGAGGGTGGGGTTTGGGGAGGGGAGGGACTTCAATGCCATAGAGTCCAATTCCCAAAGCAGCCATTGTGTCCAGGTGAACTGATCTCTATCGGCTGGAGATCAGTTGTAATAGCTTCAGAGGGCGGACTCTATGGCATCCCATCCCTGCTGAGCTCCCTCCCCAGGCACCACCACCAAATTTCCAGGAATTTTCCAAGCCAGAATTGACAATCTTATCTGCACTGATTGGTAGGGCTGTCAAAAAAAAAAAATTCGGTACAGTTCGGATTCGGCCGAATTTGGCCCTTGTGGCTTCGGTACGTGGCGAAGTCCGAACTCCCCCACTTCGGATCCGTTCAATTCGGCGGGAATTCAAAGTTCGGAAAAAAAATTCGGCCGAATAAAGCCATTAAAAACACAACCGCGCCTTTCCGCGGCTCTGGGGGGGGCATTTTTGGGCTTAGAGGTCCAAAACTTTCAGCAGAGCTACAAAGGATGTATATTGAAAGACTCCCCAAGTTTTGTAAAGATTGGGTCGGGGGGGCTGAGATATGGGCCCTGAAAGGGGTCCCCCCCACCCTTAATGTGTATCTCTCCGCAGAGCTTGCCGCCCACGCACAAAGCTCCCGGCCCGACAAACAGCTGATGAGAGCAAGGGCGGGGCAGGTGCTAAGAACTTTGCAAAGCAACACAAGGGCAGAGCAACCCCTTTGCAAACATGCAAAGGGCGGGGCAGGTGTGAAGAATTTTGCAAAACAATACAACTGCAAAGCAACACAAGCACGCAATGCAACACCTTTGCAACAGTGCATAGCAACACCTGATGCCTGGGAGTTTGCATACCATGGAAAGGGACAGAGGCAGCTAGCTATGCATAATGAGCAGGAGGGGGTGGAATTTCTCCTTTTGCATTGGACTTGGGACCAGGAAGATGCATTCTTTAAGTCACCATTTGAAAACCAGTTTTGAGCAAGCATCAAAATAACCTAACTGATCTTATGAATGAGGAAAAACCTGAAGAATAAAAATGAAGCCCCCCCTCAAACCAGGGAGAGAGAGACTGAAGGGGGAACGCACACCCCAGGCAGAACCGGCAAAAGCCCCCTTTGGCTTCCCCCCCCCACAGAAACTGCTCCCTCCCCACACACACACACAGACTCTGCTTTCCCCCACACACACACACAGAAAAGAAAAAATATAGATTAAAGCCCCCAAAGGGGTCTTACTGTGGCTGTCTTCTGTTCCAGCAGGAGGGGCTGGGAGGCTGGGTAATCCAATATGATTCCATTTGTATCCAATATAAGATCCATATGTATGCATCTCTCGAGGGTGATCCATTCATCCCAATAGGGGAAAGGGGAAAGCCCATATCTCGGGGGGCCCTGACCCAATGTTTACAAAACTTGGGTGGTATCTTAAAAAGCCTTGACTGAAGCTCCGCTGAAAGTCTGGGGTTGGCACACCCAAAAATGCGCCCCCTGCAGCCATGGAAAGAGAAAAGGGGGGGAGCCAATATTTCAGCCCCCACTGAACCCATCTTTACAAAACTTGGGTGGTCTCTTAAGAGGGATTCTCTGAAGCTATGACAAAAGTTTGGCGGCTGCACCCCCAAAAAAGCGCCCCCTGCAGCCACGAAAATGGAAAAGGGGGGAGAGGAAAAAGGGGTGGAGCCCATATCTCGGGGGGCCCTGACCCAATGTTTACAAAACTTGGGGGGTATCTTAAGAAGCCTAGTCTGATGCTCCGCTGAAAGTTTGGGGTTGGCACACCCAAAAATGCGCCCTCTGCAGCCATGGAAAGAAAAAGGGGGGGAGCCCATATCTCGGGACCCCCTGACCCAATGTTTACAAACTTGGGTGGTCTCTTAAAAAAACCTGTCTGAATATCCCCTGAAAGTTTGGGGTCAGTACCCCAAAAAATGCGCCCCCTGCAGCCACGGAAAGGAGCAAATGTGCACAAGCACCCCCTCACACACACATGAGGATTTCCCTCTCTGTCTCTCTTTCCCCGGCCCGCCGCACATCAGCTGATTCCTCCAGTACTCAATCCTGACTGATTGGCCAGAAGAAGACCCAGCTTGGCCACCGATTGGCCGGGGGAGGAGAATGCTGCTTACTGAAGGTTATGCTGCTTACTGACGGCCCCGAATTGGCCGAATTTATTCGTGAACTCCCGAACTCGCTGAATTCGGCCCCCCCAGTTGCCCGCCAGTTTTGAGTTCGGTTCCTCCCGAACTAAAAACCGCCGAATCAATGGAAATTCAGCTGATTTTCAGTTCGGGCCGAACCGAATTGACAGCCCTACTGATTGGCCTCTTTCACACATAGGGTTGCCAACCTCCAGTTGGGGCTGGAAATTTTCCAGAAGTACAATTGATCTCCAGACTACAAAGATCAGTTCCCATGGTGAAAATGGCTGCTTTAAAAGGTTGTCTCTCTGGCATTGTACTCCACTGAGGTCCCTCCCCTGCATAATATCCACCCTCATCAGGTTCCACCCCCAAATATCCAGGAATTTCCCAACCTGGAGTTGGCAGTCCTTTTTCTACTCCCAACTCTGAGCATAACCCAAGGAGACCTCAAGTCATGGTGAGGTAGACATAGAAAGAAATAGGCTCGTAGCAACAAGAGGATAGGTGAGCCGGCAATGGGATCTACCAAGATATTGCTGCCCCCCACACATACCATTGTAATCACCCCTGCTGGACTCTGTTTAGACCAAACCAACCCTGAATGCTGCTAGTCCTCATCCTCTTTGTCATTCTCTTTTTTGGGGGGTTAGCAACTCTGGCTTTGGAAATTTCTGGAGATTTTGGAGGTGGTGCCTGGGAAAGGAGGAGTTTGGGGAGGGATCTCAGTGACGATGTGATACTATAGAATCTGCCCTGCAAAACTTCTATTTTCTGCAGGGGAACTAGAGCTCCCAGGCCCGGCAACCAGCAGGAGTCTGGGGAGTGGGGGCATGGGGGGCAGCCGTTGGTGATGCTCTGACCACTTCCAGCAAAATCTCAGCGTTTCCAGTGATTCCTAGAGAGATGTGACATCACTTCTGGGTTTTTCCTGACAGTTATGTCATACTATTGGTTTTTTTTAAGCTTTCACCCACCACTACTCCAAGCAGTGAGGGGAAATGAGAGGCAGGGCATCCCCAGCCCCTGCTGGGAGACTGGCGACCCTAAGAAGAAGTGATCAGTCTGGAGATTGGTTATGATTCCAGGAGAACTCCAGGCCCCACCTAGAGATTGGTAGCCCTATCATTGCTCCTCCTTGCCAGTTATATCTTCCCATAGCTGACTGAGAACAAGAAGTGGCCAGGATAGCCATACTCATTCTCACCAGTGCTCAAGGGGCTTGGGATTCTAGGAGGAAGAAGCAGCTGTTTAGAAATTTTGCACATGTAATTTTTGGATATGCTTCCCTTTCTTGATATGCATACATGCACAATCTGTGGGGTATATTTTTTTTAAAAATGAATGGGGAAAGAAACCTGGGGAGCAGGCTAGAAAAGCAGCTTCTCCCTTTTAAGCACCATCCCTTGTCTAGCACCTGGACACTCTTCATTTCATTTTTCCTTTGGCTTTCTTCTGGAATACCCTGGCAATAACATGAACTGTATGGACTTATAGGATCTGTATACCTATGTGGATACAGATGTGAACCCTTGGCTGGCAATCCCCAGGAGCATTGGGGGGGGGCACAGACTTTGTAGAACTCACTTCCTGTTTTGAAACAGGAAGTGACATCATGACACCCTAGGAATTTCAAAATCTCTATGGATTCAAAATAGGAAATACTATCATAACACTCTAAGAATTTTTGAAATTTCTAGAGCATCATGATGTCATTTCCTGTTCTCAAAGTAAGTGTTTTCCCCATTTCCCCCCTACCATTCAATTCAGTGATGGTGGGGGATAAGGAGTGTCAGTGGGAGGTCCCCCTCCATTACTGGGTAAGTAGCAACCCTGTGTCCAGATGATCTGTTGGGTTCCAGAAGCATTTGCACAGTTATGAATATCTTGATGGTTTTAAATACTCAGAATGCAGCCATTATTACTAAGTGCAATACCCCATCCAAACAATAAACAAGACACAGAACACAGAAGTAACATCTTCTCTTTCTCCCTCTTGCTTTACTCTTTATTTCATAAACATCTCTCCATCCTCCATGTGTCCATGAGAAGCATCCTGTGTTCCTTTGCTGTGCCATTGTAGCAAGGCCTTGAATAAACACTGGGCCACGAAACTACACTCTGAAGATGATTAGGCCTGGATTCAGCCTGATTGCCTAATTAAGCCCATTCATATCTTTGAATTGGGTATTTATTATTGTCTTCGGAGGGAGGATTAGTATTTATAGACATCACAAAAACAAGTGCAATCTAAAGATGGAACAGTGCCCTAATGTTTGGTGAGCAAATTATTAAACAATGAGACCAACCTCCAGCCTAACTCCTTCAAACTTATTCCCAGGATAAGTTTCAACTATTCCCATCACATAACATTTGATATCTGCTTGACTGACATTCCAGCTCCTACATCTGTTGAGTAGAAGAGGAGATAATAAAGAGTATCTTAGGTCACCATAACTTATTACAGAGAGTGCTTTTATGAAGTAGCCTAGGGTGATTCTCTAATAATATTCATCTTGGAGGAATACATGAAGTTCAACGGACTCACAAATTTCAGCTATGGAGCTGGATGGGGGGAGGAGCTTAAAAGATACCCAGAGTATGCTCTTCATACAGCTGTACACTATGGGGTCCTTATGCCCTTAGTTCTGGTTCAGATGAAAGGTCAGTCTAACTCATGCACCAAGGAAATTTAAAAGTAGGTCATAATGTAGGTAACTACCTAGTGTTTTAAATTCTCAGCTTCTGGTAATCTGTGCTACACTGCCTTTGAACAAGGAAATTTCCATTCCTAGCTATCATATAAATAATATTGGGCATTTATACAGCTCAGTGTTCAAAGTACTTCACATATATGATCTTTTACTGCTTACAACAACCCTTTAAGGAAAGCCAATATTATTATTTCCAAACTCCAGATGTGGGTCTGAGACTGAGATAGAGTATCTTCTTGGGGAATGTTGGACCTCATAGATCACTCTCTTGACTTTGTTACTACAAAAATGGGCCCACAGCACCTCACTCTGCTACTGCTTTTTGCCCAGGTAATGGGTAGGGTTGCCAACCTCCAGGTGGTGGCTGGAGATCTCCTGCTATTACCTCAGCCAATAGAGATCAGTTCACCTGGAGAAAATGGCTGCTTTGGCAATTGGACTCAATGGCATTGAAGTCCCTCCACTCTCTAAACCTCGCCCTCCTTAGGCTCTGCCCCCAAAATCTCCAGGTATTTCCAAACCCGGAGCTGGCAACCCTAGTAATGTGTCTAGCAAGGCCTATCCTTCCACTGACTTCCTTTTCTGTTGATACTACATAGTGTTATTCTTCAACTTACCACTCTGTGTGTGTAGTATCAAGTTCATTCAAGCTTACTGAAAACTCCCAGTTCCAGGACAGATCATTTTTTGCACAGTTCTAAGGTGTATGTGTAATAGGCATGGGATGTTAACAAGACATTCTTAAGCAATTTGTTATAAAAGAAGCAGTTTATTGTGAAGAAAAACATGCAAAATATTCTGAACTTTTATTGACTTGATTCACTAGCTTACGTCCATGCTACTTGATACATACATCTCAGCCACATAGATTAAACATGTTATACGTTGATATATCAACATATCCTAAACTATTAAATGTGATCATTTCTGTTCAGTACTATTTTTAACAGGAAAAAAATCTTTTTCTAATTCCCTAAACTTCATAACTCTATGCTCTTCAGCCTTCAGTGCACTCTCTGTCATTCCTTCAACTTTCATTTCTTAACTGTTTCTCTTTCTTGACATTTCTAAAAGTAGGTTTCCATACCTGGTTGAAGGACTCCCCATTTAGCCAATCATATCCCAGTTCTTTTTTAACCAACGAAATCCTGTTTTATAAGTTCAAGTATCAGAACTCAGTATTCTTTGTAAACATGCACAATAAAAGGCTAGAACATAAATTTAAAATATCTTTCACATATATGCAAGTATGTATTGAAGTCATTTCCTCAAAACTACACCAGTTCAATTATTAGAAGCCGCTGATATAACTTTCCTCAATTAAGTATCCCAGTCTCTTATAAAGCCTCTGTATCTGTTCCTCCCTCAATGGAAACCGGAGCTGTCTCTTGAATCCCCTAAGCAATAATTCATTTACTCGTTCAGTCCATTCTTGATCTACCGGTAGTATGCCATCACCCAGTTAGGGCTTATTTATTTATTTAAACATTTATATCCTGCCTTTCTTTTTGTGTCATATGCTTTTCACAGGAATTTTTTTTTTTAAAAAAAAAAACATCTTCCCAAAATAATGTGTATAAACAAATGGAATTTGTTTTCATTTTTTGCACTGTGTGGCTCTTATTCAAAATTACCTTGAAAGTAGTGGCCTTCCTTTCTTTACAGGGTCTCTTAATTCTTTCTAAGCTTCACAGAATCATATATTTTTTTTCCAAATTTCAGATTTTAAAAATACCATTGCGCCTACCTTTACACGTCACATTTGAAAGATCTTGCTACTGTAATGATAAACTGGTGGTAATTTTTTTCTCCCATGTACTTCCTAGTCAAAGGGTATGAAAGGGTAAACCAAACAGATGAAGTGGGGAATAGAAAATGGCCCTTTTACACATTTGATGAGACAGTAGGAAGGGAAGCAAGTGGTGTTACAGGGAGACCTCAAACAATATCTAAAATGAGGTGTTTGGTTTCAATTCAATGAAACTTAATGAAGGGTTTTGATATGATAATCCCACTTAAATGATTACAGAGTGGTGTATGGATATGGGGTCATGGGGAAGGGGTGCTGTAATTCTCTGCGCATCCCTGTTCTACTCTGTGAAAGTGTCAGATCGGCTGTTTTGCTAAAGATAAATTTTTCATGCTCCAAATATTCAGAGTGAAAATAAACTATACTAATAGCAAGATGTGTAGTGATTTGCACATTATCCAATCTATTGAGTTATTCCTGACTGTCCCTATTCTAGTCCTTGATTTGCAGGCCAACTACTCTCTGCAGCTGGAGCAAATTATATCAACAGAAGTGCTGATGTGACCACAAGTTGACAAAAGGACATGATTTCTGGTAGCAGAAAAGCAACTAGATTTTATGAAATTGTATCTAATAATGTTGTTTAACTCATGGATCCTGCATCTGACGTCTACTTTTTATCCAGTCCTTTCAGCAGCCCTTTGTTAACAGTCACTCCGAAGAGGAAATAAAATGTAGGCATTGAAATAAAAATTGCTCTACTCTTTTTAATAGCTCAGCTGCAGGCGCTATTGTTTTACTTAATGGATTGTATAACTGAAGTCTTTCCTCTCAACTATACTCATTTGGCTTCCTAGTTACCAAACTAAACTACAGTGTCTTGGGCTTCCAAAGAAAGGGGGAAGGGAGGAAAGAGAGAGAAGGAAACATTTTTTTTTTCATTTTCAGAACATAACTATGTAAATCTGATCGACAGGTTAGAGCAGAAAAAATGGGAGCTGAGGTCTGGATTGTGCTCCTAGCTGTGTAGCTCATTAGGTGTTGATATTTGGTAAGATATTTAGGATGCAGTTTTTTTAACACTTACTTGGGCATAAGTTTCACTGAATTTTGCCGGGGCTTACTTCAAAGTGAATATGCATTGAATGGGGCTCCATTATCTCAACAGCATTTCAAAACGTGCCCTTTGATGGTGACTGTAAGTGCACATTTCAAAATCTTGAAGTCTTAGTTTGAGCTTGCTGAAGGTGGTCCTCAATTATACTAGAATGCCAAAACAATAAAAGAAAAAATAACTTGCCAGCTCCAACCGATAATAGTCTGATCAAACTGGGGGGAGGCAAAATCTGGTCTGTGGGGAAAGTTTGAAAAGAGGGCAGGCTCTGAAGAGCTTCTCCATGTGACAAGGGGGCCACTGCACACAGATGCCTTGTAAGAGTTGGCAGGCACTTTTAGATCCTGTATGCTTTGGACATTGGCGCAGCATTGTGTATATTGATCTCCATCTTTGGCAGGCCTGGTGGATCTGAAGCCGAGACAAAATCCTGAGTTCTCTTTGTCCAAAAGAAAGCCATTATTTGATCCAGAAATGTAAATGAAGGTGAAGGCCAATCTATTACTGATGTGATAAACAGTATGTGGATGCATGTAGTCTGAAATTGCCATGGTGTGAACAGGTTGTGTGATTACTTCCCCATTGTTGAGGTTGCAGCTCCATCTGTATTCATTCTACCCCCGCTAGCAAACTTTGGCCTGTGCTATCAAGGTGTAATAAAAGTGGGCACAGTTGAAAGTTGAGTATGTAGTGAAGAAACCATAAACTCAGTTCTCAGCTAGGATCTTCTCACCCCAAACACTACACCATTATGGTCGTGTTTATTGATTCTGTGTGTTCTTCTACAAAGTTTCACAGACAAGGCATCAATGGTGTTTGTTGCTTCACCAAATTATGCTATTCATATATAAAAATGGAATAATGGTAGTAATTGCTTTGAGAATATACAAGGTCAAGTTCACTCTAAATGTGGGTGTAGTCAAGTTTATTTATTTATTATTTACTTTAGTTATACCCCACCTTTCTCCCTAATAGTGACCCAAAGTGGCTTACATTATTCTCCTCTCCTCCATTGTATCTTCACAACAACCCTGTGAGGTAGATTAGGCTGAGAGAATGTTACTGGCCCAAGCTCACCCAGTAGGGTGGCCAGGTCCCCCCTGGACACTGGTGGAGGATGTGGGGGGTTGGGTTGCCAGATCTAGGCTGGGAAATTTGGGGAAGGAGCCTGGGGAGGACAGGGACCTCAATGGGGTACAATGCCATAGAGTCTACCTTCCAAAGCATCCATTTTCTCCAGGAGAACTGATCTCTATAGTCTGGAGATGAGCTGTAATTCCAGGGAATCCTCAGATCCCACCTGCAGGCTGGCATCCCTATCACCCAGTGAGCTTCCATAGCAAAGTAGGGATTTGAACCTGGGTCTCCCAGATCCTGGCTCTCCATGTGTGGTTAGATGTCCAGCTAGTACACGGCTCATAACTACTTGCTCATGATGCCCACTGAGTGATATTGAGTCAGTCACTATCTCTAAGCATAATCTACTTCTGAGAATTATTGTTAGAAAAATATCAGGTGAAGA
Organism: Euleptes europaea; assembly: GCF_029931775.1. Classification (NCBI taxonomy): domain Eukaryota; kingdom Metazoa; phylum Chordata; class Lepidosauria; order Squamata; family Sphaerodactylidae; genus Euleptes; species Euleptes europaea. The sequence continues at coordinate 82,635,518 of NC_079315.1, read as the reverse complement.
GCTATGTATGCTTCCTTCAGCTCCTTGGCTATAGGATGTGAAAATGTAATTAACATCCTGATCTCCATGCATTCATCAGCCCTTTGAAAGGCTTTTATTCTTTCAGTAAGAGCCCCGTGGCGCAGAGTGTTAAGCTGCAGTACTGCAGTCAAAAGCTCTGCTCATGACCTGAGTTCGATCCCAATGGAAGATGGTTTCAGGTAGCCGGCTCAAGATTGACTCAGCCTTCCATCCTTCTGAGGTTGATAAAATGAGTACCCAGCTTGCTGGGGTTAAAGGGAAGATGACTGGGGAAGGCACTGGCAAACCATCCCGTAAACAAAGTCTGCCTAGAAAACGTCGGGATGTGATATCACCCCATGGGTCAGGAATGACCTGGTGCTTGCACAGGGGACCTTTACCTTTTTATTCTTTCAGTGTGCCTCAAATAATTGTTCGAAATTTAGGAGGGAAAGGTCTTCCTTTTCACAGTGCTTCGCAACGCATTTGCGCCTTCTAGGCATGTGTGGCATAATGGAAAAGAAAATGCCTTGTTAAATCATCAAATGCTAAGAAGGCTTTCATCTGTGGACAATACGCAATGCACAATGCAGCTGAAACAAATCATGGAGTATAACCTGTTAAAGATGTAATTGAGATACATGCAATCATTAACCTTGGAACAGACTGGGAATCAGTTAATGAATCAAATCAATACCCTCTCCACTGATCCATAATAATTTGAAAGAGATGAAAAATTTAACAGTTGCAGTATGTGAAGTTATCATAGGCTGCAATTAGCTAGCCTCTGGGAGATTATGTTACCTAGTTACGAGAGGATAAGTGTAATTTCCATAGATCTTCCAAGAGAGATTGTTATAAGGACAGGTGCCAGACAAGGAAATAGGTCAGGAAGAGACCTTAGGCACTAACTGTCACTAGGTCAGCTTTCTGCCCCTTCAAGCAGTGTTTCTGTCTTGTGATATTTTACCCATACTGCTGATGGTGACGTTAGAAAAAGGCATTTCTAGAGACTCATGAACTGAGTCTGTCCATCAAAAATAATTTTAATCGCATCATTTACATTCACTTGCTACCTGCCTAAAACTCAGCAAAGTTTATTTATGTGAGTTATCTTTTACTGTCATAAAAAACAGCGCAGAATTAGTTCCCTGTATGAGATAAAACAAATTTTAAAGCACATAAGTGATTATAAACAGCTAAACTATGGACTAGAAATGTGTTCAGCACTGCTGTATAATGAGCTGGAAGGCCACAATTACTTTACATGGTTGGGTATATAATTTGCATAACTCTGCATAAAATAAGTAAAATGTCAGGCATGGACTGAGAAAGGAATGTTGTGGTTTCTCCAGATGCTGGCCAAGGCCAGCTCTAGCCCTGCAAACAACGTGTTTAGACTGGACTATGTGGGAATGCAGGTAGAATCCTACCTCCCTGACAGCTCCAGGGAGGGGGGTTGCCATGGCATCCAGATCTACCCCGATTTGCCCTATGCTCTTCCATATATGCCCTGTACTGTGCTTGTAGTTTTCATTAGTGTCCATTTGACTCTTAGCTTCTGTTAACCTGTGGATTTTCCAATAAAACAACTCTCTTTGGGCTGCTTGTCTGCTGATGTCTGTTTATGGGATTATCCTGGGACTAGAGCTCACATAAATGCTCTATTATGGTTAAAAAATAATCCCAGACACTTTTAAAATGGTGACAATTTCCTTTTTATGAATTTTTCCAACCTGCTGTCAAAAACTGTATTGCTAAAATGAGACTGTAAAAATTATGACATGGGTTTTTGATATAATGAAGTTTGAGGACATTTGGGAGTTAACAGTTAAGGAGGGTCTCAGTTGGCATGGGGGCCAGCAATCTAATGCAAAGCACAAAGACCACAAAAAATCATGATATGCTAGTCCACTGTAGACCAACCGCACTTACTGAATTCAGATAAAATCCATACTCACAATGTTGGAAGGAAGAGTTCTTTTCCATTTTCAGATAAACTGTACAAAGTATCATCCTATGCTACAGTATATGTAGTGCCCAATATGAAATCTATTTTATGTGCAACTGATAATCTTATAAAGCAACGAATTATTGAGAGGAGGAAGTATTCATCTCTAACAGCTAAATGGGAATCATTGATTAAAAACCAGTCTAATCCCGTGGAAATCAAATCCATGGGACAGCATTCTTAAATGGAAAGACCTCTGATTTCATTGGTTCACAGATCCAGGCTGTAGATGTATATATTGCACATAGTCCATGGGGAGCTTTTGATAATAAAAGGGACAAACAGATAAACACTTTTCAGTTTGTATGAAGCCAAAGTTAATTTATAAACTGAAATATGGCAGATTTATTCTTTCCTTCTGCTCTGGAATTTTTTTAAGTAGATCTGTGGAGGCTGGTCATTATTGCTGAGTGATGAACGTTCAGAGCACTTTCTTCATTGTTACTTCACATATGCAAGGCTCAATCCTGGTTTTGAAACTAAGTTGAGTGGTAAGGTTTTTTTATCTATTTGAACTTGAAATTGAATTTTCTAATTTTGGAAAGTTCTAGAATATGTCTTCTTGTGGTGAAGTTCAGAGGGAGGTCAGTCCATCAGCACATTAGCCAAGGCATGCCAGGTGCAAGTTGGTGAGAGTGCTGACCAGTATTGGCTTGATTGACAAGACTACTTTCCACATGTATTTCACCTTGAGAAAACTTCAAAAAGTCCTTTCCTAAAGTTGAAAAGGCAGTAGTGTCAGAGAGGCTAGAGGCTAGAGCTACAAACCCAGTCTTGGCCTTTCCCATTAACTCAATCAGTGGCCTTTGGCCAGGCATGCTCCCCTGCCTCAGCCCCCTGCCTCCACTGTAGACATAATAACATTCACAGGGTTGTTGCACAGATCAGAAGAGAATCATGTTCAATTTCAAAGTGCCATCTAAATACTAAGCCTTATTATTAGGAGCGACATTAGATATGCTTCTCTTTAGAGCTCCACAAGGGCATGCAGAGATTGATAGACAAAGTGTGCTAGAAGCAAGGGAATTTCTATTAAGCACAGATTGAAATTCCTTGTCTGGGTGTGAATAAGCCGCACTAGCAAAGGAAAGAGTAAAAAAACAAAAATCATTTCAGAAATACATGTCAAATATATGTGCATCATGGATGATAAACAGCTTGTTTTCTAACACCAAAATAGGGAGAGAGAGGGAGAGAGAAAAGGAGGGAGAAAAACACTGTTGTCGCTTACTTCCACAGCATGTAATCTGTGATAACCATGCACAGTAGGATAGTTAGTTCGCTACCACATGCAAAGCAGAAAGCAGATGGTATAGCTGATATAGATCACAGGAACGTAAGTGACTGTCAGTGCGCCTGTCTCTGTATGTTCATGTGTAAATCAGCAAAGAGTTTGACATTGACATACTCCATCAAGTCTCGTTTATAAAGAACAAGTAGTGCAACATTCTGTGCATCTGGCAACATAACGCGTGCTGTCAATCTGCTGACATTGTAACGTTAGCATCACTTCCATCTGTGTTGTTTATATAGGGCTACTTTTCCTTACATTATCTCAATTTTATGGAAGATGAAATGGGTGAAAGGACCCTGAATCCAATTAAGCATTGCCATGTCAAGCTCCCCAAGGTTGTAAAATACATGGTGGAGTGGCTTCTGAGCAGTAAAGGATGTAGCTTGAGTCGTTACCCAATTCTGCTAGTGACTCCGACTGAAATGTCCACATTATAGTATTATTATATGCATGTACAGACAGAAAGAGATGGAGAGGCTATTGTGAAGACATGATGGCTGTCTTAAAACGTTCCTTGAAGAGGTTCAGTAGTTTTTTGGTTCTCCCCGCCAGCCATTGATCTCTTCAAACCCAAATAAGGTGTTGTTCAGGTGGTCTGGCAAGCAATCTGCAACTAATCTTTCTCCATCCCCAGTGATATTTTAGAAAAGCAAGGGAAGTGCACCAGTACCAGCCAGATGTATCTGGCTGCAAATATTTCAAGAGGCTTGCAAGATCTGTATCTGTCAATTTAATCTCAATGGCTTGACATTCATGTTTCTTTTTTTTTCTCAACAGCCCTGCTGATAGGTTACAGTAGTCTCAAGTTACATAGTCTCAAGTTATATAATACTTGTTTACTCCAGATTTTATTTATTTGGATATTTATACCCTGTTTTTCTCTCCATTGGGGAACCAAAGTGCCTAATAGCATTGTCCTCCCCTCCTCCATTTTATCTCATAACAACAACCCCGTGAGGTACAATCCGGAGAGAAAGAGTGACTGGCCCAAGGTCACCTGGTGAGCTCCCATGGCAGAGTGGAGATTTGAAGCTGGGTCTCCTAGATCCTAGTCTGACACTCTAACCATAACACCATACTGGCTGTCCACCCAAAACTTCTGAGTAACTCAAACTTGCTAGTATGCTGTTTCTCATCAGCCATTCTCACCAGCCATTACATGTCTGGTACCTACTTTTGCCAGACCAAAACCAGATGGTTAGAAATGGCAATGAGAATGAGTCTGAACAGTAGGTTCTTTTTGTAAAACACCAACAAGTTTGCTGTATAGAAAGATGTGTTCTGCAATGTACTATCATTAATCCATTCCACCCCATTTATTATCAGGCTGTTTTAACCCCTATCTCAAACCAATAGATAGAATGGCTTCCACAGCAGGATATGTTTGTGCTTCTCACTCATTCTTTTTCCACAATCAGCTGTGAACACTTGAAATAGTAGCTCCACATGACACTCAATATTACATTATATTCCCCATAAAAATGACACATTTTCATGGCCAAGATCCATGTTCATTTGAAGGTTGCCCTAATCAGCAAAGCTCAAGTTTTAACTGTAGTTATCCCTTTACATTTTTATTCTTCATTTATAGAATGTATACATTGCCTCTCCAGAGACTTGATCAAGGCAGCTCACAAGTAAAAACACCATAAAAAAATAAAACAACCAAATCTCCTTTCCTGTTCATAGTCACATCTGCATATTCACTTAACAGGTTGTCTCCCTGTTCACTCCCCATAGCTATGATGCTCCTGAATTGATCTTTAATTTTTGCCTGGGATGGGAGGGTTTTTAATTCATACTTTGAGGTCCTGTGAGAGAAAACAGAACTCTCTAGCTTAAAATTGCCCCAAGCTCAGGCCAAAATTCTCCTTTTTACTTTGCTTTACTGAATAACACAAGATGCTCCAAGGCAACAGTAACAACACCTCCTCACATCAGACCAAGCCACAGAAGTCAACAAAAGTAATCTCTAGCGGATGAAATGAAAGCCAGCCATCAAAACCAGAATAATTCAAAACATCATTCAGAAGACACCTGATCTTCTATACTTTACAAATCAGGATGGCTGCCATCTTTAACTATATTCCAAGCCAACCCATTCCCACAGACTCAGCACATTGCAAGCCAAAAACTTGAGAAAGGGAGAAAAATGGGAAGCCAGCATTAATTGGCAAGATAACTGGCAAATTGGGATTTCCATCACTTCACAAATATTTGCATGCTTTTTTACTAAGTTCCAAGAAAAACGAATAGACATCCTCTAGAATTGAGTAGCATTGGATACACTAATATGTCTTGCTTCACACACTCAAGAGCTCCTTCCTCTCACACGTATCCATACTGAGCAGTGTTCTGCATGTGCTTGACCTGTTAAGAGGACAGACATGGGTGAACGCCAGGCATGTATTCCTTCTCATGTCTAATTAAGGAAAACAGACTAGTTCTGCTGGAGAATGAGCAAGTGTCTTGTAGTACACAGAAGATTCTGCTATGAACCTCATTTCTTACAGCATTCACTATTTCTCAGCCTAACCGGCTTCACAGGGTCATTTACAAGATCATATAAAATAACATCCACACCCCTTGGAGAATGGGACAAAAGGTACTAAATAAAATAAAATAGGTATCTGTAGAACACTCATCTAAATAGAAGATGTGTCAACAGTTAGAATCTATTTATGTGAAGACATGCAGGTTACTAGATCAACATCTAGCTGATATAGGCATGGCTTGGATCTCCCTGGTTGGACCTGGGTTCATTGCACATTAATGGTGTTTTATGCATGGTCGCTTTAACCTCCTTTATTCCCCATTTCAGCCAGGATCAAATTGTTCAGTATGCACAATATCTCATTCCTTGGAAGCTCAACACTGTTTCGATGCAAAACGAACCCGGCTTTTCCCATTCCTCTTCTGGCCTGAATTAAACTGTTCATCCTGGCTCATTCCAGAGTCACAGAGCATGCATACTCCGTTCTCGGGTTGAGATTCCCTGCACCATCACACCCCACCCTTTTCTAACCCCCTCCTTAAAGCAGCATGCCAATGGTTAAACAGGGGAAAACAGAAGATTGACTTCTCTCACAGCCAATCACAAAGCAGTGTGTAAAGAGGCGGGGATTCAAGTGCTTCCTGCTTCCTGCTATCTCGGAGCTCTTTCTGAGCAAAAGAAAGGCTTATTAAAATTGAGGCTTGGATTTCTCTCCCCACCCCCGCTTCTTTCAGATTGCGCTGTTTTTTGTTCTTAAAATGCTTTTTTATGTGGCAGTTGGGTTTGGGGGGAAAGAAATCTTCTCTCACCGAGAGCACTGCAAAGTAAGCCAATTACAGAACAGCATTTAAAGGGGTGGGACTTGATTTGAGCTTGGGAGAGTGTTTTTCTGTATTCATGGTTCGATTCACACACAGTTTTGTCCCTGATCATTCAAGCTAATGCATACAGGTTCCCCCAACCCGGGTTACTTTAATGTGCGATGAACCCAGGTCCAAGCAGGGAGATCCAACCCATGCATAAAAGACCATAGTCTCTGCTTATGTAACTGGCTGGTCCTTTCACTTGATGGAATAGTGGACACACATCCCTCTTTTTCACTGTGTCACTGAAGTGACATATGACACAAACATAGGGAGAGCCATATGAATAAGGGCCAGATTTATGTTATTCTTTCCCCTCAAGGAAAGGATTAAGAATTTCTTTAACAAAAATTTCTATACCTCCCTTATGATTAACAAAGGCTACCAAGGTGGCTAACAATTTAAAAGATACATGATAAAATCACATTTTAAAACCATTAAAACCACTCCCAACACACATAATTAAAACAAATTAAAAACAGAGTTAAAATATGTACAACAACATAAAAACAGCAATTAAAACATTGGTCAGGAAGGCGGGATCACTGAGGGAATGCTAAACAAAACAAAAAAAAGTTTTTACCCGCTAGCAGAAAATGGTTACCAGTTGAATCTACCTGGGGAGATTGTGAATTGAGCCCTCATGTGCCCGGACTTCTATGAGAATGGGTCTTATCACAGATTGCTTTAGATCAGCTGTCCCCAACCTTGTTAAGCATGTGGGGGCTTTGGGAATTTTGAGAATGCTAAGGGTGTGCCACCACAGAATGGTTGTCACGGAACGTGTAGCCAACAACAGAATGGCTGCCATGAGGTCTGGCATCAGTCAAAAAATAATGGGAGGTTCTGAGCCAGGTGTCCTCCTATGATAAATATGGCTTGTTTCTGAGGGATGTTCTCTGCAGACACAACGGTGCTTCCTCCTTGACTGTTATGGAGCATCTCCTGCTCCACTGGGGTAAAGCAAAACTGGACTGGCTCTTTGCTTTGGAGAAGAAGCAAGTGGGCACGACGCTGAGGCATCACTGCTTTAGATTATGATGGAAGTTCTGTGTGTGCCTGTTTATCTACCATATAAAAGGATCCGCTAGGTAAGATAACTGTTTGAACTACACATCTATTGTTCACCTTAGACCAGTCACTTCTGTTCAAGATATAGTCTGCGGCGTTCCAAGATCACCTTTTGTATTTGGCTAATAACACATAAAAATACAGTTGGTGGCCAAATCAGGCATGATGCATTTGACACAGTGGCCATTTCTGCATAGCCGTTTCCTTGTAGTCACACCGCCAACTACTTCAGGGCTTTGCTTGCATTTTCCAACCGTCAGAGGTCATCTTGCTGTCCCCGCACATTTCCTGGATGCTGGAAAATCCAGAAAATCCAGAAAACACGGGGAAAATATGTCGAAACATGCAGGGAGAACGAGGCAGCTTCTGGTGGTCAGAAAATGCAAGCACAGTCAAACCAAAGTCCTGAAATAGTTGGCGGGGTGACCGCGAGGAAACAGCCATGCATAAATGGCCAGTGAACCTCTTGTGTGTGGATCACTGTATCAAGCCAAGGTTTCCCCAATTCAAAATGTTTTCACCCAGAGCTCCTACTGTGTAGAGCCAGGCAAGCAACTTGATTGAGACAACTTTCCTTCTGGCTGTCAAGTATCACCTCAGGCAGAATTGTAATTTTCTTGGATTCAGACATTAGTCCACTTCACCTATTTACTGCACACTTCAACAGCAAATACAATCCTCAGTCTGAGTGTGATGGCATAAGTGGCCCCTTTCCCTTAGATTTGCTGAACCACATGGTGAGCAGTCTCTTTTCCTCAGCTGGTAGCTGTATTATCCAAATCCAGAGAGCGGGTACTAGAATTTCTCTTCCAAGCGGCTTGTGCTGCTGCTTTCCTCACATCTCACCATTATAACTGTTAAGATAAAGAAGATCAAAGGAGCCACAGGAAGCCTTACAGGAAAGCCCTTGCCCAGGCATTTGTTGGAAATACATAACTATGCACTGTGGCCATGACCCAATGAAGTGATTCAGACAAATGGGCAAGAACTTTGCTGCACTGCTAAAAGCGCCTGCTGTCACTATACGTTAATTTGTGAAACAAGTTAATCATCATTTGCACAAGACGTGAAATGGTTGAGTGCCTCTTCACATCCTTGCTCTATTTCCAGAAGAGGAGGAGGAGGAGGAGGAAAAGGAGGAGGTTTTTATGCCCTGCTTTTCTCTACCTTAAAGAGTCTCAAAGTGGTTTACAGTCACAATCCCTTCCTCTCCCCCACAATTGACATATTGTGAGGTAGGTGGGGCTGAGAGAGTTCTGAGCGAACTGTGACTGGCCCAAGGTCACCCAACAGGCTTCGTGTGGAGGAGAGGGGAATCAAACTTGGTTCTCCAGATTAGAGTCCGCCGCCCTTAACCATTACTGCATTCTGGCTCTGAAGAAAAGGACAACCACCTGTCCTTTCAAAACATTTAGAGACCATTAAGAACATAAGAACATAAGAAAGGCCCTGCTGGATCAGACCAAGGCCCATCAAGTCCATAGGTCTGTTCACACAGTGGCCAACCAGGTGCCTCTAGGAAGCCATAAACAAGACAAGTGCAGCAGCACCATCTTGCCTGTGTTCCACCGCACCCAAAATAATAGGCATGCTCCTCTGATACTAGAGAGAATAGGTATGCAGCATGACTAGTATCCATTCTAACTAACAGCCATGAATACCCCTCTCCTCCATGAATATGTCCACTCCCCTCTTAAAGCCCTCCAAGCTGGCAGCCATCACCACATCCTGGGGCAGGGAGTTTCACAATTTAACTATGCGTTGTGTGAAAAAATACTTCCTTTTATCTGTTTTGAATCTCTCACCCTCCAGCTTTAGCAGATGACCCCGTGTTCTAGTATTATGGGAAAGGGAGAAAAACGTCTCCCTGTCCACTCTCTCCAAACCATGCATAATTTTATAGACCTCTATCATGTCTCCCCTTAGCTGACATTCTACTACTGGCTGTCGGAGAAGGAAGATGTTTATGTCCTTGTGGCATCTATGAGTTTCACCTGCTTCCATGATGATGACTGGAGTACTGGATAGCAGAATGGGCCACCGTTCTATAAATCATGATGTCATTCAGACACACACATCAATGTCAGTGGTTGGGATGAAAGGACAATTCCTCAACAAGGCTGATTCAGAGGATAAAGTAATTGTTCTGAGCGTGTACTAGCAGAAGATACTGACCTCAGCTACTTGATCCAATGAATGCTAAACGTGGAGGCATAAAAGCAGAGCGTCAGTTCAAAACACTGTTGCAAACATAGAGTCTGGTTACTATCAAGCCTTTTGCCCTAAAGTGATATGTCTGGAAAGGACCAGAGCCCATGATACAATGAATGATCATGTTTCTCAGTGAGTGTGGCAGGTCTGAATAGTTAGAAAATGGATCTGTCTAAGCACCCTTCAAACTTGGGGGATCATGACATTCATACATTACAGAGCACATAGGTTAGGTTAGGGGCCCCTGGACCCAGCCTGTATTCTCTGTAGTGTGTGAACAGGCTTAGCCTCCACCTGTGCACTACAGGTGTGAGAGGTGATATGGTAACCATTTTCAAGTACTTGAAGGGCTGTCATATGGTGTGGAGTTGTTTTCTGTTGCCCCAGAAGAATGGACCAGCACCAGCGGGTTGAAATTAAATCAAAAGAATTTTCAGGTAAACAATAGGAAGAACTTCCTGCCAGAGCAGTTCCTCAGTGGAACAGGCTTCCTCAGGAGGTGGTAGGCTTTCCCTCTTTGGAGGTTTTTAAGCAGAAGCAATACTGATTCTGTGAACTTAGGCAGTTCATGAGAGGGAGGGCAGGAAGGGTTGCGCCAGTGTTTGTCTCGTGGCCCTTGCTTACATGCCCAGGGTAATGTCAATCACCACTTTTCAAAGGAAGCAATTTTCCTCTAGGACAGATTGGCCAGGGATCCTGGAGGGGTGTTTTGGGTTTTTTTGCCATCTTCTGGGCATGGAGCAGGGGTCCCTTAACTTAACACAATCTTAACTTCAAATGAGTATAACGAAAACAAAAACAGAGACCTATTAGAATATAAAGAAAACCTGATAAAGAATATGACAAGGCTGGAGCACAATTTGCTAAAAAATATCATTGCCGTGGCAGTGGTTCTGCTTTCGAAGAATGTAAAGCCTGCAGATAAAATATGCTACAGTACCGAGTACTTGAGTGCTGTGTACTCTTATAACTCACGAAAATATTGCAACTCGGTGCTTACTAAACTGACTGCCATATTGCCATCCACCTTTCTTTCTCCATCCTATCAATCATAGCTGTGAATCCCAAATCAAAATCTGTCAGTAACTTCATAGTCCTCTGCTTTAAAAAAAAAAAAACCCAACACCTACAAATTGTGTTAACAGTTAACTAGATCTGGACTGTGCATAAATGTTACCATTTACTTCCGTTATTCGTTTAGATTTTAGCATATGATGTATTCTAGGGGTGGGGGGATTGAACTCCAGGCCCCAAAACAGGAGACCAGTGGAGATAAACACAAGGTTTTAACTGGAGTACCTAGCACTTAGATAGTGGAACTGAAAGGTTACAGACAGGCTGGTGTGTGAGATTGCATGAAGCTATGCGGTCCCCTGTGGCTTAACACTGTTCCCTTTCTGCATCACAATTATGAGGTTATGATTGCAAGTGGAAACAAAGAACCAGTATGGCTTTGTAAATTGTTCATTTCTTCCCCTTATCATTTGTTAATCTAGATACACCTAAGTGCCAGTGAATACTGTGTGCTCCCTGTCAAAGTGGGTCATTAGTTCACTTCCTATATGTTTTGTAACAGCAATCCACCCCCTCCTCCATTTGTTTAAAAGCCTCTGAGAACAATGTTGGTCAGACCTTTCAAGGCTTTTAGTATTTTTTCACATTTTAAAAACCAAATGTACGCTATTATGGAATGTGTGTGTATGTGCACTTGAGCGTTTGTGTATGTTTTAAAACTCAACCAATGCAAGACTCTTCAGGCCATGTTTCCTTTTGGAAGGAAGGAAGGAAGGAAGGAAGGAAGGAAGGAAGGAAGGAAGGAAGGAAGGAAGGAAGGAAGGAAGGAAGGAAGGAAGGAAGGAAGGAAGGAAGGAAGGAAGGAAGGAAGGAAGGAAAGGAAAGGAAAGGAAAGGAAAGGAAAGGAAAGGAAAGGAAAGGAAACTGCTTTGTGCTTTTACTGGAGCTCGCCTGGGTCCAAGTGCCAGGGCTGCCTCTGATAGGAAACTGGGTGGGCGGGCTTCTGCTGCTGAGCATGCCACTGAGAGCTGGCTGGGCTCCTTCAGGCTGGCTGACTCCTGAGTTGACTATGTCAAGGCTCTGCCCTGCACAATGCATACTCAGTGGTCCCCTGAGGTAAGGGCGGATGGTGGCATCAACCCCAGACACTCACATTCAATGTATGTGCATTTGTGTTCACTGACCATACATATTCTGTATGTGTATGTGTGTTGAGTCATCCTAAACAGCACACAAATTCAATCAAAGTGTGTACATCTGGAGGTTAGATTGTGGGGAGTGCAATTTTCAAGATACTGGTCCCCAGGTACCTACGAGAATGAACACACATTAGTGCACAAAGCCTCTTGCATGGGGTGTCAAACTTATGGCCCTTTGAGAGGAAATGAAGCCTCTTCTTGAGGCAACTTTCAGTTTGAGAGAAGTTTTTTTTTTTGGGGGGGGGGGTGATATCAGAGCCAGATGAAGTTATGACCAAGGCAGTTCTTGTGAAGGAGATTGCTCATCTTCGCTGGTGAGGAATCTTCTTCAAAAGCTCAATAAGTGGCCGTTTTTTAGTTGGGAGGGTATAATCCTCTGGACGGGACTGGGTGAGCCCTGTCTTTTAAATTCAGATCAGCCCTGGTTGGTCAGACCAAGTTTGCTCCAATTACACGACCCCTACCTCAAAAGGGCCCCAGTTATGGGGCCCTAACAAAACCAGTCCAAATAAAAGATAGAAAAATGGGAGAAAGCACAGAGCTCTACATCTGGGCGAAGGCAAATACCCAAACCCAAAAAAGCCAAATAATTCTTTGGCTTTTTCGGGAATAGCCTATTTGGCTTCGGGCAAATTTCCTGGATTCGGTATTCGGTAAAACCAATACCTGGATATTGCAGAAATGGCTAATTTTGGGTTTATTTTTGGTTCGGGCTTATCAGTATGCACCACCCTACACCCCTGCTCTAACATATAGATATGTCCTCATTGAATAATATATTCCAACAGTTGGAACAGAACTGCTAAATATAATAATTCCCTTCTACAAACTTAAATTTGTTTTGGCAAAAGTCAGATTGTGATGCATGAAGGTTATTATCAGCCAAAACTCTGAGGTTAGAATAGCCTTATTGATGTCATTTGTAGCAGAATAGCATTGAGCGCTGGGCTGATATACACAATTACAGTGAAAACACAGAAATACACAAATGATGCCTAAACATAATGGTAACATCAACAGAAGCCCAGTGATCAAAGAAGGTCTGTTGGGCATGGCTGAGAAGGTTCTTCTTTAACTGCAACATTGGAAAGGCACTCAGAATGGTGACAAAACTCTTCTCATAGTAGCACTGTAGCAACTCCTGCATGCACATGTACATATACACACAATTAGGGTTGCCAACCTCCAGTTGGTAGCTGGAGATCTCCCACTATTACAACTGATCTCCAGGTGACAGAGATAAGTTCACCTGGAGAAAGTGACCAATTTGGAAGGTGGACTGAATTCCCTCCCCCAAACCCCGGCCTTCCCAGGATCCACCCCCCAAATCTCCAGCTATTTCCCAACTTGGATCTGGCAACCCTACACACAATGCTAAAAACATCAAAACAATTAAGAAATGGCAAAACAGCAAAAAAATCATATAACTCATCTTACGTGATGCCATGGGCACTCTCCAATAGGTGCCATTAGTGTGAGGCTCATGTAACCACTTAATCACACAGCATACAAAATGGAACAGTTCTGCTTGTTTAAATAATGCAGATATACCATCTGTTTTCTTAGCTTCTGTATTATTGTGCTGAGTTACTGGGATTTTCCCAGTAACTACAGTTAGTAGTTTTCCCAGTAACTACAGTTAGTTAATACAATTAGTGGTAGAAATGCTGCGAAAAATTCCATGCAACGAATCCTTTATCAAGGGGAACTCAGCAACTGTTGCATTTTTATATAGTCTGGAAACATTGTTAGATAATGTTTGCACACCTTTCTACATTAGAGACTTCTAATACATTCATATGTGTGTGTCATGTGAGTATCAGCCACTTCTCTTCCACCCACTTATACTTCCTTCCTAATAGCAAATTGTTCCAAAATATCTTGTCAGCAGGCCCTTCCTGAATGTGTGAGTCATTGCTTCTTTATGTCCTATGAACTAATCTTGCTTATTTTGCCCTTACCTTACAATTGTTCCGCCCAGCTTGTGTTCATAAATGAAGTTCCCGTCTGCACACTGTTAAGTTTGTTGATGTTGCAATTCAAATCGCTGGAGAAAAGCAAGCATTGACGACATTGTATCAGAAAGGTAAAATTTGCTGTTAATGATAACTGTTTTAGCAATATGTGATCTGGCAAATTGCACCTATATTTGAATACTCTGTTTTCACTTAAGCAGAAATTCAGGGCTCTGTAGTTCTACCTGGGCTGGAGTCTTTCACAAGGCCACTGAACTCAGGAAAGTCCTTTGAGCAAGCTGATATTATTGAATGGAAGGAGGCTTCCATGTGTACATTATGAAGCCTTATAGATTGAAATGGCTGATTCTGAGCCATCCACCTGCTAACATCACAGTCCTGATTTACGTTTAGTCAGCCCCTGCCTGAGCTCTCCAACTGCTGGCCCATGCAAACCTGCAACTGGAGCATTCTCCAGCAAGAGCGGTGATGAGGTTTGGGGCAGAAAACGTGTTCTCTTGCATGGAGAAAGTTCAAGTTTCTTACAGTTAGGGTCGCCAAATTTCAGGGGGTGGCTGGAGATCTCCCACTATTACAACTGATCTCCAGCTGCTAGAGATCAGTTCCCCTGGAGAAACTGGCCACTTTGGCAATTGGACTTTATGGCATTGAAGTCCCTTCCATCTCCAAACCTCACCCTCCTCCAGCTCCACCCCCCAGTTCTCCAGGTATTTCCCAACCCAGAGCTGGAAACCATACTTGCAATTGATCCAGAAAAAGTCTTACTTTGCAAGCACACCAATAGAATTGCTTGCAGCTCAGTGTCCTGATAAGTGAAGAAGGATTAAAAAATTTAAAAATGCAGATCAAGGCTAAATATAATGCTACATGAATTGTTAATAACTTGGAAACAATAATGCTACATTGAATTATTTTTTTTGTGGGAATTTCCTGATCTGTTGCCTCATGATGATTTATATTTCTAATTCACACACACATACACACCTGTGAGCTTTCCACTTTCACTTTCTCTTTTTTGGGTAGGAAGTGGTAAAATGCTTTTACAAATAGCTGTCCTAAACCTATTTCTCATTAGTGGGCTTCAGTTGGTGGATCGTGAGTGACCCTCCAGTGGACCACACAGTGAAGACACCACCATTTTACTGTTTGCATGGATCATAGAGTCTTGAGTTTAAGAAGCTATTGGAGACAAATGCCAAACTGGGAGGTCACTGTCTAGAAGTAATTTAAGCTGCAACACGGGATCCCAGGATATGATTGAAGGTAAACTTATGCATTTATTTCATCATTAATTATGATAATTACAAAAATTGGGTGTTTTGTAATTATCATAATTAATGTGAAAATGAAACAAATTCCCCATCTAAACAGCCTATAATTATAAAAAACACACATGATTTCCTTTCATTTTGTTCTAGATTCTTTCATTACAGCAATCTCTGCCTCTATTGGTTTTACTTTTACAAGGCAGCCAGTGTTTTCCTAACAAGGACATAGAAAGAACACAGTGTAGGGCTGTTGATAAAAAAAATCAGTAAAATTCGGATTCGGCAAAATTCAGCCTGTTTTTATTCAGGAAATGCCGAAGTCCAAACTCCCCCACTTCGGGTCCATGCAATTCGGCATGAGATCCGGAGTTCAGGGACAAATTCGGCCAAATAAAGCCATTAAAAACACAATCGCTCCTTTTTGCGGCTCCGGGGGGCATTTTGGGGGGTAGAGGTCCAAAACTTTCAACGTAGCTTGAGGGGACCCTTCTTGCAAGAACCCCCAAGTTTTGTAAAGATTGGGTCAGGGGGGGCTGAGATATGGGCCCCGAAAGGGGTCCCCTCTCCTTAATGTGCATCTCTGACAATGGGGGTTTGCAATTAGCAGAGCTTGCCGCCCACTCCTGAAGCTCCCAGCCCTGACAAACAGCTGAGCTGCAGGGAGCAAGGGCGGGGCAGGTGCGAAGAAGTTTGCAAGCCATGCAAAGCAACACGTTTGCAACCATGCAAAGCAGCACGTGACGCCTGGGAGTTTGCAAACCATGGAAAGGGACAGAGGCAAGCTAAAGGAGCAGGAGGGGGTGGAATTTCCCCTTTTGCATTGGACTCGGGACCAGGAAAATGCATTCTTTAAGTCACAATTTGAAAACCAGTTTTGAGCAAGCATCAAAATAGACCTAACCAATCTTATGAATGAGGGAAAACCTGAGGACACACAACTGAAGCCCTCCCTCAAACCAGGGAGAGAGAGACTCAAGGGGGCACACACACCCCAGGCAGAATGGGCGAAAGCCCCCTTTGGCTTCCCCACCCACCCACAGAAACTGCTCCCTCCCCACACACACACAGACTCTGCTTCCCCCCCTCACACACACACACACAGGAGAAAAATTATAGAGAAAAGCCCCAAAATGGGTCTTACTGTGGATGTCTTCTGTTCCATCTTCTTCGCACCTGCCCTGCCTTTGCTCCCCACAGCTCAGCTGTTTGTTGGGGCTGGGAGCTTTGGGCGTGGGTGGCAAGCTCTGCTAATTGCAACCCCCCGTTGTCAGAGATGCACATTAAGGAGGGGGGACCCCTTTCGGGGCCCATATCTCAGCCCCCCCGACCCAATCTTCACAAAACTTGGGGGTTCTTTCAAGAAGGGTCCTCTGAAGCTATGCTGAAAGTTTGGGGGCTCTACCCCCAAAAATGTGCCCCCTGCAGCCCCGGAATGGTGCGAATGTTTGCTGTAAATGGAATAAAAATGCATATTAAGGGGGGGACCCCTCGTGGGCCCATATTTCGCCCCCCCGATCCAATCTTTACAAAACGTGGGGGTTCTTTCAAGAAGGGTCCTCTGAAGCTATGCTGAAATTTTGGAGGCTCTACCCCCAAAGATGCACCCCCTGCAGCCACATAATGGCTCGAATGTGCACACGTACCCCCCCCAAGGGGGATCTCTCTCACACACAAACAGATACTCTCTCTTTCTCTCCCCAGGCCGTGCAACAGCTGGGCTCATGCACTCAATCGCGACTGATTGGCCAGAAGACCCAGCTTGGCCACCAATTGGCCTCGGGAGAATGCTGCTTACTAACTGACGGTTATGCTGCTGCGCCGAACCCTGAATTTGCTGAATTTATTTGCTGAACACCCCAAACTCGCTGAATTCGGCTTCCCGTTTTTCCGCCTTTTTTGAGTTCGGTTCCATCCGAACTAAAAACCGCCAAATCAGGGGAAATTCGGCTGTTTTTCGGTTCGGGACAAACCGAATTGACAGCCCTAACAGTGTTTCTTGGGGTGAAGAAGGAGACAGTTTCTGGGCTTTCTTGGTTCACTAACCAGTAGAATTACATACATGTGTGAGGTATTCCAGTCCTGAAGGAGATAGGGTGTGACTTTGCCTTCCTCTCTTCCAATGTTTGTCCTCCTGTGCCAATTTTTCCCTCACAGACTTCACTCTCCTGCTTACTTGCTGCTTTCCAAGCCTTAGCCTCCATCCAAGCAAATCTACCTCGAGGTCCTCCTCCTGCTGCCTGCCTGCCTAGATGCCTTACTTTGCTTGTGCCACCAAATACCTTTTGCCTTGTCACTCTGTCTCTTCCTCATGCTACTGTTTTCAAGTTGTGGCTGCAGTGCTGTCTGTGTTCCTGTCCGGAATCTTTTCTGTTAATTCTCTCAGAGACTTTCATGCTCAACATGGGTACCTTTCATTGCCTAAGGGGGGGGGCTTTTATCTGTCTGAAATTTAGCCAGGTGGGTGTTCTAGGGGAGTACTACAGTGCCTCTGAGTTTTGTCCAGTTTGGATGGAAAACCGTGCAGGTATGGACCCAAGAAGGTGGGGGTGTCTTTCAATGAAGCCAACAGGAAAGAATAATGAAATAGAATTATGAAAACAAAACCACAATAATGAAAGGAACAATAACCAAACCATATAAAATAACCCAATAATGAAAAAGTCCCTTTTGGAATTAATAACAAAAATGAAAGAAACAAAAGGTACATGATATAGGTTCTTTGCCGTTGCTAAGCCGATCTGGATCTGGTCAATGGCTGTAAAGAATACACAAACACACTCAAACAGAGAGAGAAAGAGAGATCCCACGCTGTAGGTAATAGTGAAAGGTAAGTCTTATATCCGGAAAATTTGAAAATGATTAATCTAAAAATATCTAAGAGGGGAAATCATATCCCCTTGCCACTCTTTTGATGTAAGCAAACAAGGTCATTACTTTCTAACATACATATTCGTTCTGTATATGATTTCAAAGATGAAGGGATTACAAGAAAGTGTATCTGGATGAGTGTTCTCGTCTTATTTGCAAGGATTCTAGAATAGCAGGACTTTTATATTTGACCATTTTGTCCATTGTACTTCATACTTTTGATCTCTGCTATGACACATTACAATACTATTATACAGTAAACTATCAATGCAACATGACCTCTCTGTCTCTACACATCTCCTTCTCCACAGCCCTTCCCCCAGAGATATTCCCTTGAGAAGTACTACAGGGCTGTTGTTTCCTCAGGCAATTCTTTGTGAGCTTATTTATAGAACAAATTGCTATAAAAATAGCTCCTGGGTTGACGCATTGGCTGTTCTCTAGGGTGAGAGCTGACCTGTCCCTCGTGCAGTGTTCTCTGCTTGCTGTAACTGGCTGATCTTCTTCCAAAAACACTTTTGGTAATTTTCCCACACTGTTTCACATTGGCTTGTTCTAAACTCTATGTCATGAAGCTGTACTTTGGGAAGAAGTCTCCCTCAGTGTTCTCCCAAGGTATTTTACGGAACTAGATTCCCTATTTCAGCATATTTTCCCCTGGAGTACACATTAGATTGGTGTTTCAACTAATGCTGACCAAAACAGGGGTGTGTGTGTGTAATGCCAAGCCCCCACCCATTCTGTGTATGAGTCCCCCCATCATGATGTTAAGAGCAGCTCCTCTTTGTGTTTCATGTAAGAGGGGAAAAGTCAGTGATCCATTCCTATAAGGTTAACTAAACTAGAATGTATGTCCCAGGCAAGTAGTGCCTTGACTATTTTCTGGCCAGTAGACCATTAATAAGAGCTTAAGTAGCTTTTAGCCAGAAGCACAACCTGTTGCATTAGCATTTTGTTTCCCTGCTTTAGACATTCTTTCTCAATAATCCAGTTTAGTTTATCTGAACTACTTACCAAAGCCCCATGATTCGGTCAAGCCTACCTCCAAACAATAATCCATCCCCACTTGAAAATCTCTTCTTTTTAACCTTGAAACATTTTCCAAGTCTCCAACAACTCTTGCTTCATCTACCCAGGTTGCACGCTTGATCTGTTACCAAAATTGGCACAAGCATTGGGCCTGTAATGTACAAAGCACCTTCTACACATATAGGAACAGACCATGTTGCCAGGGTAAATTTTTGGGACCAAACAGTCATGTCCCAACTTGATACAGCACTTCAATTAAGGAAACTGAAAGTAAAATTGGGAGAAAACTGGGATGGGAAAACATGGAGAAGTTGCGGAAAGGAAGTGAGTTGGCCCTGCAGGCAGGAGAAGGTCAAGTGTTACGACAACAGAGAATCGCAACATTTGCGGGAGAATTGCAAAACAAAACAGCCATGTGTTATCGACCATAGACCCCTTCTCTAGACACACTAACATGGAAGAAGCTCTGCTTTTGGAAGGACAGGACAGTAGCTCAGCTACCACACTGCATGCAGAAGGTCTCAGGTTCAGCCCCTGGCATCTCCAGGTACAAGATGTCAGGTTGCAGATAGTGGGAAAGATCTTTCTCTACCTGAAATCCCCAGAGCCTGTGCTTCACTCAAACTAGCCACTGCTGAGTTATGTCAGTTTGACTTGGTATGAGGTAGTTTGATATATTCTGTCATAATGCTACTTCTGTCTGAGAGCACAAAGAAGGAAATGGTGGCTTGGACTTTTTTCTGAGCTTGATAGTAGTTCACATAAACTGACAAAAATCTGTGGTTACAAAACTATGAGGGAGCCAGTATGGTGTAGTGGTTAAGAGTGGCGGACTCTAATCTGGAGAACCAGATTTGATTCCCCACTCCTCCACATGAAGCCTGCTGAGTGACCTTAGGCTAGTCACAGTTCTCTCAGAACTCTCTCAGTCCACGTGGAGGAAGGCAATGGTAAACCACCTCTGAACTTTTCTCGCCTTGAAAACCCTACGGGGTTGGCATAAATCAGCTTTAACTTAGAATCATGGTATAGAATCATAGAATCATACAGCTGGAAAGGACCACCAAGGTAATCAAGTCCAACCCCCTGCACAATGCAGGAAACCCACAACTACCTCCCCCCACACACCCCTAGTGACCAGAAAATGGCCAAGATGTCCTCCCTCTCATCATCTGCCCAAGCTCACAGAATCAGCATTGCTGACAGATGGCCATCTAACCTCTTCTTAAAAACCTCAATGGAAGGAGAGAACTTGACAGCTCATACACACACACAAGAATATGAAACAAAACATCTGTTTGAACCATGGACCAATTCCCCAACAGTAAAAAGCCTTACAATAAAGTCATTAACCCTCAATGAATTCAGTGGGACAAGCATAGGGTTGGGTTATGCATGTGTATTTTATGTTGGGATGTGCAATGGAGAATCTTTTGTTTTTCTCAGTGGCAAATAGTTGATCCAGAAACAGTTTTTGAAAAAGTATTTGACTATGCAGCAGACTAGTATATTTACAGTGGCTTCATACAGAATGAGAGTTCAAATCTCTTTGTTGTGAAGTAGTTAAAACTAGCACCAGTGTCATTAATGTAGCTGAAATAACGCAAAATCAATAAAGAAACTGGGAAGAGTCACCCTGGGACCCAAGAGCTGCCTTTGCACTGGGCCTGTGTCTACCTGTGTTCAGAATGGTTAGCTAAAGTATATTGTTTTTGCACCAGATTGTCTTATATTTTTATTCTTAAACTACTGTGTACTGTATTTGAAATATACATGCTGTGTCTTTTTTTAAAAAAAATTTTTTGTTCTTTATTTTTAGTAAACAGAGAAAATGGGGTTCTTTTTAAAAAAATGTTTTTTTTGTTCTTTATTTTTAGTAAACAGAGAAAATGGGGTTCAATTTGTGTAAGGGTTTTTTAAACAATTTCGTTGTTAGATTTCTATATTTATCACAAAATGTGGCTCAAAATAGAAATACTTCCTTACAGTGCTGAGTGAATCTGCCAAAAGTTATTGCTTTAGGAAATCTAAGTCACATTGGATTTCCACCTGGTGCTATCAAAGCTAAAGCATCAACAGCTCTGAAGTGAATTGCAGGGAGGGTGAGATCAAATTCATATCAAAGTTTATGAAATAGATCAGGTAGGGCACTCTCTAAATAAGAGAACTCTCATACAAAATAGGACATGGGATAATACAAAATGAACAAAATTATTCAAAAATATAAGCATTTTCTTGTGAGAATTGTACTGTTGCCAACCTCCAGGTGAGGTCTAGAAATCACCCAGAATGACACCTGATCTCCAGACTACAGAGATCCATTCTGAAAAAACTGTCACTTTGGAGGGTGGACCACATTATACCACACTGAGGTCCCTCCCCTCTCTAAACCCACACTCCTCGGGCTCCACCACCAAATCTCCAGGAATTTCCCCAACCCACATTTTGCAAACCTAGAATCAGAATCATAGAGTTGGAAGGGGCCATACAGGCGATCTAGCCCAACTCCGTGCTCAATGCAGAATCAGCCTAGAGCATCCCTGACAAGTGTTTGTCCAGCTGCTGCTTAAAGACTGCCAGTGAGGGGGAGCTCAGCCAATTCCACTGTTGAACAACTCTTAATGTAAATATATATATATATATATATATCCTAATATCCAGCCGGTACCTTGCAGAGGCAGACCTACTCTGAAACTAATGAAGCTTAAGCTTCAAGGCCCCTAATCCCAAAGGGGCCCCGTGAAGCAACTTTTTTTTAATGAGTGAATTTCTCAACAAAATCAATGGAATTTTTAGTGATAGAATCATAAGCCAATGGGTTGAAGTACTTAATATTGAATTTAGAATATGCTCTAATACCCATTTCATATGGCCTCAAAATGTCCCTGTAATTGGTCAAATTTCAAAAAAAAAATTGGGGGGCTTGCAGCACTCAAACCCCCAGTTGTAAGGGCTCACTGAGCTCAGCAGAATCTATTCATAGCCTATATTTTGGAAGCTGGATCTTCTAATCCTTCATTGGTGCACAGCTAGAGCTAATCGGAACCATAAAAAGACATCTGAATTCTCAATTTAGGCTGCATTCATCTCACTTGTACATTATAACACCAAAAATCAGATTTTCACCTCTTTAACGAGCCCCCTCTGATGACCTTCTACCTCCCTATTATTATTATTTATTAGTTAAATTTATAGCCCTCCCTCATTCCTGGTCAAAGCTGGGCTCAGGGTGGGTGTCATGATTCTAGGTCTCAAGTGTGGCCTACAGGCCCTAGGGAGGCCTATATTAAAGTAGTTACCAGGCCTACATCAACCAGGTACTCTCTGGGCCTTGTGATGGGTATAAGAGGATTTGGAGAGAAGGCTAGGGCCAATCAGGGGAAGGGAGTGGTGCCTGTGGAGAAAGAATAAAAGGGTTTGCCTGAAAAGGAAGGGGTTCACTCCTAGGGAGCAGGGCTGGGGAGAGGCTGCTGCAGACAGAGGGAGTGAGTTAGCCCGAGGCCTAGTGCGAGGAGATGGCTAGGGACAGTAAAGTTAGACACATTAGGGTTTTTATTTGTTTGATTGCCTGCCTTTACTGGTGTTGTCATCCTATTGGGGCTTGAGTTATCATTATTATTAGACCTCTTTAATAAACTGTTTGTTACTCTGCCTGGGTACTCACGCCTCATTTGGTCACCTAAAAAGTATACCCTGTTGGAAGAAGAAGCAGTCAGGGGCAAAGAGGGTGCTCTAGGCCCTCCTGAGTTAGGCCCACACCAGAGTGGTGGCAGCTACTGAAGATCCCCATTCCTCTCCCTTACCTGACAACAGGTAACAAAAATCATAATAAAATCTTATATATCTAAAATTCATAAGTAATCAATAAAATTAATAAAACCATTCAATACAATTAATACAAGTTAACAATAACAAGTTAACAAGATGGTACTCATATAATTACAGGGCCGTTGGAGGCCTGGCCAAGCAGCCAAATCCTCATATCAGAAGCCCCGAGGGGGAAGGGAGGGAGGCCAGTAACAATGACAACCTGTGGTTGCCCTCAATTGTAGGCCTGGTGGAATAGCTCTGTTTTACAGGCCCTGTGGAACTTCTGAAGGTCCCGCAGGGACCTGATGTCACTCAGAAGAACATTCCATCAGGTGGGGGCCAGGGCTGAAAAATACCTGGTCCTTATTGAGGACAACAGTACACTTTTAGAGAATGAACCAATACTTTTTTCCACGCATTGATGTTGGGTGGTGTGACTTTCATTCCGCCAAATTTTCTTTATCTTCATTATTTCTCATTTACTGTATTTCTAGAGGTAGAATTCTTTGTAGAGAGTTCAACATTCATGTGGGTCATGTCGAGGGCAATGCCTTTACAATGGTTTACCTGAGTCATTCTTCCTCAGGGCATCTTTGGTCCTCCCCAGTGCCATCTATCAAGTTTTTATATAACTATTGTTTCACTTCTACAACATTTTCTCCATTCAATATTTATTTTACAGAATGTGATTGGTTTGGGGCATTTTTTGGGACAGTACTGTTTGAATAAAATATATATTTGATAAGGAATAAAGTAAAATGAACTAATAACTTTATGGCTGTAATTGTGTTCTTTTTATGTATTAATCAATGCTTTAGTCAGTTAGTCAATACAGGCTCACTGTATGGCCCATTTTCAAGGACTCCACCCCACCACCCTGTTCTCCACCCTTTTGGGTTTCAAGGTCCTTGCAAGGGCAGCAAGGCCCTTTGGTCCTCGTTGGATGTTGCCCTATTGTTGCTGGTTGCAAAGAGGCTTCCATAACAGTTCAAGCTTCAGGGCCCCAAAAATGTAGGTCCACTAAATGGTGATGGATAGTTTGGTCAGACCAATTTGGCTCCGATTACACAACCCCTACCTCAAAAGGCCCCCAACTATGGGGCCCTAACAAAACCAGTCAAAGATAGAAAAATGGAAGAAAGCACAGAGCTGTGCATCTGAGCAGAGGCGAATAGCCGAAACCCAAAAAAGCCGAATATCTATTTGGCTTTTTCAGGAATCACCTATTCGGCTTTGGGCAGATTCCTAGGTTTGGGTGTTTGGTCTACCCAACACCCGAATATTGTGAAACAGCTAATTTTGGGTTTATTTTCAGTTTGTGTATATTGATATGCACAACCCTACTACAGATCTTTGAAGTTTGAAATAAAAAACCACAAACCTCCCACCAAATGTATAAAGATGCAACTATGAATCTGAGCCAGAACCATGTCTTACACCATTTAGGTGAAAGCCAACCCATTGTAGGCCCAGGGCTCAGTTCTTTGAGCAGGTTCTTGGCCTGTACTTAGATTTGCCAAACTCCAGATGGGGACTGGAGATATCCCAGAATTACAGCAAATCTCCAGACTACAGGGAAATAGAGAAAATAGATGTTTGGGAGGGAGAACATTATATCCTGCAGAGGACCTTCCCCTCCCAAAAATCTGCCTTCCCTAGGCCCCACCCCCAAATCTCCAGGAATTTTCCAAGCCATAATTGGCGACCCTTACCTGTACTGGAAATAGGGTTGTCAACCTCTAGGCTGTGGCTGGAGGTCTCCTGCTATTACATCTGCTCTCCAGGCAACATAGATCAGTTCGTCTGGAGAAAATGGCTGCTTTGGTAGGTGGACTCTATGGCATTATACCCCATTGAAGTCCCCCAAACCCCATCTTCCTCAGGCTCCACTCCCAAAATATCCAGGTATTTCCCAACCTGGAATTGGCAACCCTAACTGGAAATATGTTAGGAGTGACTACAGCATGGTCTGACTCTGGACCATCACCAGCACTTCAGCCTCACCTCCCATGCCTGGAGGCTTCTGATACTTAGTGTGTGGTGATGTGATTACCTTATTAGTGGAACAGAGGCCTCATAGCAGCTTTGAGGAAGATTAGAGCAGCTTGATAGAATTCCCCTCCCCCAAGCTGGATTAGGAGTAATCTCCACTGCTCCAAGTCCCATGTTGTACCAAGAAGGTGGCAATATCACTCTGGGTCAATGCCCCAAGATCTCAGAATGTCACAAGCAGCTTAGTGCAGCCCAAGATATCAGTCTCCCATGTCTTTGTTTTATAAAGATTGCAGTACTGAATATTACATGCTGTCAAAAGGGAAACTGGAAAAAAAAGTGAAGCAAAAATAACAACAACAACCTGGACTAATACCTTCAAGAAAATGTATGTTTGAAGGAACTGATGCAGAGATCCAGCAAAGATGGAAACAAAGATTTGACTTGTACTGCATTGTAAGCAGAGCAGATAAGAGGAGATTTCTATGTAATTATTTTTCATGCAGCAGATGTAGAAGCAAGAGGAGCAGTTAATAATTCTTAATTTGATGAGCATGCATGTAAGAGCCAATGCAAGTTTGGATTACTACATTTGTAGCATTCTGTGCATCCCAAAGAAATGTTACATCTGAAATGGAACAAACTCTTCACTAGAACACAGACTGATTGAGAAACTATAGGCCAATATGTGACATTTAAAGCTGTTCACACAAACTTGTGAATTTGGAGAGCAGTGTGAATTATTTAATAAAGACTGCATAGTGTGTGTAGCATAAAGTCAGAGGACTGAGAGCCAGATTAAAGAGAGGGGATTTTTTTTTTACTCTGGAGTGTGCAATGGCTTTATTATGAAGGTTGCTTCAAAGCAACTGAAGGAGCTAGGATCTACAGAAAAATAAATGGGAGGTCTACAGTGAAAACCAGCATCAAAGCAAAGGAAGCCCTAGGACTAACACAGCTTCAAATAATTGCCACTCAGGACTAAGGCTGCAATCCTTAGAAACATAGAGCTGGAAGGGACTTCAAGGGTCATCTAGTCCAACCTCCTGCACAACACAGGAAATTCACAACTACCATCCCCCCCCCCCACACGCACTCCCCCAGTGATCCCTGCTCTATGCCCAGAGGAAGGCAAAAAAACCTCCAGGATCCCTGGTCAATCTGTCCTGGAGGAAAATTTCTTCCTGATCCCAAAGTGGCGATCAGCATTGCCCCAAGCATGTAAGAAAGGATGCTTAGTTGTTATAGTAGACCCATTTATTATTGCTATCTAAGCAGAAAGCCTGCTATAAGTATGACATTAGGTTTTTGTTCCTTTTTGATTTCATATGTTGTCATTGTTTCAGCTTATCTCATTTTTGCAGTCACTATTGTTGAGTCTTCCATTTCATTTTTACCTCATTACACTGTGTAATCCACCTTGAGTCTCAGTGAGAAAGGCGGGCTATAACTAACATAAATATATAACAATTATACACCATTTGATCCCCTATGTATTTATTTAATGCATTTCTATCCCACCCTTCCTCCAACAAGCTCAGTGCAGTGTACATTGCTCTTGCTTATTCCATTTTATCCTCATAACAACACTGTGATGTAGGTTAGGCTAAAAGAGAGAATGGCTGGCCCAAAGTCAACCTATGAGCTTCACGGTAGAGTGATTTGAACCTGGTAGGGGATTTGAACCTGGGGCTTCCTGTTCCTAATTCAGTACTCTTAACTAGTACTCCACATATGACATTAGTGATGCCAGCCTCCAGGGGATCGCCCAGAATTACAGCTCATCTCCAGACTACAGAGATCAGTTCCTCTGGAGAAAATGGATGCTTTGGAGGGTGAACTTTATGGCATTGTGCTCCACTGAGATCCCTGTCCTCCCCAGGCTCCATCCACAAATCTGCAGGAGTTCTGCTGCCTGGATCTGGCAACCCTAGCTCCCATCCACCACCAGTGGCCGTGGGGACCTGGCAACCCTATATAACATTTATACATAAAAGACACAAAAATAACATTGGAAAATATGTTAACACGGAAAATTCAGCATGAAGAAGAAAAACTGGTGTGAAAAGAAAAAACCAGAGCTATATTTTTCACAAAGGAGCCACAAAATTTTGTCGAAGGCTTTCACGGTCAGAGTTCATTGGTTCTTGTAGGTTATCCGGGCTGTGTAACCGTGGTCAAGACCACAGTTACACAGCCCGGATAACCTACAAGAACCAATGAGCCACAAAATTCTTTGCATGAGGAATGGCTCAGGTTCATTTCCCAGTATCTCCAGTTATATCAGACAATGTAAAAGACCTCTACCCAAGAGAACCCCTGCTAGAGCAGATAATACTGACCAAGACAGTCCAATGGTCTGACATAGTATAAGGCAGCTTCATGTATTCATGCAATAAAGGATATCAATCAGACAGCTCTGCTGTTTATTCCTATCATTGTCATGTTTACATTGTCATCAGGCCTTTGGAAAGGATAGTCTGATGCCTGCACTCTGTCTTACCCCTTGACAGGATCGTAGCGAGATACAGGACGATGAAGAAAGAAACTTTCTCTTCTCCCTAGGGTTGCCAGCTCTGGGTTGGGAAATACCTGGAGATTTTGGAGGTGGAGTCTGAGGAGGGTGGGGTTTAGAGAGGGGAGGGACTTCAATGCAATAGAGTCCAATCGCCAAAGTGGCCATTTTCTCCAGGGGAACTGATTTCTATCGCCTGGAGATAAGTTGTAATAGCTGGAGATCTCCAGCCACCACCTGGAGATTGGCAACCCTACTTATCCCTGTCAGGTGCCTTACCTACCATGATGTTTAATGGATCCCACTGGTTAATGCCTACAGTTCAAACCATTGGAACAATAGTTCAGTCTTCAAGCTCTAAAGTTTATTATTAGGCAAACATCTACAGCATTAACCTTGGCTTTCTAATCTTGGCTTGGTTATCTTCACCTGGATTTACTGGGCCCATCCAAGTATTACCGCACTCTGAGAAAATAGAAAAAATGTTTTGATGTGGGGCCACTCCACAGCAGCAGATCGAAGAGTTTGCAACGACTAAGGTCATTCATGTGTGAGTCAGACAAATACTCGAAAAGTGGTCTCTAAAAGATAAATAATTCATGAGCTAATGGTAGTTTGTTGAGCGTTGACAACCTCCAGGTGGGGCCTGGAGATCTCCCAGACTTATAACTGATATCCAGAGGACAGAGATCAGTTCCCCTAGAGAATGGCTGATCTGGGGTGTGAAATCTGTGGCATTACACCAAGCTTAGGTCTCTCCCCTCCCCCAACCCTGTTCTCTCCAGGCTGCACCCCAAATCTCCCGGAATTTCCCCAAGCTGGAGTTGGACAAGACCATGAAAATATTTACTCTAGATTTCCGAACACTTTAAATTTAATATGACTTTAATCTGCGCTACTTAGCTGATAGCATCATTCCTGGTGCCTTTTATAGTCTATGTTCTGTTTCTAGGACAGGAAAAACTTGGTAAGAGTCTGGGGGGGGGGGTAGCTTGGGATATTTTTTATTACCCAGAAGTAGCTCTCATTAAAGAAAAGATTGGTCACAAGTGATTTACTTTGCTAGCCAAGAAAGCAATGCAGCACTGCCATAGAATGGTTGGGAAATTTTGTGGCTATACCAATACAAAAATTATGTCTGGTGGAGAGCTGCCATATAGAATCCTTCTTTGGTAGCCTCCATGTAGCATGAATAACATTGGAATTGCCTGTTGAGGAGAACACAGAAAAAAGGGGTTCATGGTGCAGAGAACATATTGCAAAAATACAATTCACGGTCTAACTGCTAGAACAGCGGACAAACCTATCTGTCTTGCCCACGCTTTCCTTCCCATGATGCCATGTGCCTGGCCTGCTCTAGCAGAACAAAATTAGCAAGCATCCCACAGCCAGGTGTTTGAAGGGTAGGTGGCCACAAGCAATGGAGCGAGTGAGTGGAGAGGGGCAAGACTGACACTTTCAGTGACCATTTGTTTTGTTGGCATTTTCTGTCAATTCAGCTAAAAAACTAGGGTTGCCAGTAGGGTTGCCAACCTTCAGGTAGTAGCTGGTGCTCTCCTGCTATTACAATTGATCTCCAGCCGATAGAGATACCTGGAGAAAATGGCCGTGTTGGCAATTGAACACTATGGCATTGAAGTCCCTCCCCTCCCCAAACCCCGCCTTCCTCAGGCTCCACCAGAACCTCCTTCCGGTGGCGAAGATGGACCTGGCAACCCTAGTTGCCAGCTCTGGGTTGGGAAATACCTGGAGATTTGGAGGGTGGAGTCTGAGGAGGAAGGGGTTTGGAGAGGGGAGGGACTTCAATGCCATAGAGTCCAATTGCCAAAGCGGCCATTTTCTCCAGGAGAACTGATTTCTGTCACTTGGAGATCAGTTGTAATAGTTGGAGATCTCCAGCCACTCTTGTGCACACACCAACTGAAGAAAATTGACTTTGAAACAGGACATTTTACCGGATTTCTGTCTTGGTTTGATTGGTTACCTTATAATGGAGAAAAAGAATTATTATATGGACTTGTGAAGTAACAAGTATTTTTGGTTGATTACCTTATAACTGAGAAAAAGAATCATCATATGAACTTGTGAAGTAACAAGTATTTTGCTTTACTTTTATATTCGAGCTGCAACTATGTATGGAAAATGAATTGCATGAATTTGTGAAGGAACAAGTATTATTTGGTTATTACAAAATAACAAATGATTATATTATATACTAATTGAATATTTTCAAAACGGGTGTTATTTCTTATATATTATATTATTTAACCATAGTGACTACATAGGGTTGAATAACCGTCTGGAGGTTGGCAACCCTATATAAAGCTGGGCTGGTCGCAAGAGTGTAGAACACACATTGAGTTTTCGTTTCATCTGTCTTCTCCCTCAAAAATGTGGGAAGCCAAAATAATCTTTTTCGTGTATAAAGTTTTCATTCCACCTTGAAAGTGAAACTTAGAAATTAGCTACACATTTTTTAAAAAACACGTTATCATCATAATTACTAGTATTCATGGGTTCTTGCATATTCAATCTGTGGTTTCACGGGGATGTCTCTAGACTTGACTGAAGTTAAAGAGCTGTGTCTGCATACTTTAGATACTCACCATGGCCTTTATTTATTTATTTGAACCAGGCCTTCTTGACAGATGGACAACTATCTCTGGAATTTAAGAAAGGAAAGTGTGTGTGTGGGTGTTGTGATGTATTCTGGGAGTTTAGGTAGCTTAACTGACAGAGAGGTCTGCAGCTGGAAGAGTCTAAGGTTACTATCAGTTCATTGGCTTCATAACTGACATTTGCTATGGCTATTTGTCTTTGAGAGAATTGTTCATTCATTGTGTTTGTATCGGTGCCTGCATGGGCTTGCCAGTGTCTCGGTGTGCATATCAGTGCCTACACTGGGCTTTAATGTGGAAAAGAACAATAATAGTGACTTCCGTTTGATTCTGTGAGAGGAAACTCATTGTTCCCAAAAGAATATAGAAGGGGAAAGTATGCCTGGCTTTCAGTTTCCAAAGCTGGAGGGTGTAGCTTCATGACTACCCTAAGAATATAGGCCCCACTGCCCCTGCGTTTGGCCTTTCTGAGGGCATTTGTGGTGAAATTTTAATATGCTTTCATTAGCATTACGAACTTTAATTGGAATGATTAATCAGCTAAAGCATTTTGTAATGTGAAATCTGAACATGGCATACATCTTAAACATATTTGCAGTTTGTATCCAGGCATTCTGCAAGGACAACCCCCATTTTAATAAATCTTATTCATTCTAAAACTCAAAAGGTGACTGACTCTTTTTCAAAAATACATGCTCAGAGTCTGGTTTTCAAGTAGATTTTTTTCTGAATATATGGCAAACTGGCTGTCTGAATCATTCAGCATGAGGACAAATTAGGGTTGCCACTCTCCAGGTGTAGGGTTGCCAACTTCCAGGTGGTGGCTGGAGATATCCTGCTATTACAACGGATCTCCAGCTGATCAGTTCCCCTGGAGAGAATGGCTGCTTTGGAAACTGGACTCTATGGCACTGAAGTCCCTTCCCTCTCCAAACCCCACCTTCCTCAAGCTCTGCCCCCCAAATCTCCAGGTATTTCCCAACCTGGAGCTGGCAACCCTACATTATTCCCCGCTGAGGTCCCTCTACTCCCCAAACCTTGCCCTCCCCAGGCTCCACCCCCAAAATCTCCAGGTATTTCCCAAGCCAAAGCTGGCAACCCTAGGACAAATACAGTGTTGCATGCTTTGCTCTTGTGGGTTGAGTAGAAACTAGAGTTGCCACCTGGTAGAAGTATCACAGGGGGAGGCAATCTCTTTGGCCTCACAAAAACGTGCAATATCATTTCTAGCACAAAGTCAGAAGTGATGTCATTGCCTTATCATATTGTCCTGATGTGGTGAAATAACTTATGGTTTTGCATCAGAAGTGTCATCGGGCATAGGGTTGCCAGGTCCCCTTTGGAAGGGGATGGGATTGCCAGATCCAGGTTAGGAAACTCCTGGAGATTTGGGGATGGAGCCTGGGAAGGACTGGGACCTCAGTGGTGTATAAAGCCATACAGCCCACCCTCCAAAGCAACCATTTTCTCTAGAGGAACTGATCTCTGTAGTCTGGAGATGAGCTGTGATTCCAGAGGGATCCCCAGGCCCCATCTGGAGGATGGCATTCCTAATAATGTATTAGTACCACATGGAAGATACCCTATTTTCTCCCCAACAGCCTGTCAAGAGGTGTCAGGGAACAAGGGCCGAGGCTGAGAGTGGGCGACTCCCCTCCAACCCAGCAGAGACATGCAAAATCATGGTTTTTGAAGCAACGGTTCATGTTCAGGTCCCTTTAGTATTATGGAGTAACTGAAGTTGCATTGACTTCATTGGATCCTAGTGATGAACTTCCAAACCCAAGACCTTTGACTAACTGTATTGTGGAGTGGGCTGTCACCCACTAAGATAATCATTGAGCTGAGCCATTTGGTTTCTAATGCTGTTCAGACACAATAAAAATCAACAACCCCTACACTTTTCATAATTATCCTACTCACTGTAGTCTTGGCAGAATGGCTGCAGTTTAGTTTCTGCTGAACCAAAATAGCTACTGTAGGTGGGCTCCAATATGTTGAAGTAGAATGTGGAGGGTCACAGCATTTTGAGTTCTAATTTTATATTGTTATTTTGAGATTTGTGTGGTTCTCCAAACACTTTCCTTGTGGGGGTTGCAAGGAGTTAAAGAGGACAGATTGTATGTTCAAAAGAATAATGCTTGTGATTCATGCTGGAAAATGTGAATGTAGTAATTTTTACTCGAGAAAGCAGACATAACACAGAAGGAATCGTTGGGACTCTGATTGTGCATGGTGCATGAATCATTATGCTGACTATCATTCAGCATGCACTAAACATTATCAGAAAATCCTGAAAAATACAACTGAACACCAATGGCTTTGGAAAGGAGGAAGAATCAATCTTTGCAAATGCTGAATGTATGAGAAGTTATCAATCTATACATGTACAATCAAAAGAGCAATTTTGCACAGCAGAAAAGATCAAATATCACACCAAACTAAGGTATGCTTGCCAACTGTGGGTTGGGAAATACCTGGGGCTTTTCCACACGTTCAACTTACTCCTCATTTTCTTGGGAGTCAATCCACAAGCATTGGAATCAGTTTAGGCATGGTTGTTCTGCACATCTGCCCTTCCTGTGCATTTGCACAGTTGTGAAGTCAGTTTATTTTCTTTTGCACATGCCTTCAAAAATGAGGATTTTCAAGGGTGGGTGCTATTGTCATCAGTGGTGTCATCGCTGGCATTACAGCATCTCCCCTATTTAAGAAGAACTGGCACTAAAATTTCAATGTATTGCTGGTACATTGTAACAATAGGCTTAGCATGTTCTCTGAATTCCCACCTTCATTTAAAGAAAAGGTAAGTCTCTAGCTCACTCCCTCACAGAGATATGCCTTTTTCATTCTGTCTCCGTGGTTTTTAAAAAAAGAAAAAGAAATTGCTTGTCTTCAGGGTGGGGCTAGGGTTGCCAGCTCTGGGTTGGAAAATACCTGGAGATTATCGGGGTGGAGCCTGAGGAGGGTGGGGTTTGGGGAGGGGAGAGACTTCAATGCCATAGAGTCCAATTGGCAAAGCAGCCATTTTCTCCTGGTGAACTGATCTCTATCAGCTGGAGAGCAGTTGTAATAGCAGGAGATCTCCAGCTACTACCTGGAGGTTAGAAAAACTGAGTTAGCAATTGGGCTCCAATATTAGATCTGCATGTAGATAATAAAAACATGCTATACAAGATACAATATCGACTATGGTCATCAAAAGTAAACCACTAAGAAAATTTACTATGGACTATTGTTGACGTCGCACATATACATCCATAAACAAACGATAGAAATGCCTCTAACAGAAAACCATCAGAAAAAGGAGGTGCAATGTGTTACCTCACACAAAATACCATGGAAACAAAATAAATAAAACAATAATGCAAGACACCGCCTGTGTTGGTAAGCAGCGCGTAACCCCAAAGGTCTGGTAAGTCTCTCTGCAATAGGGAACAATTTCAAAATGATAATAAAGGTGGAGATTCCAAAGTCCCGGTCCCGCGGTGCCGTGGCAAGCGGAGGCTGGAGAATGTCAGAGGGCTGGGAACGCACAATCAAGGAGAGCACGTAAACGCAGTAAATCTCCCGGAGGCCGGGAGAAAATCAAGGCTGCCTGGAGGTTGGCAACCCTATGTGGGACAGAGGAGAGGGAGTGGTTGAAGGTGGGTGGGAGTAGGAGAGGCAAAGAAACCCAGCAGGAAATGCACATGGAAAAATCCAACTCAAAATCAGCTACTAGAAAAACATGGGGGTAAGAGTGGTGTCAAAAGAAATGCGGGGGGGGGGGGAACGACAAAATACCCGAAGTGAAAACTGAAGACACAAAATGCATGCATAAACCAGGGGATGAACAACAGCAGTATGGGCCAGAAGTGATGGGGGGAAACCATGAGGAAAGGCCCCTGGAGATTTTCAGAGTAGAGCCTAGGGAGGACAGAGTTTGGGGAAGGGAGGGACTTCATTGGTATGTAATAACTATAGTGTTCACCCTCCAAACAGCCATTTCCTCCAGGGGAACTGATCTCTTCATCTGGAGATTGGTTGTAATGCTGGGAGGTCTCCAGACCCCACATGGAGACTGGCAACCCTAACTGGGATAAGGAACTTTAACGAAGGTTCAGTGTGAGGCCTGTGGACTAGGGTAGGGTAGGCTTGCCAGGTTACTTTTGTTAATAAGCCTCCTCTTTTTACTAGAGGTTTGATTTTTAAAATTCTAATCAGAATCATTTCTAATCAGAAAGCTAATCATTTAGGCTGATGCACGTTTTATGCTCAGGGTTTTAGTATTTGGGTTTTTAATGGTTTCTTAATTTTAGTGATTTTATGTGTTTATGACTTTATTTTTAATCTTGTGAGCCAATTTGAGCTGGTCTCTGAAGCAGCGAAATACATTTTCTAAATAAATATATCCCATTTATTGCTTTTTTCTCACTAGCTGATGATCACTCTCCTTGGTTGTTTTGTTTACTGCATACAATAACCTTCTGGAGCCAGCTGATGACATCTAAATGAATGAAACACAGGATCATGATATGAATGTAAAATTATATTCACCCAAAAATTGTTTTTATTCATTTTTCTTTTTTAAGAAAAAGAAATGCTCCTTCTTTAATAATTTGGGCTGGCCTATGCCAGCCTGCCACTCCAAAGTTCCACCTCAAATTCTTAGCCCGGCTCCCTCCCTCCAGCAGCTTCAGATCTGACAATTTCTCTGTGTCCTCCCTCCCCCAGTGCTATGATTCATTTCATTTCTGCTTAGGTCAGTAAACACAACCGGCTGTTACCTGACAGTCTGTGAGCTTCTCCTACACACCACTAAGATAGATTAAGAAGATGGGGGGACACAGGGACAAAGGGTGAAGGGGCAGAGACAGATACGTTATCTCAGGAGGTCCTAGTGGAAAACTTCACAGGGGGAGAAGAAAGTCTGCATATGGTTCAGCAGAACAGGCGCAGAGATTAAAGGAAAGAACATGTGCATTCTATCTTTAGGTGGGACCCCTCATGTCCTGGGGACCAGCATCATTAGACAAAAACTGAGCAGAGAACACAACATAAACACATGAAGTTGTCTTATTCTGAATGAGACCATTGATCTATTCAGGTCAGTATTGTCTATTCAGACTGTCAGCAGTTCTGCAGGGTTTGAGGTGGAGGTCTTTTATATCACCTACTTCCTGATCCTTTTAACTGGAGAGACCGGGGATAGAACCTAGGATCTTCTGCATGTCAATCAGATGTACTACCAGTAAGCCATGGTTCACCCAAGTTCTTCCACCATTCGCCAGGTTCACCCACATATGAGAGTTTTTGCAAATTTTGCAGGCTTCCACTTATATCTCTTTAATGTTCCAGATTTATTTTAAGCCCAAATACATATGATGTTTTGAATATGTGATCAGATTCCCCGACACTTAATTTGTTTAAATATTTGTGTCCCATTTTTCTCCCACACTTAGTGGCTTAGGTATAAAATGAACTAACATTACAATTTAAATCAAGATATACAAACTGACAGGCATTTGGTACACTTGTAACAGGTGTTGGTTACTAAGTCATCCTGAACTGCTAGTGCAGCTATACAAAAGTACTTGCATGAGAGCTTGATTTGGATTGTGTGCAGCAGGTCCTTATTATTGGTAGCCTCCATGGGCAGCTTTATGCCTC
Organism: Euleptes europaea; assembly: GCF_029931775.1. Taxonomy (NCBI): domain Eukaryota; kingdom Metazoa; phylum Chordata; class Lepidosauria; order Squamata; family Sphaerodactylidae; genus Euleptes; species Euleptes europaea. Next base: position 82,599,633 of record NC_079315.1, on the reverse strand, counting down.
ATTAGGAAAAAAAGACAGGCACCTGTATCATACCTGTCTTTGTTCCCTGCTGGAGTTTAAAGCAGCTTAGGGATGGGGATTTTCAGTGGAGTAAATGATCCTTCACCGTCACCCTGCACACCTCATTAGGGTTCAGCACATGGTAACGCCAGTATTAATGTAGTCTCTTCACGTAAGAATGGACAAATCTAGAGTTTCAGCATCTCCCAAATACTTTTCTAATTGACTGTTGTGTTTGTCCCACTGGAGCTGGCAGTCTTATGGACATTCTCAGACACACTGATGAGTCATCTGACATAGAAGGAGTCAAGGATGGAGCCTGCCAATTGGATGCTCAGTTGGAAGATTATACCGGTTGCTATTTAAATCAGCCGCAGAAGTGTCAGCATATCTGCAATATTTTTAAATCATGGTTCAGGAAGAAAGACATTGGGGGAAAATACCAATACCCTCCTCCTTTCCTGGGCTAATGTTGGATTTGCAGTGTTTACAAACAGCTGTTACAACAGCCCAAAGCTCCACAGGGAAAAAAATGTGACACATCTAAGAATCTGACAGTCAAACACGAGCATTTGTTCAGATGGTTCCCCTTCTATGGTTTAGAGTAACAGGAGCCTTGGTAGCTGTGGTATTTGTCACTCTAACAGCTGTGTCCATGGTAGTGGCAGCAGCTGGGCTGCTCCTTGTTGTCCAGTATACTGCACATAAAACCAAGACATAGGAATTTTGTTGGTGGAAAACATAGCTAACTTGTATTTTCACAAACAGATTCTTTGCACTGAATAAGATATTGCACTTCCATCTCCCTTCTGCTGTTCTCTATTAAATAGCATGAGGCAGAAGCACATTAACAGAACCTGAATATGGACTTCTCCTTTCCTTCCCCGGAATGTACAAAAAAAGTATTTGAACCACCTCCCGAATCACTGTGTGTGTGTGTGGGGGGGCGATCAGAGAGCTTACAGGAGACTGATCTATGACTAAGGCAAGTCCAGTCTGATCCTAGCAGCAGTGCTGACAGTGTTTTTCAAATGACCTTTGTTTCTAAAATGCTTCCACTGTCCAAAACAAGTCCCCTCTTTAATGGCCAATGGCAAGGGAAGATATCTTTCCAATAAGAGTATCTTGGCAAACCTCTGTATCCAATAGTGCATGATCTTAAATTCTGATGAACATCAATCAAAGGGGGGGGTTAGGGTTGTGCAAAAAAAAATTTGGTAAATTTCGGGTTTGGGTTTATTGGGCCCAATTTTTTTCAGTAAACCTGGAATAATTTGAATGCCCATACTGGTAAATATCATTATTCGGCTTATTAATGGGTTTAACAAAAAAAAATCAGGTCCGTTATAGTTTAAGGTTTTTTTTTCGAAGTTCCTATGGGGGCATTGTTAGAAGTAGAGTCCCCAAATTTGCAGCATGGCTGTAAGGGACTCTCCAAGTTTGGTGAACTTTGGGATGGGGGTACAATTTTATGGGCCCACAAAGGGGTCACCCCCATCCTCCATGCATTTGCAAGTCAAGCTGTCCATTGGTTTTCAGGTCCAGAAGTTCAGTGTTGCCGAGGACTGGCAGAAAGAGATGATTGACAGGCCGGCGCCTCAAAGTCTGTTGTATGTGATACCTGTTGTATGTGATGTTATATGTTGTATTGAAAATAAATAAAATTTAATTTTTAAAAAAGAAATCTAGAGTAAGTAAGAACATTTGTGCTGGATCCAACCCAATGGTTTGGTGCTCTGGCAAATAAGCAGAGAACACAAAGGGAAAGTGCACAGAAATAAAAAAGCAGCTCTTTTTCAGGAGCTTGAGAAGGGAAGCAACTGTTGACCCAATACCTTACGTTCTTCTCGGCTGCTCTCCTCTTGCAGACTGCGGGCCAATAAATAGCAAAGACACAAAACATTCTCCCAAATTGTACTGAAATCAGTAAATCACAGATGGTGGGTTTTTTTTTGTGGGATCAGCTGTTCAGATCCAACCCCGTAGGTCACATGCCTTGTACAGCATTTACATTGTGTGTGCGCTCAGTACCACTGAAACACTAGATCTTTTCCAGCAAGTGCAAAGAAGACGCTTAGCATTTTTCGCATGAGTATGGCTCAGTGCAAAGAGATGTCAGGAATAATTTCTCTTTTATCCTGTTAAACTTTACAGGTTGTAGCAGTGCATCTGAGCACTTCTGAGGAGTTTTGACGTGCATACGTTCAAAAAATTCACAGAGCATCTGTTGTGAAAAACAAAAAGATTATAACTTCCAATTTAAATTACTAAGTTTTATCTCTCTCTCTCTCTTTAGAAAAAAAACCTGTTATTGAAAGAAAACAGAATATCAGTCATGAAAAAAGCAATAAAATTGACAGCAGGCAGGGAAAGGAGTCAAAAGCTCAGCTAGGTACTGCTGGCAAATTTAATTTACCTGGGAAATAGGGCTGCATGCACAGCTGCAGCGAAGACCACAATTAGGCTGTGGATCTGATTCTCCCCTGAACCAAATTACAAAGCAGGTTTATGGCCAGGCCCCATCTCATTCCATACCTTGGCCCATATTGTGTAACTTCGTGGGCCGCAAAGGTGTTGCTATTTGAACTCAAGTAACAATATTGTATTTTAGAATTACATCACACATGGCAGTTTTTTCCTAAAAGAAAACAACATCTATGTAGGAAAAGGCACAGGAACCATCAAATGGGTTGATGAGAAATAAAAGAAGCCGAGAGTAAGATGACGATAGGAAAGAGGTAAACAAGGGGTAGGAATAGGGTTGCCAACCTCCAGGTACTAGCTGGAGACCTCCTGCTTTTACAACTGACCTCCAGCTGATAGAGATCAGTTCACCTGGAGAAAATGGCCACTTTGGCAATTGAACTCTATGGCACTGACGTCCCTCCCCTCTCCAAACCCCACCCTCCTCAGGCTCAGCCCCCAAAACCTCCCACCGATGGCAAAGGGGGACCTGGCAACCCTTGGTAGGAATGGCATTACAAAGGGTGTTGCTACTAATGTGCAGTTTGGTGTCATGGTTAAAGTGTTGGACTAGGATCTGGGACGCTCAGGTTCAAACCCCTACTCTGCAATGATACTTAATAGATGACTGTGACCAAGTTTAACTTACCTCACAGGGATGTGGTGAGGATAAAATGGAGGAAGACAAACTGATGTTTCGCCACCCTTGGAAGAACGGCAGGATAAAAAGGTGCCAAGTAAATAACTACAACAGGGAGGGAAAAGGTATTGTAATATAACGCAGCTCTTTGGCAGGTCTCTAGGCAGACTGGGTCAATAACATCACCTGGGAGCATGCTGAGCCAGCACAGGGCCCCCTCAGCATGGATGCACCTTATGGCAGTGTGGGGGGAGAGAACAAGCAAACCAGCACCGGTCATTGTCACCATTTTATTTTTGCTGTCAAGTCACAGCTGACTTACGGCAACCCCATAGGGTTTTCAAGGCAAGAGACTTCAGAGGTGGTTTGCCATAGCCTGTATCTGAGGAAGCCTTCTAGCAGGACCCCACTGCTGGAGAAATCCTACTGGAAGGAATGCATAGGAAGTCTTTCTCAGAAGTGACCTCTGCTCTGTGGAAATAGTTGGGGCCCTTTTGAGGTAGGGGTTGTGTAATCGGAGCCAACTTGGTCAGACCAAACTATCCATCACTATTCAGTAGATTAATCTGGATAGCAGAAAGGTCATTTAAAAGACGGGGCTCACCCAGTCCCACCCGGAGGGGTAGACCCTCCAACTAAAAAGCACCAGCTTCAACAGCTGCTGAACCAGCTTCCGAAGAAGACTCCTCACCCGAGCGGATGAGCAATCTGCTTCAGAAGAGCCACCTTGGTTGTGACTTCGGCTGGCTCTGATATCACCCCCCCCCCCATGAAAACCTGTTCTCAAACTGAAGGTCAACTCGAGTAGTGGCTTCGTTTCCCCACCCTGTGACCATCTCTTGAAATCAGATTTTGATGACTATAATACAGGATGTCATTTGCCACCAAAAGAAATGTTTTCTGTGTCTTATTTTTCTTGCATTTAAGCTGTTTTCCTCAGTGTGGAAGCTAATTTGCATGGACATCATGCTATGTGCCCCAGATACGAATGGAGCCCCCAGACTTTGAGGCGCCAGCCTGCCAATTGGTGACAATCCACCAGTCCTTGGCACCAGCATTGCTCTGATGAAAACTGGACATGACATCATGGGACATGCTAGGATTTGCAAAAACTGGTTGGTTTTACCATAGAGCTTTTGCAAATCCTAGTATGTCCCATGCTGTCACTTGCAGCTTTCACCAGAAGTAATGTCAGCACACCAGCACACTTGACCCCAAATGCTTCTGGGAGTTACCAGCTGCAGCCTGGTAGCCCTAGCCAGGTAGCTCCATTAGAGCTCTTTTTGGCTTCAGTTTCCAGTGTTTAGTCATGATAAAGGAAACATGTTTCCAAGTCCCAAGCCTTTTATTGTGTTCTGCACTTCTGTGTGTATCATTTGACTCTGTCTTTTACTCTTTCACAATTCTGGAGCTTTCTTTTTGTACCTCATAAATAGATTGGTTGCAGCTTAAGGAAAATAATGGCAATGTTTGTGAACTTAAAAATACACTGCAAAGGATTTGAGAGAAGCATTGGATGGACACAACATAGTTGCGTGCTATTCACAATGAGACTATTTATAACGTGCCTCACTGTTCTCTCAATCTCAATTCATTGTTCAATCCCTGACTTCTCCCTCCCCCTTCCTTCTTTCTGTTTAATTTATAAGCTCTCCATATTTGACTTTTTGATTGCTAATGACATCTATTTTTGTGTTTTTGAAACCAATTGATGAACAGTTATTTCATTCCTTCACTAGTACTTGGCAGCCATGGGTAAATCAAATGAATAAACCGAATCCAGCAAATAAAGTTGAAAAGCTGGAGGTTGGTGGACCCTTTCCATAAAAGGCAGTGGGGTTGCTCACTTATCCATCAATATTAGCTGCATAGTCTGAGGATTTTCCTACACCCTAGGCACTTTTGTACACTCAACAAATTCCCCTGGCCAGGAGCACATTGTACTTACTTCACCTTATTCAAAGTCTTCATCCTTCCTTAGTGTATAAGGATGTCACCCCAATCATCTGCAGTCTTCTAACTCATGGAGCTGATCATTACAATAATCAATTGGATTAGTTTCAAAAGGATTTGGGAACTTCATCTGATGCTGAGTATAGATCTGTAACTTCCAATAGGAATAGGACTACCATTTTTCTCAGGATCTATTCATGGATTGCATTTTTAGCTGTATCATTTAAAGCATACGTAATTAAAAACGTGAAGTGTGAGTGCAAGTATATGTTTGCAGAGACCTCAGTCAACTGGGATTGGCTGTGGCATACCTAAGTTAGTTACTGCAGCACATTGAAATGGCTCTAAGAAATGCACATTCTGGAACTAATTCAATGTGCTGATTTTGAGTTTTAAAATTGTATTTGGTCTGGACTCTGTACACTTTAGTAAGTGCCTTTCCCTCATACACACACATATCACGGGAAGGAATTGTGGCTCAATAGCACAGGGTCTGCCTTGTATGCAGAAGATCCCCAGGTTAATTCCTTCCATCTCCTGAGATCAGAGAAGTATAGTGATTAGAGTGTTGGACTAGGATCTGGGAGATCCTGATTCAAATTCCCTCTCTGCTACTGAAGCTCACTGGATGCCTTGGGCCTGTCACTTTCTCATTCTAACCTGCCTCATGGGGTTGTTATTGTGAGGAAAAAATGGAGGTAAATGATGCTGTAAGGTACTTTAGGTCCACATTGGTGAGAAAAAAAACGTGTATAAATATGTAACATTCACAAGAGATCATGCTGTGGATCAATTTGCCCTGGCCCGCTAAGTTCAAATGAGGCACAGGATGCAATTGGTTCACAGCAATCAGGTCAGCCAATCAGGAGAAGGCATCAGCTTGCTTTACTCAGCTGCCTCCTCTCACTTTCAGCATTTTTCTACAGCTGACCCACCCACCCATACTATGGGAAACACAAGATTAGCTGGTCACTATAGTAGGGCTGAGCAGGAATTTTTTTTGGTGGAAAGGGGGTTTGCCAGAATGGCTGTGACCCCCCATCCCCCCCTTTTTGCCTGGTTATAAAACTGGTTAGGCCGCAATTGCCCTGACCTGGATAGTCCAGGCTATCCCGATCTCGTCAGATCTCAGAAGCTAAGCAAGGTCAGCCCTGGTTAGTGGATGGGAGACCACCAAAGAATAAGAGTGTTGCTATGCAGAGGCAGACAATGACAAATCCCCTCTTGCCTTGAAAACCCTATGGGGGTCACCATAAGTCAGCTGTGACTTGATGGCCACAACTAGTTATCAGGAATAGACCGGGTTGCTCAGGATAGGTTGTGCTTAATCAGCAAGCACCCTAAGGCATTGGGTGTGATGGGGGGGGGGATGTCCGGAACAGGATTTGTGGCTGGGTGCCTTGTGAAGGAGTGCCTCTAGTGCTGAGTGGCATCTATTGAACCTGGTAAGAGGCTTGTGACACATCAGGGGAGAGGGAGGAAGCTTGGCACCTCTGCATATATGACTGTGCAGGTGGCAATAAGCAAGGCTAGTGGAAATGCCGGTTGAGTTTGGAGCTGGAGTTAGGGTTTCCAACCTCCAGGTACTAGCTGGAGATCTCCTGCTATTACAACTGATCTCCAGCCAATAGAGATCAGTTCACCTGGAGAAAATGGCCACTTTGGCAACTGGACTCTAAGGCATTGAAGTCCCTCCCTTCCCCAAACTCCACTGGTGGTGAAGAGAGACTTGGCAATCCTAGCTGGAGTGGATTTGCCCAAAAGGCAGACCAGGTGGATACCTACCGCAGCCCGTCCTCAAAATTGTCACTTATTGAAACAAGCAGTGATGTAGATCAGGCATTTCATTAACTTAAATAATTAAGAATTAAGAATAAAAACTAGCTGAGCCCACATGCTGTTGTCACGTGTCACCATGGGGGAGGAGTGTCAGGGCAAACAAAATCTCCAGCTAAAGGATCTTGAGGGAAAGGCAGCAGGAAAACCCTCTCTGTGCCTGAGACCTTGGGAAACTGCTGCCTGACAGAGTAGACATTATACTGGGCCGTGATCTGTAGAAAGCAGCTTCGTATTTATTTAGATATCACTTTTGAGACACCGTCTCCCAAATCAGCTCACATCAAGAAAAGACAGGCAGACAGGCTTACCAAGTACAAAGACAAGACACATGAATAGGGTGGCCTGGAGCCTGGGTACCTGAAAGGTAGGGGAGGGGAATAGGCATTGTATGGTGCTGAGATGTCACTTCTGGATTTGTATTGGAAGTGACATCGGTGCATCAATGTGAAATCCTAGAGCGTTGCACCAGTGTGTTGACATCACTTCCAGATTCGCACCAGATATGCACTATTTTGCATGTCCCTGCCCCCTACAACTCCCACCAGATGCCAGTGCCTAGGTGGCAACCCTACACATGAAGAAAGAAGAGTCTAGGGAAGGAGGATGTGTAACACAATGGCTGTTATTCTTCTGGCAGGTAGCAGAGACCAGTATTTCCTTCTCCTCACTTCTGAATCTCAGGACATCACATCCTTAGAATCATAGAATCCACAGAATCATCTCATGTTTTTATATATGTTTATATCATTATCTGATCAGAGTCCTTTTCACTAGAATTTTCTTAAATTAAAAAAATGTACTTAATTCAATAATTGTCATTTGACTATCGAATAATATAAAACCTATTCACCCAAGCCTTTATGGCACTGATCTCAATTCTGTGCAAAGATCTTTCTGAAAAGAACCTTCTGTTCTGTCCTTCAGGAGATTTTGTAATGCTAAGTTATTCAGGAGGTTCTTTGAGGGCTGTTAGCAGTGGCACAAGTCACTGTGCTCTGGACAGTGTTGTAAGGGTTTGGTGTGGTGTTTGTATGGTTGGTATTTTAAAAGTGTGTTTTAAGTAAGTTTTGGTCCCTTTGTGTAAGAACACATTGAAAATAAATAAACCAATCTGAACAATTCAGGGCATGGCCATTTTTATCATAGAAAAAATAGACTTGATTTACCACAGGGCAGCAGTAGCTGTATGAAATCACTGTTGCAGATCCACTGTTATTTCATACTTGTCCCAAAGTGGACAAAAATAGACTAGGTATTCTTAATTAAAACAACAACAACCCTGTACCTATCAACCATGAAATATGAACATTTAATGACATATTAAGTAATACATTTAAACTCATTTAGAAGAAAATCACAAACAAGTGCGCTACCTCTGGCTTTAACAAAACAAAAAAAAACCCCACCCAGGTTCTTGGTGTAGTGAACACCCTGAGAACAAAGCACCACAGATATGTCATTAGAAGGTGTGCTAGTGTAGTAGCCATCTGTAAACTTGGCTCCAGTATAGTCCAGCCCGACTCCCTCCCTGTTAGCTCAGCAGTTTCCCAGTGGTCAGTCTGTCTTGCCATAATCACATGCTGGCGCCACAAGCATGTTTCTTAACTGTACACTGTACCTTGTAATGAATGCATACTAAAATATACCACCGCCCCAACTCAGGGACAGCCATGACCTCAGACTCAACAGCTCAACACCATGTTTGCTTATATAGCATACCTGATAAAAAGGATGCCAGCTGCAATGAATGAAGCATTCTTTCTATCTCTCTGTGTGTCTGTTGATTTTATGGTACATGGAGGATGAATTATTTCAGTTGCATTCCATTCTTTAAATGCCTTGTAAAATGTCACTTGACTGGGAGGAGCCAAGGGTTTACAAAAGAAAAAGCTATCCTGCAATCCCTTTGTGTGGCTACCTAACTCTCCTCCCATCATTCTTAGGGTTGCCACCTCCAGGTTAAGAAATTCCTAGAGATTTGGGGATGGGAAAGCAGGGTTTGGGGAAGGATCATAGCAGGATATAACGGGTAAATGAACACACACATGAAGTTGCCTTATACTGAATCAGACCCTTGCTCCATCAAGGTCAGTATTGTCTACTCAGACTGGAAGCAGCTCTCCAGGGTCTCCTGCTGAGATCATTCACATCACCTACTGTCAGGTCCTTCAACTGGAGATGCTGGGGATTGAACCTGGGACCTTCTGCATGCAAAGCAGAAGCTCTTCCAAAGCAGCCATTTTCTCCAGGGGAATGGATCTCTGGGGGATCCTGAGGCCCCAAATGGAGATTGGCAACCCTAATTCATTCAGAATGTCTTTACATTATAAGCTCTCAGTTCAAACTGGTTCAATGCATCATTAATTACCTGTAACCTATGCTAGACAATGATACTCCTCTCTCACACACATTGGGATGCAAACCTTTTCTTGCCCACAGACATCCTTGTCCTAACCTTAAACAACTTCTCACTCACAATAATTAACTTCCTAACATGGACATGGACTCTGGGAGCAGGGCCTGTAATAAAACAAGAAGCCATCTGTGTCCCCTTATGTACTCTGACAACATACTGAACCTAACATTACCAGCCATACCCTCTCAGGTTCATTATTGTTCATCTTCCGTCATTATATGTGCCATCAAGTGTCAACAATGCCCTTCTACATTATACAGTGGACAAACCGATCAGTCCCCATGCAAAATAATAAAAGGACATAAATCTGCCATAAAAAATCACAACACTAAAAAAACAGTGGGAGAACAAGGACATTCCATTGCTGACCCAAAAGTGGCAGCCCTCAAACAGAGAAGCTTCAATGAAGGATTACAATGTGAGATTGCTGAACTTGAGTTAATTCACAAATGCAGAACCATGCCCCCTCCCAGGATGAATAGAGACATAGGGCGAAAATGCATGGTCGCTTTAGCCTCCTTTATTCCCTGTTTCAGCCAGGATCGAATGCACATCGAACACATGTTAGGCAAAAACGCATGCATTCAGAAAAAAATGATCCTGGCTGAAACAGGGACTAAAGAAGGCTAAAGTGACCATGCGTTTTCGCCCATAGGGTTCTTATATCACTACAGCTGTTAATTTTCTGCCCCATAGCATTTCTCCCTACTCTAATCAACCTGATTACATTTTGCATTGTACCTTTGCATCCTGACTCCATTGCAATGCCTCCTCACCTTCTGACTGGGATATAAAGACTCAGGGATTCCTGATGAATGTCCTCCATATCTGATGAATGGAGCTTTGACTCTGTGCTGAGTTAGGTCAAACCTGTATTAATACTAAGGCTCGGATCACCACTTTTAAATATTGGATTAAAATTCATTTTAGATCTATATCTGACAGTCTTCTAACCCATCTGAAAAGTGACCCTTATAGCTCACAATCGTCTCAAGCTATTCTTTGGAAGTTGGCCTGCAATGGGATTGACTTTGACTCTTTATTATTTTCTGATGAAAGATCTGCCTTTCAAGTAATCAAGCAAAGGCTTTTGGATCATGAACTGCAAATCCTTTTCCCTACTAAGGCGTATATATGTTCACCCACTTTTTCTGGTATCTCTAGCCAGCCAAGCTCCATGGCTCATTATTTTCATAATTTAGCTGACTCAGACCAAAAAAGAGCCTTTTTCTTAGCTCGTATGAATGCCTTTCCATTGAAGGTCTTACTAGGTAGATTCAATCGCATTCCGTATCACGAGAGACTCTGCCCCTGTGGTTCAGGATCTCCAGACTCGCTTATGCATATTATGTTGGAATGTCGCCTGGGTGAGGGCCTTCGTAATGACTGTCTATTAGATTTGCTTGATACTGATTTAGTCATTAATAAAAGCCAAATGTTAACTGCTCTACTGTCCAATGTCAAGCCTGAAACAACTGCCTCAGTTGCAAAAAATTTGGTAATGTTACTGAGACGGGGATCTTTGAAGCCTGCCTAATATTTCAAGTTGCTGCTGTGGTGTGGTTTATCTAGAGACTGGTCAATGATCATGATTATCATTGTTTATTATATTACAGTCTGGTTGGATGGTTAGATTATTTTAATCCTTTATTTTAACCTTTTGTTTAATCCCAAAATATGGTACATTTTATATATTTCATACTTAATTGTATTGTATACTCTGTAGGGGCCCTGGTTTGTTCATCAGGGATTTGTGTGATCTGTTTTTGACCGTGAGAATCTGTATGAGCTGTCTTTTGTACTATGCCTATTAAAGGTTATTGAATTGAATTGGCTCAGGGATCTCCGTTCCTGATTAATGTCCTCCATATCTGATGAATAGAGCTTTGACTCTTGAAAGCTTATACCCTGAACATGGCTACCCTCTGAAAATATCCTCAGCAGAGTTCTGTCCTTTCAACCCCATGGATTTCAATGGAATTTAGGGTTGCCAACCTCCAGGTACTAGCTAGCGATCTCTTGCTATTACAACTGATCTCCAGCCAATAGAGATCAGTTCATCGGAGAAAATAGCCGCTTTGGCAATTGGACTCTATGGTACTGAAGTCCCTCCCCTCCCCAAACCCCGCCCTCCTCAAGCTCAGCCCCAAAAACCTCCTACTGGTGGCGTGAGGGACCTGGCAACCCTAATGGAATTAGAAGGGTGTAACTCTGCTTAGGATGACACACATATTCTGGAAAAATGGGTGATTGTTTTATCTTGGATTTATGACCACTCGCTATTGGGGAATAGACCTTTTTTGGGGGTGGGGGGACATGCTGCTTTGTAATTGGCTGTGAGAAAACCAAGCTTACATGTCCCGCACTTTGCCTTCTGCATGTGGATTTAACCCGAGCTTTGCTCACAGGAGAGGGAAGAGTCGGGTTAACAGAAGAATGGGAAGACCCGGACATTGCGAGGGCTGGCAGCAAGGTCATCACTAATGGACAGAAAACTCATGCATAACTCTAAGGAACAACCAAGGCAGACCGGGGGCAAATGTGAGTGAAAGTACCTATGCATAAACAACCACAGCCTTTCCACTCTGAATCCAAGTAGAAGTGAGCAATTGGGAATGCAAAGAAGAGTAATAGGTAGCGGTATGAGATGTTGTTTCTTTGGTGGTATCAGATATTTAAAACAAACTCTCTTTCCTTACAGCCAAGTAAGATCAGCCACAATCTCAGGCTTTCATGTGACACAGCAGTGATTTAGAGGTTAAACTATCAGAACCCATAAAATCCAGTCAATGACATCCAAGACATCCTAGGTAAAACAAGTAGATTGCTGCAGCTGTTCTGCCGTGCTATTCAGACCTCTAGTATAAACGTAAGTTCGACTCAATTTCCAAAACATTTTCGAGAAGCCTTTGCCTCCCCTCTTTCCCCCAACCTCATGACTGTAAAAAAGAGCCATAATTCACCAGGTAAGGCCCTTAAGAGCACTTTGCATTTGGGTAACATTAGCAAGAGCAGCTGCTATCATCGTCCTGCTAGAAGAGAAGCAATTTATCATCAATTTTTTTTTAAAGACAAGAGTTTTAAGAGCACTATATACAGACTACATTTTACGCAAAAAATTTATCTCATTTTAACAGAATACTGAAAGTGCAGATATAAAGTTTACATAGCAGTATGTGATTTCAGAAGTTATTTTGGGATTCTTTGATGCAGACATGCAGGGTGAGGAGTGGTATGTGGTTCTTTGCCTTGGAAATGGTAACTTACTATGTTCTTTGGAATTGTAAGGAAAAGTTAACTATCAAGCAAGACTGAAGTACCACATCTGCAACATTACTGCAGCACTGTGAGTGGTTGGCACTTTCATCCTCTAACAGCGCATTCCTCACCGGAATTCCTGCACTGGGCTTAGGAGGCAACGCAGCTGCGCTGCCTCCAGGCCGAAACCTCCGCCCACGGCCAAAAATCCATGCAACCTTTGTAGGTGGCGTATCTTGGCCAAAATAAAAGGGGGCGTTCCCGAACCAAAAGAGCTCAGGAGACCGCCTAACGGCAACCCCGCCCCCTGGCCAACACAGTAACACCCCGGGAATGCCTCTTGGGACGCCGTTACGCCCAGGGAACGCCTCCCGGAATGCCGTTATGCCCCAGGAATGCCTCCTGGGTTGCCGCCGCAGCCTTTGCCAGCATGTGGACCCTGGCAGCAGACTCCTGCGGCGTCCGGGCCTGGCGCTGCCACGGCAGCAGCCAGTGACCAGCGGCCAGCCCTGCATGCCAGTGCTGGGGCCAGAAACGCCGGAGTGCACCTCCCAGACGCCGGCGCTGTGGGCCCTTGCACCGGCGGGGCCGTCGCCGGCCTCCAAAGGCCTTTGGATCAGGCCGCTAGCATTCAGGAATATGCTGACAGATGTCTTGGGTAAACCAAGTATAACTACATTGAGAACAGAGAAATGAACCCAAGGCCTAACTGAGTCCTTCACAACAGCTTGCCTAGCCAACTTACCCAGAAAAAAAAAGAGTAACATGATGTCACCCTGAAGTGACATCATGTTACTCTTAAGAATTGCTAGAAATTCTATGGTTTATGTGATGTCACTTACAGGAAGTGACATCTTGGCATTGTGCCAACAGTGCCTCACCCCATGTCCCTGCCCCTTCAATTCCCACCAGGTGCCAGCAATCTCTTGTCACTTCTATATGCATGTGACACACAGACCCTCAGACATTTATTCAATGAGACTTTATCTCTGATGGCCGTCAGCCAACTCCTTCAAGTGAGGCTTGATTCCTGTTCGCTGTGTGCTGCTTTTGTGGGAGCCCGGGAAAGAAATTTAGGGTCTGTGAATTTATCCTCATTTTGGATTGAGGAGTATAAAATAATTCTTCTATGCTTGCTGTCAGAAATCATTGCAAATGAGAAGGGGCTGTCCAAAATCCTAAATTCTTCCTACTTACCCCCACCCAGTTCTGATTTATCCCCAAGATTTGTAGATCATGCAAGGGGAGGCTTATGGTCCCTGTTAAGGATCATTGATTATAGAGAAAATTGTTTGCATATCCATGGTCTCAAGCACACAGATGATTGAAGGAGCATTTAAACAAGACAACAGAAATCTGTTCAGAACAATAGTGGCAGTATAAGGCATTCTTCTTGAACTGCACGAGATTTTCCAAGAAGCACTCCTGCAAAGAGGCAACAAATTGCTACAAAACCAATTACAAATACTCAAAGCAACCTAAAAAAAATAGAGAAGCATAAATATGTACATACACAGATGGAACTCAACTACAAATGCATTCATTCACAAGCGGGTACAAGAGCTGGTGCATAAAACATTATAATCGCAGACAAACAAAACACAAACTATACAACTGTATGGAAGATCAGTTCTTTGCATTCTGTTTGTTTCCACAGCCTGCCCTCTCTGATTATAATGCTGTGAACCACCTTGCAGCCCCACTGGGGAGAAAGGCGGGGTAAATAAAGTAAATAAATAAATTGTGTCTATGAATTTATTAAAGATAAAGACATTTCCCTGGGCAAGCACTAGGTCATTCCTGACCCATGGGGTGAAGTCACATCCCGACATTTACTAGGCAGACTATGTTTTACAGAGTGGTTTGCCATTGCCTTCCATAGCCGTCTACACTTTACCCCCAGCAAACTGGGTACGCATTTGACCACCTCGGAAGGATGGAAGGCTGCGTCAACCTTGAGCCGGCTACCTGAAACCGACTTCTGTCGGGATTGAACTCAGGTCGTGAGCAGAGCTTGGACTGCAGTACTGCAGCTTACCACTCTGCGCCATGGGGCTCTTTTAATGAATTTATTACAATGGCACTAAATTCTGTCGAAATTCTGTTGAAAAACTGGGACAGCAAGGGATTGCTAATGAAGCTGGGTGGAAATGATTAAAAAAACAATAAAGGGAAAGGGAACTGGAACATTACAGCTGTGTGGGAAATGCCACAGACAGCACTTTGGCCACTCAACTTGAAGAACAGTAGCATAAGGAAGAGATTGGGATGCCAACTCTGGGTTGGGAAATTCCTGGAGATTTGGGGGTGGAGCCTGGGGAGGGTTTGGAGAGGGCATGGGGTAGCCAAGCTGAGCCTGGCAACCAGTGGGAGGGGTGAGGGAGGGGACATGGGGGGGCACTGCCTGCACAATGATGTCACTTTCGGGGAATACCTGGAGATGACGGCGGTCGCTCGAGGAATCACTGGAAACTCTGTGGTTTTACCATAGAGTTTCTGGCAATTTCTAAAGCTACTGCTGACATTTCTGGGTATTCCCCGAGAGTGATGTCATCATGCTGGTTGATGCTGGTGAGTTTTAATTAATATTTATTTATTTATTTTACTATGTCCCTGCTGGCACTCCAAGCAGCAGCAGGGAGTGGGATAGCAGGGCAGGTAATCCCCTTCCCCGAGTGGGGCTTGGCATCTCAAGGCAGGTAGAGAACTCAGTAGTGTATAATGCCATACAGTCTGCCCTCCGAAGCAGCCATTTTCTCCAGGACAACAGATCTCTATATTCTGGAGATCAGTTGTAATTCTGGGAGAACTCCAGGCCCCACCTGGAGGTTGGCAACCCTAGTTCCTGTGCCTAAAGTTAGATTTATGACCTGTATCCCAAACTGTGGCTTCCTCAGCAAATCCCTGATTTCTTCAGCAGCCCAGATTTATCTGCCTTTCATTTTTACTTTTATTTTTTATTGGCAGCCAGCTGGGTGATGTAAGCAGCAGGAACAAATCTGTAGTTTTAAAAACTTACCAACAAACATAAAAGGTGGGGGAAGGCTTCCAATTACTTCAAAACTGCAGATGGCCAAGTATAATCCCCTCCTCAGTGCAGCGGGTTCCTCTAAAATTGCCTGTTTGATTCCCTGGTTGCTACCACACTGCTTGGTGCAGTACCCACAGTGCCCTGACACAAAACCACAGCTGGGTGTGGTTCCTCCCTGCATTCGCCACAGAACAGGGAAGCTATTTATTTCGGGTGCATCTCTGCTCTGTGAGTCATGTTTCTTTCTACTGGCCACAGCTTTCCAGCAGATCTGAGCTGCAGGCTCTGTTGGCATTTTCCCCAGTGCTCCCCCAGTGCTCCACCCCCCTTCTCTCCAAGCCCCGACTGCCTTTCCATTCTGAAAGCCCCCTGTTTAATAATAGCCATTGTTCCACGTTAACCTTGAAAGTCTGGGAGAAAGGACAGCGAAGGGCGTCGCTGTGTGCTATAATGAGCATTTGGTGCTATAGCAGGTGGGGAAGGCTTTGGGGATCTGGGCAGATTAGGAGGAGAGAGGGCTCTAGCAGATGTTGAAGCAGGATGATGTATTGCTGTTCACTCTGGGATTCAGACAATACCAGCACAAAAGTAGAACAAGGGAAAGGGGGAAAAAATTGATCCCTCGGATACAAACTGGGCTAGAAACCAGGCACACATGAAAGGAAGCAGTTGAAGAGGGGAAAGATACAGGGAGGAGAAGGTCCAGCTTCTTCTCTTTTCTCTGTGCGTGCCAGATTTCTCGTGTTAAAGCACAGCCTGTGGTTTCCTTTCTTTTGCATGAACATGTCTCATTACAGGCTTGTTCAATTCCCTTTGGAGAGATGAAGTGGGAAATGCGGGAAATCTCATCTCCTGCCCCAGCAATACATAGGGAACAGGCAACCTCGGCTGGGCGCAAAGATGTGCGCGCGAAGGCTTTGACCTACATTCCAAAGGTTAATGGCACTTTGAAATCTAGATTGATTTAGACCGATCTTATTGCAACTCTTCCAAAATCATTTAATGGCTTAATTCTTCGTGCACTTGATCCATGATCGTGAGTGAACCCCAGAGTGCAAATAACACAGCATCGCCTCTTAGTTAAAGATATCGATAGCTTTATATTGTTACGCGTGCCCCACTTTCCCCAAAGCACTGAGATGTTCCAGAGGCTTGGATGTGAAAGCATCAGAGACGTCTGTGCTGTTTGTAAAATTTGCTTTACTTAGTAATTTACATGTCTAAGGAGCAACTGATCCTCTGCCCCACGTCTGATCCTCAGAGAAAGCCCCCCCCCCCCCAAGATGCTTTACTTGCAGCCTGCTCACAGCTCTCTCTATCCTCCTGGCTCCAAAGCTGCCTTTTTTTTTCCTCCACACTTGCTCTCGCCTTTCATTCTTCTCCAAGTTCTGCTGGATCCTTGAACAAGAAAGCAATCTTCTGACAATTAGCTCCCCCTGGGGGGACTTCTACAGCTATTAAAGAACACTGAGCTGCCCTGACTCCCACTGAGTGAGAAAAACCATAGCAAGAGACCCATTCACAGTAATCAGAAGGCAAATGTATGTATATTAACATTTGGACAGCAAGAAAGGGAACATCTTTATAGTGAAGCATTGACTTTGGATGGCTCCATGACTTTGTATTTCAGGAGTCCTCACCAAATGCAGGTATCCATATCAATTCAGCACACAAGATCAACTAACGGCATTCTGAGTCAGACTAACCTTTCAGCTTTTTGCTGTAGTACATAATGAACGTCCAAAGGAGACATGGAAAAGTACATTTCAAAGGCGCGGAATGATGCAGTATTGTTACAAGGTGAATTCTCCTGTTTTACAAGTGATGTGTAACATGCAGTGCTATCCTAAAGGGCATTGGAGGTGGTGTGACCCCGGTGCTGGCGTAAATGTCACTTGCACTGTCCAAATGGGCATTTACGCTGGTGCAGGGCCACTTATGCCAGTGCTGGGGAGTGGCGCAGTAGTGCCATGCGTAGGCGCCAGTGCAGCTGCCACAGCAGTATAGCACAGGGGCCTGCCCTGGCACCCAAGGGGGTGTTCCTGGGGGTGGGGCTGACTTTAATCAGCTCCCTGAGCCCTTTCTCCCTGGGAACTCCTCCTTTTGCTGGTGTGAACTTACACTGGCAAAAATGGTGACGCAGACTGTGGAACTTGGGCTTCGGGAAATTTTCCTGTGTGGCTTGCTGGCGGCAGTGCAGTAAGCCACTATCCCTGGGCTCAAAGCAACTACCCCCACCTTAGGATTGTACTGTTAGAACACAAAAGCAGATTGTTCTTGAGTTAGCCTAGAATCAGGACAACTTGGTAACTAAAGGCCAAAGAAAGGATATTAGACTAGATTCCTCCCCACCCTGGGTTTATCCTTCAATCTCCAATTCTGCACCGGGAAACAGCACACCTTATCGCCTTTGACTGCAAGGAAGGGAAGCAGCTATGTCCCCCTCTATACACATACACAAACACAAAACAGTTCTTCCTTCCTAGTCTGGACATCAGACAGGGCTGGATAAAGATGCTGAGGTCCTAAATTACATCAGTTTAAGAGAAGAGTCAGGGACTGTGGTCTGTACAAGTGTATAGTTCATACTATCTATTGCTGTAAATTGGATCCTAATATGTCACTTTTGCATCATGTTAACGTGTCATGTTAATATTTAGGTTTTGCTTCAGTTCTGTTTCATATTTCGGCAGTCCAAATCCTATTGCATTGTTAATTGGATGTCCCATCCTGGTGATTGCATTGATTTACTCTGTGTAATCCGCCTTGAGTCCCAGTGAGAAAGGCAGCCTAGAAATAGCATAAATAAATAAATTACTACTCAAAATGCGTATTATACTGACACTGGAATTTATTATATATTGATTCAGAGGGCCCATAGTATGACCCAGAAATATTGCTGACCTTTTCCTACCCCTCTATTGAGCAATGTTTATTTATTTATTTACTAAATATTTTATACCCCATCTTTCCTTTTGGGTCAAGTTTGAAGGTTTTCTTCAGTCTAAGGAGCCTTCCTCCACATTAAATGGTTCTTCCTTTAGAGGAAGACCCACTTAAGTTGGAAGGAAGGCTACTTAGGCTGGAGGAAGGCTACATGGAAGACTGTTGGCTATACCCCAGTGGCAATTTTGCTTCTTATGCTCAGTACAGAATCCATAAAGTTCTTGATTTTGAATGCCTCTGAAATCTGCAGCCTAAAACAAAATGCCATGTATCATGTCATGGTTAGGCTAGCCTCTTGTGACCTCAGCCAATTTTGTTCAGAGTTGCAAATCCTGAATATTCCAAAATGACAAAACTGATTGTATGATTTCCCCCCCTGTGTGTTTGGGGAATACAGCACCATCATCCTAATTACCCACAGAGTTTAAGAAGCTTTGTTTCAGATAGCCAATGGCTCAAAATGTAGAGCAGTGTCCCAAACTTGCTTACCTCTTTTCATTTCAGTTTATCATTGGAGATGTAGCATTGCAATACATTTTGCATTCTTCTCCCCCCTTTTTGTAAATGGATAAGGGTGCTGAGCTGGGAATCAGACCTGTAGAACTGTGACTTGAATGTGTTTACCAGATACATTCAAATGTCTCAATGTTCAAAAGAGCTATCACTTTAAGAAAATTTAAAAAAGAGAAACAAATAAGTAGAACATAAAATGGGCTCCCTAAACCAAAAGGCTTTTTTATTTTTTTGCTAATGATGTTTTTAGAATCTTGACAGTAATCAAAGCTTGAGGGGAACTGAACTTTATTCATGTTTTGGTCCCAATTACTTTTGGCACATGAATAGAATCATACATTCCCAAATGAACCTTGTTTTGAAAGATGTGTTTTTTCTGTATCCAAATGCATTTTCAAGAGAGGTGTTTTCTCTACCCTCACACAGGCCTTACAATGTGGGGAATGACACAAGGACTTTGTATCGGACTAGTGAATGAAGATTTGTGCCTCCCAGATGCATGCTGGTTAAGGTTGCCAACTCTGACTTGGGAAATTTCTGGAAATTTGGAGGGGAAGGTTAAGGAGGGGAAAGCTCAGTGCAAAAGCTCAGCTCTGCCTACATAATTGCCATTTCCTCCAAGGGAACTTATCTCCGAAGTCTGGAAATCCACCCACCCACACACACACACATGCACATCATCTGTGCATCCTGAAACTACCCCATAGAGCCACTATTGGCTGCTGTTTATTTGTTTGTTTTTGCGATTTATAGCCTGCCCTCCCCGGCTGAAGCCAGGCTCAGTGCAGGTAACATCATTTAAAACACATCAATATAATCAATAGTACAATTATTCATACATTCTAAACTTATAAAACAATAAAAAGCCAATTAAAACTTAAAAAACTACAGATGGCACCTAAATTCCACTCATGTTGCTGGAGATAGGTGGCAGGTTTAGCATAAAATAATATAAAAGGAGGGGGGTAGGGAGGCCAGCAAGATGATGTTTGCCGCTGTCCTCAAGCATAGGCCTGGCGGAATGGCTCTGTCTTGCAGGCCCTGCTGTTGGCTCCACTGTTTAAAAAAATATTAATTAGGTGGCTACACATAATTTTTGCTGTAGAGCCAATGGCACACATGAACACACATGAAGCTGCCTTATACTGACCCTTGGTCCATCCAGACCCTTGGTCCATCCAAGTCAGTACTGTCTACTCAGACTGTCAGTGGCTCTCCAGGGTCTCAGGCAGAGGTCTTTCACATCACCTCCTACCTGACTCTTTTAACTGGAGATGCCAGGGATCGAACATGGCACTTTCTGCATGCCAAGCGGATGCTCTACCACTGAGCCATGGTCCCTCCCCTAAATAGCAGCTCCATAGAGTGCAAAAACAATAGGGTTACCAATCACCACGGGCCTGGATACCTGAGTTACAACTGATCTCCAGACTACAGAGATCAGTTCCCTAGAGAAATGGCTTTGTTACAGGGTGGGATCTATAGTATTATACCCCAAGAAGGTCCCTCCTCTCCACATACCTCTGTCTCCTTCAGCTCCACCCTAGGATTGTTATCCTCCAGGTACTAGCTGGAGATTTCCTGCCATTACAATTTATCTCCAACTGATAGAGATCAGTTCACCTGGAGAAAATGGCAGCTTTGGCAAGTGGACTCTATGAGATTGAAGTCCCTTTCCTCCCCAAACCCCACCCTCCTCAGGCTCTGCCCCAAAAATCTCCAGGTATTTCCCAGCCTGGAGCTGGCAAGCCTATTCTACCCCCAAATCTCCAGAAATAACTCAATCTGGAGTTAGCAATCCAAGAAAACAGGATGATCTTGACAGGCTGGAGAATTGGGCTAAAACTAATAAAATGCATTTCAACAGAGATAAATGTAAAGTTCTGCATTTAGGTAGGAAAAATCAAATGCATCATTATAGGATGGGGGAGACTTGTCTCAGCAATAGTGTGTGTTAAAAGGATCTTGGGGTCTTAGTAGACCAAGCACTCAACATGAGTCAGCAGTGTGATGCTGTAGATAAAAAGGCAAATGGGATCCTGGGCTGTATCAACAGAAGTATAGTGTCCAGATCACACAAAGTGATGGTATCGCTTTACTCTGCTCTGGTTAGACCTCACCTAGAATACTGTGTTCCGTTTTGGGCACTGCAATTTAAGAAGGATGTAGACAAGCTGGAACGGGTCCAGAGGAGGGCAACAAAGATGGTGAGGGGTCTGGAGACCAAGTCCTATGAGGAAAGGTTGAAGGAGCTGGGTATGTTTAGCCTGAAGAGGAGAAGACTGACAGATGATATGATAACCATCTTCAAGTACCTGAAGGGCTGTCATATGGAGGATGGTGCTGAGTTGTTTTCTGTTGCCCCAGAAGGTTGGACCAGAACCAATGGGTTGAAATTAAACCAAAAGTGTTTCTGTCTAGACATTCGGAAGAATTTTCAAAGAGTGATTCCTCAGTGGAACAGGCTTCCTCAGGAGATGGTAAGCGCTCCTTCCCTGGAGGTTTTTAAGAAGAGACTAGATGGCCATCTGTCAGCAATGCTGATTCTATGACCTTAGGCAGATGATGAGAGGGAGGGCATCTTGGCCATCTTCTGGGCATAGAGTAGGGGTCACTGGGTGTGTGTGGGGGAGGTCATTGTGAATTTCCTGCATTGTGCAGGGGGTGGAACTAGATGACCCTGGTGGTCCCTTCCAATTCTATGATTCTGTGATTTCTGTGAAAACAATGCAGTGAATAAGGGTGGAGCCACCTCTCCCTGCAAGCTGCAGTCATGAGCAGAAAAGGGCCAGCATACATCTGAGAGGCACAAAACTCCCATCACACATCTGATACAAAGCCCCTAGGTCACCCCCCCCCCAACAAACACAAAGATGTTATAACATGCAGATTGGCTCTTAAAGGGTTATTCCAGCTAAAGGAGGCAGTTGGGCTCCTCTATTGGCTGGAGATCAGTTGTAATAGCAGGAGATCTCCAGCTAGTACCTGGAGGTTGGCAACCCTACACATGAGCAGCAGCACATGAGCAGGATGTTGCCCTGCAACCCTACTGTTCCTGAAGAAGCAGGCCAAGAGCACTAGAGACAGGAATAAGATGCATCAGAAATCAGAGGGTCACACTGGTTGTGCAAGCAGTGCATATGATTAGAGTTGTGAGAGCAGGCCTACAAAGGAAACATGCTTTAAGAGTGAAGTGCTGACTGGGAATAACAACACAGGCCAGATGGCATCGAATGGCATCTTTAGGGATTATGTGGCATAAGGAGCTGTGTACAAAAGCATGTTCTGAGACCGTAAGAAGCCACAGACCCATATTGGGTGTGCTCAGTGTCCTTAGATGGCCACATTAAGCAAGTTAATGTGCTGTGCCCTTAAAAACCTGACCAATCATCCCTCTGCTTTAATCTCTCTGCCCTCAGTTATCCTCGGCACTTCATCAAGCGGCCTCTGCTGTGCCCTTTTTTACATCCTCCCTCCCTGCGGTTTCAAGGAGGCTCCTCTGACTTAGCCACCCAAGTCAACCACCTTATGATTGTGACCAAGTTCAAGGAGGAACTCCTGCAAAGGACAGCCAGCCCACTTCCTCACCGCTGATAACACTTCTTTGATAAGTGTGGCGTGCATCTGCAAAAAAACGAAACAGAAGGGAATTTAGCTGGTGCACAAAACCACAAGTGGTCCTTCATTAGGTGTTGCCAAGAAACTAAATTAGTTGATAAAACATCCACTGTAAATACCCATTAATATAATGTCACAGCCTGTAGGAGCTTCACTGTTGTCAATCTGAAGGGCTCTTACGTTTAATTATAAGAGGCCACTGCCTACTCTTTCTTCCTCATTTTTGGAGCAACAAGGAAACACTTCAAATGAAGTGGAAAACAAGTACAGTATCAGTTACATTATAATCATGGAAGTCTCTCCAGGGATCCCAAATGCACTCCCTTCATGGAGATTTACATAAATCTTCTTAGCAGCAAAGAAGATTTCACCCCTCAGGCCATCACTTCCTAGCCACAGCCTTTCTCCTCATTTCTCAGTGCAAAGATTTATACATATGAAAAGAAATAAATGAATCAGCTTGTTCTGGTTACACAAGAGTATGATGCTTCTCTGATTCAAGTTTAAAGCAGATGTTTCACACTGTCAAAAAAAACTTTGCCGCAACCCTGTTTGCACATTGAGCTTTTTCCTCCTGCTTCAAAGAAAATGGGAAATTATATCTATTCCTACAATATAAAGCTCTTTGCACATGCATGGTACTTGGAGAGTTAGAAGTCATCTTTATAAACATTGATTCCCAGGGGATCGAGCTGTATCAGAGCTGATAGGAGATAAGACAAAGTTTAGAAAAAAGGACTGACTTATCAAATGGTCAAAGTTATTGTCAGATTCTGAGAATTGGGCAAGGATCAATTCAGATCAGAACCGAAAAAGTCGTAGAAGCCAAGAGGGGAATTTATGTTGGTACAGGAAGTTTAGGCGGAAGCAAGTTGGCATGCTGCACGGCAGAGTAAGGTCTGAAAGACTCAGTTAGGCAAGAATATCAGCATGGTGCCTTTAGCCTGAATGATTAAACTGAAGGGAGGGGAGTATTTTGGTATGTGCTGTTCAGTAGTCACACTGCATCATGGTTTTATAATTTTTAAGACAACAGATAATATGATACCAAAAGTTTCCAATATCACAATAATACTGACTGGTTGGCAGAAAAGAGTTGAAATATTGCAAGAATGCAAACCTTCTGAACTTTATATAAAGCCTATTAATGTGAACTTGACTTATTAATGGAATCATCGAAATCATGACAGATTTTCAGAATAGCTGCCAGAATGTTCAGCTACGTTTCAGAATTATACTTTTCCTTGATTTCACAGCATGTCTAGAATTTTTTTTTACTAGATTTATGTCCTGTGTTTGCAATTTTATATCTTAAAGCTAATGTGGAAATGCAGGAATTTCCTTCCAAGTAAATTTTCATTATTAGTACTAACCCCCCCCCCCATCTTCCTGCTTTCTCTTTGGGGTTTACCATGGGCGCCTGCAGTATGCTGGTGCCTTTCAGCATTCAGAAACACTCTTAAAACGGCAAATACAAAATCTTAAATAACCCAGTTAAATCCCCCAGACACCTTAGTATGGACAAGCTGCTGGAGCCACTGTACCAGAACACCTCATTTTAATCTCGGGAACAAATATATTTTAACCTGGAGAAAATAGGGGCATAGGATATATTTTGAAACACTATACACCCACTGTGGTATATGAAGGACAGCACCACAAGCATTCTATGAGGCTTTTGAGAGAAAATTACCCATCATGCCATGCGAAGGGCAAAACAGTTGTAGTTAAAATCCACAGGGACCCTGTTACTATGGGGAAATGATGTTAGTTCAAGTTAATGGAAGCCATATTATAGCAGTAAATTATTTTACTGCTAGACTAAGAAGGCCATGGTCAAACAATTGCTTTTCAAGTCTACTGAGACCACATTAATAAAGCCATTATCTGAGTACAACAATTTCAAATATGCTCTATAGGGATTCAAGTTTAATGATTTCAGCATATACTGAAGACCCTCTTGCAATGCTGTTCTGAACACCATGCTAAAAGGAAAGTTATGGGTAGCCTTCTAAGATCCCATTGCTAATATTTTCCTATTGATCATTTCTCCAGCTCTCTCCAGGTATTTAAGTCAATTGAGAGAATACAGAGAACAATATTGAGGCAACCACTAGTGCACTTGGGCTCTGGGCTGTCTAGGATTTCATCCACTAATTTTTCTTTTACGTGTATTTGTATCGGGTTTACCCAGTGAGTTTATTTCAGCCACTGATGCATTCCTTTCCATGAGCTGAATAGCACTAATAACTAGGGTTGCCAGGTCCCTCTTCGCCACCAGCAGGAGGTTTTTGGGGCGGAGCCTGAGGAGGGTGGGGTTTGGGGAGGGGAAGGGAGTGTAATGCCATAGAGTCCAATTGCCTAAGCGGCCATTTTCTCCAGGTGAACTGATCTCTATCAGCTGGAGATCAGTTGTAATTAGGGTTGCCAACCTCCAGATACTTAGCAGAAAAACAAACAGGCACTGATAGCAATGGTCATTTATGGAAAGTAATAGAATCAAGCAAAACACAACGACAGGCTATTAGCCTTCCACACACTCACACTAAGATGTCGTTATACTGCAATGTGATAGACGCACATCCGTTGCATTAAATGCTGGTAGATAAAGCATCCTGCGAAATAGGATTTGCACAGGGCTTCTATCTCGGGTCACCACAACTTTCCGTCCTGTTGTGGATTGTTACTCAACTGCAGGCTAGAGTCAACGATTTTTTACTCACCTTCCGGGACCTTGCTACAAGCTCACCTGGCTGTCCTGACTGGAACGCGCCGCCTTCACTTGCTTGGGTAGATGTTTCACCCGGAATGCCTGTTAGTTATTTGTTTATTTTCAGGACATTACGTTGTATTCATGTTGTTGTGTTTTGCTTGGTTCTATTGCTTTCCATAAATGACCATTGCTATCAGTGCCTGTTTGTTTTTCTGCTAACTGACTATTTGGCACGAGGTTTTTTTGCTTGAACCTCCAGGTACTAGCTGGAGAGCTCCTGCTATTACAACGGATCTCCAGCTGATAGAGGTAAGTTCACCTGGAGAAAATGGCCGCTTTGGCAACTGGATTCTATGGCATTGAAGTCCCTCCCTTCTCCAAACCCCGCCCCCCTCAGACTCCACCCCAAAAACCTCCCGCCGATGGTAAAAAGGGAGCTGGCAACCCTAGTTGTCATAGAAGGAGATCTCCAGCTAGTACCTGGAGGTTGGCAACCATATGCGGGGTATGGGGAGGGGAGGGACTCTACACAGGATTGCATTGTCCCAAAGTCTCGAGTGCTTTCATTTCAGCCTCCCAGGCACCTTAGAGGGATGGAGAGGTCACAGAGAGGCCTCCCAGTTGCTGCTGCTATTGCTGTAAAATGGCTGAAGGGTTGTAGGATAAGGGTTACCAGGTCCCTCTTCGCCACCAGTGGGAGATTTTGGGGGCAGAGTCTGAGGAGGGCAGGGTTTGGGGAGGGGAGGGGCTTCAATGCCATAGAGTCCAATTGCCAAAGCGGCCATTTTTCTCCAGGTGATTTGATCTCTATCGGCTGGAGATCAGTTGAATTAGCAGATCTCCTGATACTACCTGGCAGTTGGCAACCCTACGTAGGATAGAGTGCAGGGAGTGATAGGCAGAGGTTTTGTGGACCGGTGAGTTTGGGAAGTGGCATTCAGCCTTGCTGGGCTTTGTGAATTTTGGAATTGGGCTCCAATCACAATTTCAAAATAAGGATGGAGAGTAGTTCACACACCACTGGAATATGCAGGCCGCATGCAATTCACACTAGCTCTGAGACAATACTTCGTACTCATTTTTCTTCACTGCTAATTGCAAACAATTAATTGCTAATTGTTATCCATTGCTGTATTGTTTAAGATCCTTTCTTCAAATCTATGTTTCTGAAAATTTTCAGTAATGGAACAACTTGATTGCAAATTGTGGGCAGCACCCTGAAAGACTTAAAATTATTTGAGTGTTTTTTCCCCCGAATGCTCAAAATTGTTCTGAATTGTATTCCAAATGTTTTCTTC
The DNA here is from genome assembly GCF_029931775.1 of Euleptes europaea. Classification (NCBI taxonomy): domain Eukaryota; kingdom Metazoa; phylum Chordata; class Lepidosauria; order Squamata; family Sphaerodactylidae; genus Euleptes; species Euleptes europaea. The sequence continues at coordinate 82,572,945 of NC_079315.1, read as the reverse complement.
ATATATGTCCTTGTACTGCTTTTCTTCAACAGTTCCTCTCTATTGTCTCCAGTCTACTCATCCACACTTTTCTAGAGTCCACACTTTTTTTCTAAAGCCAGCATGGTGTAGTGGTTAAGAGTGGTGGTTTGGAATGGTGGACTCTGATCTGGAGAACCGGGTTTGATTCCCCACTCCTCCACATGAACGGCGGATGGTAATCTGGTCAACTAGGTTTGTTTCTCCTCTCCTACACATGAAGCCAGCTGGGTGACCTTGGGCTAGTCACAGCTCTCTTAGAGCTCTCTCAGCCCCACCAACCTTCACAGGGTGTCTGTTGTGGGGAGGGGGAGGGAAGGTGATTGTAATCTAGTTTGATTCTACCTTAAGTGGCAGAGAAAGTCGACATATAAAAACCAACTCTTCTTCTTCTTGTTCTTCTTCCTCTTCTTCTTCCTCTTCTTCTTCTTCTTCTTCTTCTTCTTTGTATTTGCTTTGTCCAAAAGTATGCTTTGTCTTTACAAAAATATCATTTTTATTCAAAGACTAAACTAGGACTAAAAAGCAGCAAATAGTGTTGACTGGAGGATTTTGTGGTCCCTGACTCGCTACCATAGCAAACATGATTTTGCTCCCTGATAACTATGGTTAAATGGCTGAGTGAAAAAAATTGAAATGAAACCCTGGAAGACAGTAGTAATGCTGATTGGGAAGGCGGAGGTCTTGAAGTACATTATGCTTCCCACTTTTGATGGGGTTCGGCTGACCCTTGCTGACACAGTTAAGAGACTCGGGGTTATACCGGACCCAATATTATTGCTGGAGAAGCAAGTTAATGCACTTGCAACAAAGGCTTTCATCCAACTCAACCTAGCTCGAAAAATGGTCCCTTACCTTGATACAGCTAATCTAGCCACCTGAATCCATGCCACAGTGATATTGAGACTAGATTACTGTACATTGGTCTCCCCTCCAAATCAATTCAGAAGCTCCAGTTGGTGCAGAAATCCACAGCTTGGCTAGTCTCAGGAGCTAGATGGAGCATGCTTTTTATTCCCATTCTACAGTCACTCTATTGGCTGCCCATCAGTTAACAGGCTCAATTTAAAATATTGGCTACCACATACATGGCCCTTCATGGCCTTAGACCCTCATATCTGTGAGACCATCTCTCGCTGTATATGTACCTGGCGGTTGATAACCCTATGAATTGCACACAGTCATAGAAATCTAGTTAGTAACTCCAAGATCTCCACTACTCCTTTCAAATGACGTGTGTATCTGTATGGACATTTATGCATCTGAAACTGTCTGCTTCATTGAAAAGAATGGGGAAGCCCATGCACAAAAGCACCGTATGTGCATAGAAGCCCATGTTGGCTCTGAACTAGAACAAAAGTCTGCCCGGCATTGGCCAGCATCATTGGCTGAGATCCAAGGCCCGATGTAGCATTTATGCATTGATTTTTACACATGATAATGAGTGCCCCCCTTATTATCTACCAGGCCCTTTTCACACATAGCAAAGTTTTTTTTAAAAAAAAAACCTGCATGTGTAGTAGCAGTTACAAAAATGTGACAGCTGGTGTGGGGCAGCGGGGGGCACAAGCAAACCAATAGCAGCAGGGGGGCATAAGTGAATCAGAGGCCCCAACAGTTTGGGTAATACAAGAGAGGAAGAGAGAGGAATATAAAACGTGCACTCAAAAATGTGCACCATGCTCATGCACATAAGAAAATTTATTTTCAATATCTGCCAACAAGTGCATGTACATTTGCATTAAATCCACTGAAGTGCCATTAACTGTTACTTTGTCTAAAAAGTGTTCTCCAACAAACACATTTGTGTTCCCTTCAGATGGGAAAGGTACCACTTTCAATATTATGAGCTATAGACTGGAAGCATGCACGCCTTTGTGATTACTTTCTCTGCAGGATTTTAAGAGGTTTTTTTTTTCCAATCTCAAAAAATTGAATAAATACATTCCAACAAGGAGATTTTGAAAATCTATTGTTAGGGAATGTCATATCTTTACATAGAATGTGAAGGTGTTCTGAACTTATGCAGCTGCCATATACTAAGACAGGCCCTCCATCCCCTGCTGGTGGCCAGAGAGATCTGGCAACCCTAAGACCAGTGGACTGTCTACGTTCCCTAGTTGTGGTCTCTCCATAGGGTTGCTAACCTCCAGGTACAAGCTGGAGATCTCCTGCTATTACAACTGATCTCCTGCTGATAGAGATCAGTTCCCCTGGAGAAAATGGCAGCTTTGGCAATTGGACTCTGTGGCATTGAAGTCCCTCCCCAAACCCCGCCCTCCTCAGGCTCCACCCCAGAAACCTCTCGCCGGTAGTGAAGAGGGACCTGGCAACCCTAGCTCTCCAGGGTCTGAGGCAGAGAAAAGTCCTTTCCATCTCCTGAGATGATTTACCTGGAGAGGCCATTTAAATGGCCTGTTAGCTGGCTATGAAGAAGTGGCCAGCAGCTGCTGCGTTACAATTAGGTGACTTTGCCCTCCTGTCCCACAAACGTTTAAGGCCTGGACATGCCCAGAGTAGGAGTGCCAACCCTCAGGTAGTAGCTGGAGATCTCCAGCTGTTACAACTGATCTCCAGCTGTGAGAGATCTGTTCACCTGGAAAAAATGGCTACTTTGGCGATTGGACTCTGTGGCATTGAAGTCCCTCCCCAAACCTCACCCTCCTCAGGCTATGCCCCAAAAACCTCCCACTGGTGGTGAAGAAGGACCTGGCAACCCAAGCCAAGAGGCTTGACTTAGGGCTCAGAATTGCAGACTTCAGCTGGCAGGAAGATTAGCCAGCAGAAAGTGGAAGACCTGCTCTGTGCTCAGATGACCCCCCACTTTATCTATTGTATTTTCTCTTTTGTATTATATGTTGATTTGATTCCCCAGGTAATTAAATAAATACATAATATTGATAAAATTGATCTTAGGACTTTGACATGTTTTTAGATATAGTTATGGCTATGAATAACGAGGGTTGCCAACCTCCAGGTAGTAGTTGGAGATCTCCTGCTATTACAACTGATCTCCAGCCGATAGAGATCAGTCCAGCCGGCGAAAATGGCCGCTTTGGCAATGGGACCATATGTAGGGCTGTTGAAAAAAAAAATTCGGTTGAATTCAGATTCGGCAAAATTCGGCCCGTTTTTATTTGGGCCGTGCCGAAGTCCGAACTTCCCCACTTCGTATCCCTGAAATTCGGGGGGGATCCGGAGTTCGGGGGAAAATTCGTCCCCCCGCGCGTTCAGGGGGATTCCCTGAAGGCGCTCGGAGGGCCCTTTAAACAGATCTGTTTAAAGGGCCCCACAACAAGCCTCTCTGTGCTGTCTTCGCTGTCTAAAGACACACACACCCTGTACGCCTTGCCGGGACTCCCGGGAAGGCTGGCAGGGGCCTGTCAAGCCCCTCTGCACGCTCTGCACAGAGAGTGCAGAGGGGTCTAAAGACCCCCTTCCAGCTTTGCCAGGACTCCCGGGAAGGCTGGCGGGGGACTGTCAAGCCCCTCTGCGCCCTCTCCGCAGAGAGCACAGAGGGGTCTAAAGACCCCCGCCCGGCCTTGCCGGGACTCCCGGGAAGGCTGGCGGGCGGCTGTTAAACCCCTCTGCGCTCTCTGCTGTAGGGCCCTTTAAATAGATCTGCGCCTCCCAGCTGGGAGGCACAGGCCTGTTTAAAGGGCCCCCTCCCCGCGCCTTCATGGAAGCCCCGTGAAGGCCCGAAGGGGCGAATCTGCCGAATTTATTCGCCGAACCCCCGAAGTTGGCAAATTCGGCTCCCCCGTTTCCCGCCTTTTTTTAGTTCGGTTCATCCAAACCGAATCAACAGTCCTAACTCTATGGCATTGAAGTCCCTCCCCTCCCCAAACCCCACCCTCCTCAGGCTCTGTCCCAAAAACCTCCCCCCAGTGATGAAGAGGGACCTGGCAATCCTATGAATAACTGAGCCTACTGGGAGATGTAGTCTGGGAGGGGTTTTAGCTTGGGCCCAGGCTGCCTTACTGAAAGATGCAGCAGCTGCTATGACTGTTTAAGAGTTGCAATAAGTCATGTTGAGTACCCAAGCTGTACTCAGTTGCTTGATACAACAGACTTTTTGGATGCAAAATGCAGGCGCTGTTACTGAGCAGCAATTCCACCCTTTCAGATAAGCTCTGGAAATATGGATTTCATTCTCTTTATTTCCAAAACTGATTGTGTGTGTTAAATGCCGTCAAGTCACTTCAAACTGATTAGGAATCCAATATCCCAATTCAGAGGATATAACTGGAATGTTACCAGAGCCTGCAGTTTCTCTATACAATGTATCTTAATCATAGAGATTTTGATCCAGAGAGGCAACATGTGCAGTTCTCCCCTGGTGTACACCCACCCTGAGTTTGCTTTGTTTGGAAAGCAAAACATGTGTGGCGAGTTTTTGGGGGGGGGGACTTTAAGAGCAGGCAATAATGTACAATATTATTGTTTGCGCTCAACATATGGTATTCCAGTTCTTATAAAATACAGAAATATATAAGGCATATTCAGGAAGGAAATTTTCCTTTCTCTGTATTGTCATCCATAGGCTTTGGCCATTTATTCTTGGTAATTAGCAGCGTGTTCCAGAATGAAGTGCCCCACATTTTTTTTTGAGTTTTTCACGCTAAACTGTCATTCAGGAAGTGACTACGAAGCCGGCGCATACCTGCTTCGCATTTCTTAAGAGCCCCTTTAACATGACCTTTTGTGTTTGCTCCGCTCCCGCCTCGAAGAATCCCCTGAAGGAAGCATGCAAAACCACACAGCTGTGGCTTAGCTATGCAAACGACTATTGCTAATGGAAGGAACAAAGGAGCAGGTGAGGGGTGTGTGGAATTTCTCCTTTTACGGCGGGACGGTGAATAGACATTTTAAAAGTCTTGACCGAGCATCAAAATTTACCTTGCATAAATGGCCTTTCAGTTTCTGACTGCCCCACCTTAGAGAGTGAGCACCAGAAGGATTTTAGCACATACACACGCGCATACACACACAATGAAATCAAATAGCTCATAATTGCTTAATCTCAGCAGTTGAAACCACGTCTTGCAGCACTTCCAACAAACTCAGGCTTGGGCTGTGTTGAGTCTCCAGGGCAAAGGCGCTGCACATTTGTGGAGCAGCCAGCAGCGATAGTGCCGTTGTTGGTGCCATATATGTCTGAACGTGGCACATGGATAATACCATTGAGGGTGCTTTGGGCTGATCTTAAAAACTGAGATGGAACGTAAAGGAGAAGACAGTCTGATACTGCAGGGCACAAGCTGTTTGGGGCTCAGCGGGCCGTGTAAGGCGGCACCAGATTCTCTCCTTGTTAACAGACAATGCTAAGCACCCAGTGTCCGTCAATTCACCTAGCCTTTAAACACATTTCATCAGCCACGCTGCCTGAATCAAGAAAGGTACACAAGTTATTACCAACAATTGCCATCCATGCTGAAGAAACATCGTTTTTCACATGACAGCTTTGATTAAAATCCAATTTATATCCCATGCTTAATTGCGATTAATTAATCAAACGTACCAACTATTCAATTACTGCATTCAGCCTTCAGCAGACCTGTGACAGCCTTTAATTGAGAAGGGCTGACTTTCTCTATTTCTCTTTTATCCTTAATGGTATTTTAATGTATTGGTAGGGTTCAGCTATAACAGTGTTGTTAAATGGGTCTGTTTCTTCTGAAGAATAATAGTTTTCAAAATCAGCGTTTTCCTGCTGATTTGCCAGCTGTTCCAATAAACACCCGTCTCCTAACTTCAGACAAGTACACTGCTCTCTTACTTAAGTCTGTGTGTCACCCGGAGCCTCTGATTTCTGTCTTTTGGAGTTTATTGAATTGAAGTATAACATCTTCTTAATAAGATGCCTTGTTTCTTGCCTGGGCAACATTTCCTCTGCCTCAAGGAAACAACTCAATGCATTATTTCCCCGCACAAATACCTCTCCCTTCAAGAAGGAATCAACACCTTGATTCCGCTGTCTTGTTGACTGTGAGTTCTCCTGATCCAGTAGAAATAATTACTTGGGGCGTGGCAATTAAGAGATGCCTGGGTTTTCCCCAATATACTGTCAAAAAGCTTTTGGGGGAAGCTGTTCCTGCTGAATTTAACTGAGCACAGATGACAAGGAATTCACATGCAAAAATGTATTCTCTCTAGTTTGTTATTAGCCCCCCCAAAAAAAAGAAACAACCACCACAAGAGCGTGTTTATGCAAAATGACCTCAGGCGAAAGAAAACTTGAAACGGGTATAACCTTGTTAGAGGTAAAGCACAGCAGGAAACAACACTTTCAGCATTACAGTTTAATCAAAGCCTGCACTTGATTGCAACCTATATTTGCATTGTTTTAAAATTATCCAAAGAAGTCACAGATTAAGCCTGTAAGTTGCAGTGAGCCTGTGATCGCAGTGTTGTGTAAGTCTAGAGAGTCTGCTGTGCTTCAGGAATGACGGCTTTTTTTGGTAGAAATATCAAAGTTTGTGAAAGCAGATAAAAGAGAACTTGGTCTCCGGTAACAGAAGAAATTGAGGTCACCCAGTGACCTTCAAGAATAGCTGTCCCACTGGAGAAAACATACAGGCCACATTCAGACAATTTGCATGCTCCTCCCAACAGGGCAAATACTAACACCAAGGGACTGCTTGAGACTAGGAAACTAGGGGAGGAGTTTTTTAAACCCCATCAAGAGCTCCAGCCTTTACCTGGATGAAGAGGCCCTATGGCTGCAACTTAAAAAAAACACTATTTGGACATCTATTTGTGGATCACCCATAATCTCACCCAGTTTAGCCTTTGAACAGGATATATTTCAGAAACGCTGACATTTGGACAGTGTTAGGACAATTAGCTGTGAAAGCATTAGCTAATTTCTTTCGCTTTCTACGAAATGAACGTTTTAACATTTTAATACTGTCAGGTCACAGGGAATAATATGGATGTCCTTAAGCTATAAGGAGGAGAATCATTGACTTTCTGACGTACTTGCCTAAAAGGGCCCTCTAAAAATAGAACAAAGCTGACATTGGAGGAAAGCCCCATTTTTGGCAAATGGCAGACAACCCTTTTCTGACTATTACCTCTCCTCTGATTAGACTTTCTGGTACAAATTTAAGATCACGTCCCATTGCTTGGTTTCCTCTCACTCTCCCCAACTGCTTTCCCAAGCAATATACAGCGATCGCAGCCTGTCCCAGACATGGTGAAATGCAGCATGTCCAGTTTTCAACTAAGGTTTTGGTGGGGAGGGTGAGGATGCCTTAAAAGGAGAGCGTTTGAATAATGCATGCTGGAGCTTTTACTCCAGTGGTTCTGAAACTACATCATCATACTAATTCACCATAAATCAAGGCGTTCAGACCGTGCCAGGTGTATTTCGAACAAATGAAGAAGACAAGGAGTGCTCACTCTCGCCATTGGGAAGGTGGTCCAAAGGGAAACAATCCCGTGCATTTATGTAATGCATATCAGGGGCTCCACATGAATACTTTCTCTCAATAATCCTTACAACATCACTCTGGAATAAACAGGTATGCTAATTCCTGTACCAAGGGTCACAGTAGACCTGACACTGGAAAATTCACAGGTTTTCTGTGAGTTTTTTTTAAAGATAAATAAATAGCAGTCACTGGGACCTTGATTTCGGATTAGGGAAGTGGCTCAAAGGACGGAGTTAATCCTTCCTCTTAACTGTTTCCAACAGTTCAATCCACTGAAATCAGTGGATCAGAGCTCAGCGCTCTGAGGCATCTAGGCACCCATCCCAATTTATACAACACAGCAAATATAGATATAATATCCATAACAATCAGTCACCCTTTTTTAAAGCAGAGGCATCTGTGCTTTTGTCATGCAAACCTGGAAGACAGATCTGTGTCAGCATCTTATATTCTAATAGCAAAGTCAACCCAATCTTTGGATACTTAAATCTTGTGACTGGAGCTGTAAATGGGCAAGATAGGTCTTTCTACAAACCTGAAAAGGGCACCATGTTTGCGAGGGGGGGGCGCAAGTGAAATCTAAAAAAACAAAATACGCTAGAGGTTTAAAACATCCAGAAGTGGTTCAAGGAGCACTTGTAGCTTTAAGCAATGGATTTCCTCAGGAATCCACAGCATTTCAGTCTTCAGTTTCTGTGAGTAAAAGGAAGGGAGAAGGCCCTTTCCAGACCTATTTTGGCTTTTGAGAGAGGACTCCCTGGAGGCAGGTGTAGGGTTGCAACCTCATGGTTGGGAAATTCCTGGAGATTTTGGGGTGAAGTCTGAGGAGGGCAAAGTTTGGGGAGGGAAGAAGCCTCACCAGATAGAATGTCCACCCTACAAATCAGTCATTTTCTCCAGGGGGACAGATTTCTGTTATCTTGAGTTCAGTTGTAATTCTGGGAGATCTCCAGGACTCACCTGGACTTTGGCATCCTTAGGCTTGGCAGCAACCTCTGGGTGACTTGATGCCACCCAATTTGCATGACTCAACTAGGCCTGGCTGCTTGCTACTGTTCAACACCAGCCACCCTATGAAAGCCAACATAGTATAGTGGTTAGAGCTTCAAAGAAGGGTCTGGAAGACCCATGTTCAAATCCTCATTGTGCTGTGGAAGCTTTCTGCATGACTTTGGGCCAGTCACATACTTGCGGCCTAACTTACCACACAGGGTTGTTGAGTGGACAAAAAGGAGGAGAGGAAAATAATGTGAGCTGCCTTGGTCACCACTATGGAGAAAGATGGGGTATAAATGAAGTAAATAAATAATAAATATAGCTGAAGATGAGAGGCAAAAAAAGGTATGTTGGTGAATGGCTGAGAAGGGGAGAATGAAGCAGGGAAAGGGGAGAGGACATGAGGTTTCTAGGAGGAGGGAAAGAGGAAATAGTGTGGGAAGAAGGATACAGGAGAAAGTGAGGTGCCACCCCACAATTCCTTGAGGATTCTCCATGATGTAAGTGCTGCACCACACAACTGGGCCACCGTTTTCCTAGGTAGAGGCTGCCGGGGGGTGGAGAGGGAAAGCTTAAGACAGAGGGACAAATAAAGGTAGGTTGGCTATTGGGTGGGAAGGAGGTAGGGTTGCCAATTCCAAGTTAGGAAATTCCTACAGATTTGGAGGGTGGGGAGGGTGAACAGTGGGGTTTGGGAAGGGGAGGGGCATCAGAGAGATATAATGCCACAGAGTCCACCCTGCAAAGTAGCCATTTCCTCCAGAGAAACAAGGGTTGCCAACCTCTAGGCGGTGGTTGGAGATCACCCAGAATTACAACTGGTATCTAGATGACACAGATTAGTTTCCTTGGAGAAAATCACCATGGGGGCCCAATCCTGCCAGTGACCACAGCATGGGGGCATGAGGGGCTCCTATCTGCTCCCACATTGTTCTCAGGACTCAGATGCCTGCATGGTTCTTGAAAATGGCACAGGGGAGAGACAGGAGCCCTTCACACACACACCCCATGCTGTGGTCCTCAGAAGGATGGGGTTCTTGTGGTGATTTTAAAAGTTTTTTAAAAAGCTGTGAAATGGCACCATGTCCCATGCTGGACTCAGGGATGTGGTATATCACCTAGTTTGCCCCTTAGAAAGGAGACCTCCAGAGAACATTATATATGCCACCTTGGATTCCATGATGGAAGAAATGTAAATAAACATGGGCCTAGTTGAAGAATAATCACATATGGCCTGAAACAAAAAGGAAGGACAATTGCTCCTACCCACCCAAAATGCTACCCCTAATTTTAAAGGAGCAATTCACAGGAATACCATCCTTGTGCAAGTCCCTGCTATTCTTGCCAACTCTAACAGCCCATTCCTGAGCCTCCAGGACAAAAGTCCTTAGGAGGCTAGGAAGGGGCTGTGCTGGCATTCGTGCCCCCTGCACCAGCACCTGGGCCACTTAAGCCGTCCAGGGTGGCATGGACACTGGCAGGGGAACCTGGATGCCATTCTCCCAGTGCTGCCGCAGCAGCCGCACCCAGGGACGCTGGCTGGGTCTTCCACCAGTGTCCCACCAGTACAAAGCCCTGCGCTGGCATCCCAGGGGGCGTTCCTGGGGCATGCCAGGGGGCAGAGCTGCCAGTAGGCAGCTTCCTGTCCCCTTTTGCCCCGGCACACCAATGGCGAAAACAGCATTGCTGTGCCAGCTTTTTTTCTGGCGCAGCCTCACTGTTCTCAATAAGGCAAAATGCCCCATTTAAAATTTAAAAAACCTTCAAAAGGTTTTTTAAAGCCTTTTGGTGGCCGGGGAACAGCTTTGGCGGCGCCTCGGCCATGTCGTCCCCGGCTGCCGAAGGCTCAGGAATGGGCTACAAAAGTCTGGTCTGCTCTCAAGAAAGGATTTTAACCATATTCTGGAAATAGTATTAAATAAGTGAGGCACGACTGTATAACACCAAGCATTACAGGCTCCCATCGTACTTCCCTGGCCCAACTGTCAAACGGCATATTCTGGACATACGAATGCAGTTAACAGGATATATTTTAAGGTAATTTCATATGGCTTGCGGTGTGAATTTCAGTAAATATTTTAAATTTTGTGTCCCAGATTTTTATTTTTAGACTGTGAGGATTAAGCTATACATTATGTTTAAAGATCTCTCTTTAAAAATAATACTAATTACGATACAGAAACCCTAAACAAAGATATCCTGAGATGAAAATAAGGCTGGTACTAGAAAACAATTTTGAAACTATTAGATATATAATACTGCAGAACAAGAACTAAAAGGAACTATGGATACTGGAAACAAGTAAAGAAAATTGGAAAGAGTAAAGGGCACCCATGTCCAGCTTTTGCTTGGACATGTGGGAGTACCAGTGTGTTTACTCTCATGTGTGCAAGAGCATTTCCATCCACTTCTTTGTCTGTAGCCGTAGAAAAGAGAAAGAGTCTAGTAGTACCTTCAAGACTACCAAAAGTTCTGGCAGGGTATGAGCTTTCTGAGTCACAGTTCTGAAGAAGTGAGCTGTGACTCATAAAAGTGTCATATCCTGCCAGAAATTTTGTTAGTCTTTAAGGTACTACTGGACTCTTGCTCATTTCTACTGCTACAAAAATCTTCTGACCAACAAATAAGTGGTTATTAGGTGAAGGCATCATACCCGTTAAGCAAACCCAGTGGTGTAAACCATTATGAGGACACACACACCAATGCAAAATGTACGAGTGAAGACATAGATCCTTTGTTCTCATATAATTTCTTGTTGAGGGTATGTCGATTTCCATGAGATTCTATGAAAGCTAGGCTGCTCAAAACCTCACGCCAGCCATTTACAATTCAGAAGAAATTGCTTCGTCACAAGGGCTTCTCTAGGCTGTGAGCGTAATGCTAAGTGCAACTCTCCAATGGATCACCCACATCACAGGAAGAAAGTCCATGCCGCTGCCTGCTACCATGAGGAACATCCAGCAGCAATTGTTGAAAAGGTTCCAGGATGTTATTTGAGATGTTATTTGGACAGCTTCCAATGAGAAAGGGAGCTCCTGGAAATTTTGTTCCACTGTGATCCTGCCAATCCATTTTTTTATACCTAAATAGCAATAGTAGAAAAGGAAATTTCCCTTCTGTCAGTTTCATTTAAACCTCAGCCAATAAAAAAAGAAGCTTTAATGAAAATGGTACATTTTGACAGCACATTTCATATTGTAATATTTGTAAATTACATCATACAAACTTTTTCCTGACGCTAATTAATATTTTGCAGATACTTAAGTAATACTACAATTGTTGAGACTGTAATAAGCAAGTACTATGTGGTATGTGAAAGAAAGTCTGTTTCCGATTTGTTTTTGGGGAACCTGTGAAAAATCGCATTATTCTAAATAGTCATGGCCATGGGCAAAATATTTAGGATGGCACAGCATCAATACTTTAGTTCATGGACAACATATAACATCTGTAGCTTGGACTTTAATTTGGAGCATTAATGCTTCAATCCAAGGATTTCTGGAGGCACTTAGGAAGCAGATTGCTTTTAGAAGACCTTGTTGTGAGGAATGCAGTTGCTACAGAGGATCATATCAAGAGAGGAAGTCTTTCAAGTATGAAGCTCTGAGCGGAGGTGGAAGAAAAATAAAATTTAAAGGACTATTGGGCTGGAGAAATCCAGAAGTGATGTCACTGCTCTTTAGAAATCACCGGAAATTCTATAGTAAAATTACAGAGTTTCCAGCAACTCCTGGAGAGGAGGGACATCACTGATCCCCCCACCCCCAGAGTCTCTTGCTGGTTGCCAGGCTGGGCAACTCTATTAAGGAGGGCTTTAAAAATAAGTAGATATGTAAGCGCTATTGTAAAAACCTATGTATGGCAACCCCAGCAAGGGGCTTTCAAGGCAAGTGAGAAGCAGAGGTGGTTTGCCATGGCCCTCCTCTTCAGAGTCATCCTGGATGGTCTGCCATCCAAGTACCAGCCCTGCTTAACTTCTGAAATCTGATGAGATCCGGCTATACCATGCCACTTTCCCTCATCTTAAAGATAGGTACCAATAATTTAAATTAAACTTGGAAATAAATAGGCAGCCATTGAAGAGACTTTAGGACTGGTGTTTTATGTATATTTTATATTATGTACATGTACATTGATCTATGTATTCTTGTAGTTAAGGAATAGTAAATACAATGCATAACATGGTAGAAGACATAAGAGAAAACTCTCAATAGATTATTGTGAAAACAATATTTGTAATTACGTCAATTTTCGGTTACAGCTTTTGCTTCAGTTTCTGATTGTGGTCATTTAACAAGATCCCAATCTAATTAAATTGTGGTACACTTAAAACTATAAAGAATAATAAAGTAATCCTCGGGGTGGGAGAAGGTCTTTGGAGCTGGCGTGACCCCTGCACTGTCATTAGTGCTACTTGTGCCGGCAAAGTGGGCACATAACGCTGGTGCAGGCCCACTGATGAAGGCCCTATAGGCTGAAACGTATTTGGTATGTGGTTACAGTTATCAACCTCAGGAAATGCCATTGTGCCATTTTAATGTTTTTAAATAATTTTAACCTTTAGCACTTCTAATAAATTATATTTTCAGTATTTATACACAGATAGATAGATAGATAGATAGATAGATAGATAGATAGATAGATAGATAGATAGATAGATAGATAGATAGATAGATAGATAGATAGATAGATATTCTTTCCACCCAACCTTGGGTACCCAGCAGACCCACTTATGCCAGCTCTTGGGAGCAGCACAGCAACGCAAGGCTCCGGTGCCAACGTGCCTCCCCAGCATGATTTCCCCAGCACAAGGGCTCATGCCGGTACCGAAGGGGGCATTCCCAGGGCGTTCCTGGGGACCCTTTCAGCCCCAGAATGCCCCCTTTTGCAGGTGTGAACTTGCACCTTTGAAACTTGCAGCATAGCCCCATGAAACCCAATGGAGGAGTTTCACGGGGCTTGGGGGTTAGTTTTTAATTCCCTCAGCACTGCTGCAAGCTGCTCAGGAGGCGGTGCAGCTACGCCATCTCCAGATGCTCCCTAACTACCCCCCACTTCAGGATTACTCTGTTAGCTTCTTGGACACTGATGGAAGTAAATTAGACTAAATCCCAACACTTTTATTTAAATTAATTGTGGATTGAGTTGTTAAAGTTGTCAGAAACACCAGGGTAAAAACGATGATTTCAATTTTCTGAACAGTACAGATTAGGGGGGACTGTTAGGTTGACTGAATACATTTCTCAAGAGTTATTGAAGGCCCTGTAATTATTATGTGACTCTGCAAAGTGCATTGCTAAATAAAAAACAATGCTTACAAAGTAAAAAAAAATTGCAAGATATTTCTGATTTTAAAAACTTTACTTTTGTATTGAAAATTAGGATAAAAATGGATCCAAATTTAAGAGTGATCTGGAGAATCCAGTCACTGAGGTTGCTGTCGTCTACTTTGGACTTGGTATGACTGGCATTGTGTGTGTGTCATTAGACCAGGGGTGTCAAACGTACGGGCCGGGGGCTGGATCCAGCCCCTTGAGAGCTCCTATCTGGCCCGCAAGCCAGCCAAAGCAGCCACTCCCACCCAGTCCCCATCTGTGCAGGTGAAGCATGGCCCAGCTCAACCAAGTGACATTTATACCATATCTGGCCCTCGTAACAAGTGAGTTTAACACCCCTGCATTAGACTCTCATCGGACTCAGATAAACATCTCTGATGCATAGAAGGACTTAGAGTATTTAAGACATACCTATTTGCAACTCAAACCACAACTTCTGGCAGCAGAAGGGAAACGGACAGGTAGAGCTCCAAATGACAGAAGAATCAATGACTATTCTTAGGACTGATTGTTTAGAACTGACTCAGCCTGAACCACTGGATTCAGCACTGGTTATACGTGTTTCAGCGTTCAGTGCAGGGACAACAGTCTAATAGGGCCAAGGTCCGCTACTAGTACTGGAAGTGGAAGGTTTAATACCCTAACCATGTGGCAAATACTTTCCAATTCCTAGGAACTGTTAAGATGGAGCAAGAGTGTTTAGCACCAGGATCAAAGTAACGACATCTTTTCAGTTTTATCCTGGGCAAGCAGAGAAGTTCAAGCTGTGCATTTTCCTTTGCAGATTTATTACTATAGATAACTCCTGCAACTATAAAACTACAGGCCATGCTTTTGCAACCAGTGGTAATAATTATAGCAGCATGAGATGGTAATAATCTATATTTCTATTCCAAAATAGGAACACTTTACAGTCTAAAAAATTTATAATTATAAGCCTTTGATTATTGCCAGAAACTGTAGAAACAGTGTTTCTTACTTAGCCTCATTTCAGTATTGATCAGACAGAAACCTACAACAGATGAGAGCTATTTTACTGGAATCTCTGCAAGTTCATGTTTGAATTGTATTTTGGCTGAAAATTAACGAAGTGCTTGTAAAAGGTTGTAGATGATTGCCCTGGATGCCAAAATCTCCCAGCCACAAAGAGGTAGGAGCAGCAAATTAACATTCTGAACTAGCAAATTGGCTCCTGTTTCTAGGGGCTTTCAAAACATCTGGCTTCTTCTCTTACTTCCTGGCTCTTACAACGTGATTGCTTTGGTTGATAAATAAGGCCAAGCAGTTTTCCACTTCAGCACAGAACAGAACTAATTCCTGGAAACGGTTCATGGCTGTGATTTTAAACTCACTTCCCTGTGAACGAGCTACTTCAAGAACGTTTGCTGACGTGCATATGTGAGTTTGGAAATGGGACACAGATTCACTGTCTCTTCACAAAACTTTAGTTCAAAATCAATAGTACTGGATTTCCATTGACGGTCTTACTGTCGTGGTATGATTTGGCCACAGTTTTATCTATTGTTTCCCGCAGATTAGATGGATAAAATATGCTATGCCTAGAGCTAACAATCACAAGGGCCTGGAATTTTCCCAGAATTGCAATAGATTTCCAGGCTACAGAGGAAATGGCAGTTTTAGAGGACAGACTGTATGGCATCATAACCCTGCTGCACTTTGCGTTGTCAGCTCAAGGTTAGAGATTCCTGTAGATTTGGGGATGGATACTGGGGAGGGCAGGGTTTGGGGAGGAGAGAGACCTTAACAGGTCCATAGAGCCTGAGCAGCCATTTTCTCCAGGGAAATTGATCTCTATAGTCTGGAGATCAGTTGTAATTTTGGGAGATATCCAGGCACCATCTGGGAGATATCCAGGCACCTAGATGGCTGAGCTTCATCTAGGGTTGCCAGTTCCCCCCTGGCCACTAGCAGGGGATGGGGTGGCAGGGTTGCCAGATCCAGGTTGGGAAACTCCTAGAGAATGGGGGATGGAGTCAGGAGAAGACAAGAACCTCAGTGGGTTACAATGCCATAGAGACTACCCTCCAAAGCAACCATTTTTTTCCAGGGGAACTGATCTCTGTAGTCTGGAGATGAGCTTTAATTCCAGGGGATCCCCAGGTCCCACTTGGAAAAGAAGAAGAGTTGGTTTTTATCTGCTGACTTTCTCTACCACTTAAGAAAGAATCAAACTGGCTTACAATCACCTTCCCTTCCCCTCCCCACAACAGACACTCTGTGAGGTAGGTAGGGCTGAGAGAGCTGTGACTAGCCCAAGGTCACCCAGCTGGCTTCATGTGTAGGAGTGGGGAAACACATCCAGATTAGCCTCCGGCACATTCACCAGATTAGCCTCCGCCACTCATGTGGAGAAGTTGGGAATCAAACCTGGTTCTCCAGATCAGAGTCCACCTCTCCAAACCACCGCTCTTAACCACTATACCATGCTAGCATCCCTAGCTTCATCCCCTCACCAAACTTCACCCTCCCCAGGCACTGCCCCCATATCTCCAAGAATTTCCCAAGCTGGAGATGGCATCTCTAGCAGCCTGTACCTGGGGCTGTCTTTGAAGACACTTTGGATAATTCATCTGCTTAAAAATGCAGCAGCAAGGCTACTAGCAGGTACTCATTATAGAGAACTGAGAACTATCAGAAGAATTCAGTTGGCTAATAATTCATTTCTAGGGTTAATGTGCCTATTTTAAAGAACCAAACAGTTCTGGCCAGGTTATCTAAAAGACCACCGACTCACACATGAGTCTGCCTGACAACTACAATCTGCATTGGCTACCATCTGAGGTTGGTGACCACCATGGAAAGAGCCTGTAGTTCTGGGATGCCATCCTCCAGGTGAGACCTGGGGATCCCCTAGAATTACAAATCATCTACAGAATTACAGAGATTGGTTCCCCTAGAGAAAATGAATGCTTTGGAGGTGGACTTTATGGCATTGTACCCCACTGGGGTCCCTGACCTCCCCAGGCTCCATCCCCAAATCTCCAGGACTTCCCCTACCTGGTTCCAGCAAACTGTAACATCCATCCCCTGCTGTTGGCCAGGGAGGACCTGGCAGCACTACTATAGTTTCCTAGGCAAGAGCTGATAGGGTTTCCAGCCACCATGTGGTGGCTGAAGATCTCCCAGAATTACAACTGATCTTCAGACAACAGAGATCAGTTCCTCTGGAGGAAATGGCTGCTTAGGAGAGTGGCTTCTATGGCATTATACCCCCATGAGCTCCCTCCTCTTCCCAAATCTTGCCCTTCCCTGGCTCCACCTCCAAATCCCCAGGAATTTCCCAACCCAGATCTGGTAATCCTATGAAGGGCATCATGATGAAGGGCAGCTTTAACTGGCTGCCTTCACGTACTCATGGCCTGTGCTATATGAGGCAATTTATGCAAGAAAGCTTGTACTCAGAGACTACAGTGGAACTACAAAACTGATCAACCTGCTGTGATTCAAACTTTGAACAACAGCTTCAAGGCAATCTGGTGAAGGGCTCAACCCTCGTGTCAATGAGCAGTTCAATTACAATAAGTTTGAAAGTCAGTCTTGAAGTTTGCAAGGTTTCTGCTGTGGATGTCCTCAGAGGTTTCAGCCTTTTATTGCAGGAGGCAAAAATAATTGTATGGAATGGAGAGCCCCCAAATACTTGTGATGCTAGTGACTGGTGTGATAGGATACATAGAGACTATTTTTGCAACCCTTTGGTATGTTACTGAATTCTATGAAGACACCTCTCTCCCGGCTTTTCGTGCACACTTTATCATCTCTCCCTCCCGTCCCAATCAGTAGATGGATCAGAGCTGTCAGATCTTCCCAGCAATGTAGGCAATTGTGCCACGGAAATGGGAGTTACTTACTTTCCCCTCTACTTAGGGCCGTGTCAGATTCTGGGACTCCGTTGCCTCTCAGGAATCATCAACTTTACTCCAGACGTTAGCAGAGAGTTAAAGTAGAATTTATTTGAAAGGAAGGGTACAGTAATCTAGGACACACAACGTTACAATGGCGTAAAATCATTTGGAGGGCATTCTTATAGAGTACACAAGCTAGAAATGTTTACAAATAAAAAGCTTTGAAATGCAAAACATTAGAGGTTCCCCAACACCAAGAGAGAGAATTCACACCTTAAGATCAGAGCAGGATTACAATCAGGAAGTCATTTTGAAATGGAGATTTCTCGAGCCTTTGGCCGTTGCCCCTTCCTTCCTTCCCACGGGAAGGAGAGGTGAAAAGAAAGTCACCTCGCTATCCAGGGTTCGATTGCATGCCCTCGCTGACACTCCGCCTCCCCAAAGCCCCCCCCCCAGATTTCCTGGTTTGTCAGGGTAATGGCGATGGAAATCCGCTACAAGGGTGGGAGCCTGTTCGTGAACAGCGGACACCCACTCATCGTGACTGGAATTTAAATGTTTTCAACACACAAGATATTCCAGTCGCCCCCTCTGCCTCCGAGAATCGAGCACTTTGGAGATTTCAAAGTGCCGTTCGCCCTGCACCATGATGGGAGTTGCCGCTTCGGGTTCGGGGTGCCATTCTGGTGCTTGTAGAAAAGGTTTTAGCAGACTCACGTGAAACACCGGGTGCACCCCTTGTAAGGATTTGGATAGATCCAACTCTACCGTAACCTCATTGATAACTCGGGAGATAGGGAACGGACCCACGAACCGTTGGCTCAATTTTTTGCACGGGCGTAAAGACCTGAGATTCTTGGTGGAGAGATACACCTTCTCTCCGACCCTCAATTCCCACTGAGGTGCTCTGTGTTTGTCTGCTTGTATTTTGTACCTGTCTTTAGCCTGTTCCAGGTTTTTTACAAGCCAGGGCCAAGTGTTCCTCACTGTGTGAGCCCATTTAGACACCTCGGGGGGATCGCCTTCTGGTGGGGTAGGTACAGCCCCTAAGGGTCCAAAATCCATCCCATAAACTGCTTTGAATGGGCTTACCCCGGTTGCAGAGTGTACCGAGTTATTGTAGGCATATTCTGCCAGTGGCAGCAGATCAACCCAATTGTCTTGGTGATAATTAACAAAACAACGCAAATAACATTCCATCACCGCATTAACCCTTTCGGTCTGCCCATCCGTCTGGGGGTAATAGGCAGATGACAAACCCAACTGCACTCCTACAAGCCCTAAGAACGCTTTCCAGAACTTAGACACGAACACCGAGCCCCTATCCGAGACCACCTTCCTCGGAAACCCGTGTAGTTTAAATATGGCATGTATGAATAAGCGAGCCAGTTTGTGAGCAGATGGCATCCCTTCGCACGGCACAAGATGAACTTGCTTAGAGAAAAGATCCGTGATTACCCACAGAACAGTCTTCCCCTGACTGGACGGGAGGTCGGTTATGAAGTCCATCCCAATCACTTGCCAGGGTGCCTCAGGAGTTTCTAGGGGCTTTAGTAATCCCGGGGGCTTTCCCATCAAACCTTTACTAGTTGCGCACACAGGGCAGGATTTGATAAACACCTCGATGTCTTGGCGCATTCCAGGCCACCAAAACTGTCTTCTTATTAGGTGCAAGGATTTAGCAAACCCAAAATGTCCCCCTATAGTTGAACTGTGGCTCCGTTCCAATATTTCCCGCCTCAATTCCCTGGGCACATAATGTTTGTTCTTACAGATACCGTTTTTGTCCGTCACCTGGGATGGGATAGATTCTTCCTCCCGCTCCCGCTGAAGAGCCTCCCCCCACCTTTTCTTGACTACCTCCGGGAGGCTTTCTGGAACTGCCCAGAGGCGGGGAATGGCAGCATCCGACCCCGGCAAGGAGGTGGGTACCGGCCCTTCAGCCTGGTCCCCTCGCTCTATTTGGGAGATTTCCCCCCCCTCCCCAGAGGTTGTGGTAGGAAGTTCTCCGGGGACTGCTGGGGATGAGGAGGCGGGAGCGACCACCTCTCGAGGGGGACTCGAACTCAAGTCTTGTGCCGCCGCGCGGCTTTGTGCTCTGGTCAGAACTCCTGCACTATTCCCCTCTGGAGTCAAACCCAGGTGTTCCCGTGTGAAAAGAGAACCCACCGGTCGCTCAACCTGACACTCATATTGCGGCATGCGAGACAGTCCGTCTGCTAAGCAGTTTTCTTTCCCAGGCATGTGTTTGATGGTAAAGTGAAACTTAGAGAAAAAGGTCGCCCAACGCACTTGTTTGGCGGACAGCTTCCGCTGACCCAAAATCGATTTGAGGTTACGGTGATCTGTCCAAACCACAAAGGGCTCGGCCGCCCCTTCCAGGAACTGTCGCCAAACCGTGAGTGCATGTTTAATTGCCATGGCCTCCTTTTCCCCAATCGGCCAGTTGAGTTCAGGGCCAGAGAACTTCTTAGAAAAATATGCGCAGGGTCTAAGTCTCCCTTGGTCAACCCTCTGAAGGAGTGCGCCTCCCATCGCCTTGTCTGAGGCATCCACCTGTAAGCTGAATGGCCTGGAACAATCTGGGTGTGCCAGCACGGGTTCAGAGGTAAAGCGCTCCTTAAGAGTTTCAAAAACCGCCTGACACCTGGCGGTCCAAGGCACCTGGTATTGTGCAAAGGTAGCCTCTTGCCCCTTCCCTTTGGTTTTAAGCAAATCAGTAATTGGCAAAGCTATCTGAGCGAAATCCTGAATAAAACTTCTATAAAAGTTAGCAAACCCCAAAAACTGCTGAACCTGTTTGCGAGTTCTGGGAGGTTCCCATTCTAATACTGCCTGCACCTTCTCCGGATGCATGATTAACCCCTGGGGAGATATCACGTAACCTAGAAACGACAACTGGTCCTGATTGAATGCACATTTTGATAACTTAGCATACAAATGATTATCCCTTAAACGACGCAACACCTCCCGCACCAATTCCCTGTGCTCTGCGGGATCCTTGGAGTAAATAAGGAGATCGTCTAAATAAACTACCACACCGTTAAATAGGAGATCGTGGAGGATCTCATTAATTAACTGCATGAAGCACGATGGCCCCCCCGACAGACCGAATGGCATGACTAAAAATTCAAACAAACCATAACAACAAGAAAAGGCCGTCTTAGCTTCATCCCCCTCCTTAATCCGGACCCTGTAGTAGGCTTCTGCCAGGTCAATTTTCGAGAAAACACAACCCTCCTGCAACGCACTCAGGAGGTCCGGGATTAAGGGAAGGGGGTAGGCATTAGTTTCAGTAATCGCGTTAAGCCCCCTATAGTCTACACACAGTCTGAGATCAGATGTACCTTTCTTCTTCACGAAGAAGCAGGGAGAAGAAAATGCAGCCTTGGACGGCCGTATGAAACCCCGCTTCAAGTTCTTGTCCAGAAATTCTCGCAGCACTGCTTTCTCTTGAGGACTCATGGAATAAACTCGGGCCTTGGACGGTTTAATGTCCTTAATCAGTTCGATGGCACAATCCGTAGTGCGATGAGGGGGCAATAAGTCACAGTCTGTCCCCTCAAATACATCTGCAAAGTCACTATATTCTGGGGGCAACGTGGGCTCCTCCAAAGCAGCGGCGCTTCCCCCTTCGCCTCCGGGTAAGTCATCCCGGCTGTGTTTCTCGCACTGGGGAGCTCCAAACACCACCCGCCTTTGTTCCCAATCAATGCTCGGGTTATGCCCCGCCAACCATTGGTTCCCCTAGAGAAAATGAATGCTTTGGAGGTGGACTTTATGGCATTGTACCCCACTGGGGTCCCTGACCTCCCCAGGCTCCATCCCCAAATCTCCAGGACTTCCCCTACCTGGTTCCAGCAAACTGTAACATCCATCCCCTGCTGTTGGCCAGGGAGGACCTGGCAGCACTACTATAGTTTCCTAGGCAAGAGCTGATAGGGTTTCCAGCCACCATGTGGTGGCTGAAGATCTCCCAGAATTACAACTGATCTTCAGACAACAGAGATCAGTTCCTCTGGAGGAAATGGCTGCTTAGGAGAGTGGCTTCTATGGCATTATACCCCCATGAGCTCCCTCCTCTTCCCAAATCTTGCCCTTCCCTGGCTCCACCTCCAAATCCCCAGGAATTTCCCAACCCAGATCTGGTAATCCTATGAAGGGCATCATGATGAAGGGCAGCTTTAACTGGCTGCCTTCACGTACTCATGGCCTGTGCTATATGAGGCAATTTATGCAAGAAAGCTTGTACTCAGAGACTACAGTGGAACTACAAAACTGATCAACCTGCTGTGATTCAAACTTTGAACAACAGCTTCAAGGCAATCTGGTGAAGGGCTCAACCCTCGTGTCAATGAGCAGTTCAATTACAATAAGTTTGAAAGTCAGTCTTGAAGTTTGCAAGGTTTCTGCTGTGGATGTCCTCAGAGGTTTCAGCCTTTTATTGCAGGAGGCAAAAATAATTGTATGGAATGGAGAGCCCCCAAATACTTGTGATGCTAGTGACTGGTGTGATAGGATACATAGAGACTATTTTTGCAACCCTTTGGTATGTTACTGAATTCTATGAAGACACCTCTCTCCCGGCTTTTCGTGCACACTTTATCATCTCTCCCTCCCGTCCCAATCAGTAGATGGATCAGAGCTGTCAGATCTTCCCAGCAATGTAGGCAATTGTGCCACGGAAATGGGAGTTACTTACTTTCCCCTCTACTTAGGGCCGTGTCAGATTCTGGGACTCCGTTGCCTCTCAGGAATCATCAACTTTACTCCAGACGTTAGCAAAATCATTTGGAGGGCATTCTTATAGAGTACACAAGCTAGAAATGTTTACAAATAAAAAGCTTTGAAATGCAAAACATTAGAGGTTCCCCAACACCAAGAGAGAGAATTCACACCTTAAGATCAGAGCAGGATTACAATCAGGAAGTCACTTTGAAATGGAGATTTCTCGAGCCTTTGGCCGTTGCTCCTTCCTTCCTTCCCACGGGAAGGAGAGGTGAAAAGAAAGTCACCTCGCTATCCAGGGTTCGATTGCATGCCCTCGCTGACAGGCCGTCAGCTCCTACTCAAGAAATTCCTAAAGATTTTGAGGTGGTTCAAGAAGAGGTTGGAGTTCAGGGAGGAAAAGGAGCTTAGTGGGGATGTGGTGTCATGGAGTTTGTTCTTCAAAGCTGCCGTTTTCTCCCTAGGAACTGATCAGTGGCAATTCTGGAAGAACTCCAGGCCCAGCCTTGAGATCGGTTACTCTATCCCTTTTATATGATGTAGGCGGAAATGAATGATGTAAGCTGCTTTGGGTTCCCACTGGGGAGAAAAGTTGGGTATAAATTAATAAACAGGCAGGATGCTGCTGCAGTCGTCTTGTTTGTGGGCTTTCTAGAGGCACCTGGTTGGCCACTGTGTGAACTGACTGCTGGACTTGATGGCCCTTGGTCTGACCCAGCATGGCTTTTCTTATGTTCTTAAATAAAAGTGATAACAAGGGCTACTCCATTTGGAAGCTAATGTAGTCCAAGTTTACCAAAAGGTCAAGAAGATGCAAACATGAATGTCTGAAACCCCTTTGGCACAAGGGTCTTGTTTGGGAGCTTCCTAGACGCACCTGGTTGGCCACTGTGTGAACAGACTGCTGGACTTGATGGCCCTTGGTCTGATCCAGCATGGCTTTTCTTATGATCTTATGTCTGAACCTTTGCATGGATCAGTGAGATCAGAGGAATATTAACTTGCATTTGAGTACCAACTTGAAAATATTTAAGGAGCTGCTGGTGACTCATTGAAGACGCTATATAAAGAATCACTTTTGCTTAGTTGGAACACTTGCAAGTGGGAATTAGGGAAAAAACTTTTTTCACAACTGAGCAATTGTTACCTTTTAAATGGCATTGGGTGGGTGCAGCTATGGTTTATACTCAAAGTAAATGTCATCCAAGTCTTATATAAATAAATCGTGCCCTCTCCAAAGGCTTTTCACTTGGCATCCATGTGTCAAGCCGCATGGAAGACTATCTCTTCCCCACAACGATTAGGGCCGACAATGCTAAGAAAAAGAAATACAGTGTTTTTCTTATGGAAAGAAAATGCTACACATATAACTCCCCCCCCCAACAAACAATATTTTGAAACAAAATCCAAATCCAATTTAAATATCTTCATCCAATAGGGTTGCCAACCTCCAGTTACTAGCTGGAGATCTCCTGCTATTACAACTGATCTCCAGGCAACAGAGATCAGTTCCCCTGGAGAAAATGGCTGCTTTGGCAATTGGACTCTGTGGCATTGAAGTCCCTCCCTTCCCCAAACCTCGCCCTCCTCAGGCTCCACCCCAAAAATATCCCGCTAGTGGTGAAGAGGGACCTGGCAACCCTATTGTTTGATGATAGGTAGCTGTGTTTGTCTACTGCAACAAAACAAAAAGGGGGCTTGTGGTGCTTTAAAGACTGAAAGATTTCTTATAGCAGGACTTTTCATAAATCCCTGTCTACCTTGTCAGATGCATGAAGTGAATCTTGTGAGCTCTGGGATTTAAAGAACACAACATGAAGAAATTGGGTTTGTGCTGTTTCCATACAAAAAACCAGAAAGTATACAAAATGAACATAGTGACTTTCAAAACTGTTGTAAAGTCCAATAACAAAGCCTCCCCAGTTATATCTGCAGTGGGTGACCATCTAAGGAGAGTCCCTTGCAGCCAAGCTGAAAATTTGGGGACTCTACCTCCAAAAATGCCCCTCAGGAGCTTCAAAAAAATCCCCAAAGTTTTTAATAAACCTGAAAATAAGCCATAGTGGGTAGCCGTGTTAGTCTGTCTGCAGTAGTAGAAAAGAGCAAGAGTCCAGTAGCACCTTAAAGACTAACAAAAATATTTTCTGGCAGGGTATGAGCTTTCGTGAGCCACAGCTCACTTTTTCAGATACCTGTATACAGGATTCTGAAGAAGTGAGCTGTGGCTTCACATACTTCAGATACTTCTTCAGATATCTGTTCAGATACAGGTATCTGAAGAAGTGAGCTGTGGCTCACAAAAGCCAGAAAATATTTTTGTTAGTCTTTAAGGTGCTACTGGACTCTTGCTCTTTTCTACTACTGAAAATAAGCCGAATACCAAAATTTACCGGTATGGGTATTCGGCTTGTTTTGAGTTTACCGGGAGGAAAACAGGACTAATAAACTCAAAGTTATGGGGAATTTTTTTTTTTTTTTTTTTGCACAACCCTAC
Organism: Euleptes europaea; assembly: GCF_029931775.1. Taxonomy (NCBI): domain Eukaryota; kingdom Metazoa; phylum Chordata; class Lepidosauria; order Squamata; family Sphaerodactylidae; genus Euleptes; species Euleptes europaea. Next base: position 82,548,074 of record NC_079315.1, on the reverse strand, counting down.
ATACAATGTCACAAAATCAGTGGCTCCACAGAGTGGTTTAACAACATGAAAACTGCATGGAGTGGAAGGAGGGGGGCTGAAGCCACTTTTCCCTACATGTCATAATTGCTCGCAGAAAGGGGCTACCACCTGTCTGAGAGGCACAACACTCCCATGGCACTCCCAGGTGATTATGAAGGCTTCTAAGGCTGAACTAAAAAAGCTTCCAGAAATGCATAGCCAGAGTAGAAGTCAGAATTATGTAATTCTTTTCGTTCATTCCTAAATTACCTCTGTTGGTTGTTACTTATCTCTCTGTGTTTATGATATCCTCACTCCACCTCAGGCCATTTTACAGCTTTCTTGTTGTATTCTTTAAATATGCACATTTATTGTGATGAAATTAACCTGCTTTAGCAGTTTCACTGAATCTGTTATGGTCTTCAGGAATGCCAGATACTAAGCATTCTGTTATAATACCTGGCTGACACTGAAAATTCTTTGCCTTGCCCATCAACATACTCAAAGTTTCTCCATTCCCCAGCTTAGGAAAGCAACAGGTACTGTTTGGTTCTTATTATATTTTCACTTTCACAGTCTTTGCATGATTAGGATTGCAGTGAACTATGTTGTCTGATGGATCCGTCACTTTACCAACCCATGGCATTCATAGCTGGGCCCACAATGTCTGAAGCTCAGTTTACTTGTCACATAGATGTGGGTCCAGTGGAGGATTTCCATGGATGGAAAAGGAGGCCATTTTCACCATTTCCCTCTTCCTGCAGCAGGTCTCTTACTCCCCCATATATTCTTCTGGGGTGCTTCCTGTTCCCCAGAAGTAGAATTCAGAGGCATTTTGTGCTGTAACTGAAAGAGGAAGGTTGCACTTCACTGATGGAAATTGCTTCTGTCTGTGGAAATTAGTGGCGGAGTCAAGTGTTTCTCTTTTTCTTTTACTTCTTCAGATTATATATACAGTTCCCCAAGAATACAAAAGTTACTGTGTGGTAGAAAAAAAGCATATTATCCATTCAAGGCATATTTGGACAGCTTGACTTTTCCCACCTTTGTGTGACTGAAGGTGATATCAGTACAGAGTAGAGAAATCTGTCTGGGTGGAAAGCAAGTTTTACAAATGGCCTGTAACAATGGAGTATTAGCTATTTCCTTGATTTTACACCTGGTGACAGCTGACATTTGAAGGTTCCTTTTGACCAACTGACTGTTCTGTCCTACAGAGAGCAGTGAAAACATCTCATTCACCTTTAACAGACAGTTAGCAGGGCCAAGTTTTCTGAAACTGTACAGAATGTGTTGACAATGTATTGAGGAATGTTCGTCCTCCAGTGTGTTTTTCCCCCTCTAGTGTGAACGTTGGCACTCTGATGAAAGCAACAGCAAGGCTGTCAGCTCTACCTGTTAACTCCTTGTCACATTTTGCGGTCTCATCTTGGAGTACTATTGCAAGAGACCAGCAAATTATCTAAGCTAGTGTGCAGCTCCAATCACATTAGATGTTCCAGAGCAATCAATTGGACTACCCGCCGGCGGAAGATCAGCTCCTTTATTTGGATGAAGGCCCATGAGAAAAGGTCACAGAGTAGTGGAATTCCTAAACTGGACCCTCAGTTTCTCAAACCCATAACAGATTTTGTTTCCCACGTTTATCCAGCAGAGTAGTTATCTACAATAGAAGGGAAGAGATTCAAAGCTTGGGAAAACAGACACAATCCTATTATACCCATAAAGAAATACCAAGTTAACTTCCCCTAATTCTTATGAGATTTCCATAGCTGTTTCAAAGACTCCAGATGTTGAAATCTACGTAAACCTTAAAATTATGAAAGTGGGCTGCAATACACCCAGTGTCAGTCAGTGTAATATGATCCAGTTTATATACAAGAATGTGTCATTGTACAATGAGGATGACCAATTAGGAACAACAATACAGAAGTTGGACTTTTGGCAGGCCAGAATAAGATCTGCCAAAGCAGATCCAGGAAATAATGGGGGGGGGGAATGTTTAATGAACTGGAACAGGACACACACAGAGCACAAGAGCAAGAGCAGTCGTCTTGTTTGTGGCTTCCTTGAGGCACCTGGTTGGCCACTATGTGAACAGACTGCTGGACTTGATGGGCCTTGGTCTGATCCAGTAGGGCCTTTCTTATGTTCTTATGTCACATTAAAAAACAACAACATACATTTATTTGCCTGTTTCCTTAAAGATGCCCTCATAAAATTGGCCTTTGTTGGCAAAATATGTCTCCGCCCCCTTCTTTAATAGAAATACTTATAGGTTTACATTTATGTCTAGGTGTTCAGTTTCCAGTCTACTTCTGTTCCTCTTAGCAAGGAGGAAAGGTATTTACCCTGGTATTTACATCCCAGCACCATCTCCCAGGATTCTCTGGCGGCACAAACCCAATCGAAATGAAAGGGTATCTGGTGGACTGCTCAGCTATGCTTATGATTCAACATATGTTTTTGGATGGCTAGGTATATGAAGTCCAACATGAGCAAAGCGAAATATTGTGACGAGAGACCTAGTCCAAAATATCTGTTCTTCCACAGTATATTTGTTCTGTGCTCCGTTGAGATGCCTTATTAAACAGGGTTTGAAAATGTGAAAGCCGAGATAAATTCTGACAGAATTTGAACAGGTTATGTACACTGTCTGTGTTCTGTCGCTAGTTCTTCTTAATTAGCAACCCAAATGAAATGAAGGAACAGATTGTATAGTATACGACACCAGCTTGGCTCCTACACTTTCTATTTTCGCCTGTGTGTTTAAAGATTCCTCTTCCAAGGAGGACATTTCTCTACTCACCATCCCAGAAAATGAACCATGACCACCAACTGAATGCCACTTCTCATATGTCTTAGCCTGCCATATAAACTTGCATAACCAAGCAGCAGTAAAGACATTTTAATCTACTGTTTAATGCTCTCCCCCACTCCCCCCCCCCCGCATACACCTGGTACCTGATATAAGAAGCCAAATTGCTCTTAGCAAAAAAAAAGGCCTTAGTCATTAACTGAAAGTACCTTTTTTAAAAAGCATTCCATTACTCTCCCACTGGGAAATTTCTGACTTTATTAGCATTTTTTCTTTGAGTCTGCATTAGCCATATCTGAATGTAACAATCCTAATGGACGCAGATTCACTTTTTTCTAGACATTTTGCTGCCAGCTAAGCCCTCATTTTGAAGTTTTTTTTTTTTTAAGCGAGCAATCAATGGACAATATGCTAACAGTGATCCTTCAGACTTTTCAACAGATATGATGCTTTCTGACAACAGTTCTCAGGTGGGTTTTTTTTAATCAACGTGGGGGTTAATGTCAACTAAAACTGCCCATATTGCATATGGGCATTAATGTTTTGTTCTCCCAGATTCCACTTCATACTTCAGCAGACATTACCAACACCCAAAAAAGTGTGAGGTTCGATTTGTTGCATCCATAATGTTGCTGGACCCATTTTTAGCACAAAGCCCACCATTTCTCTTCATTTGCAATGCAAACAGGCAAGGAATCAAGGACTGCTACACATGAGCATTTGGAACTACCATTGGCTTAGACCTTTGTAGCCCAATTTCTGTATTATGGTATACAATCCCCTAGACAGTTTTTATTGCCTTAAGAAAATTTTTTGTTTGTATTGTTTTCCAGTTCAGTGACCTACTGCAATGTTTATTGGGGTGGTGGGGATTCTTTGCTGTTTGTTCGAATTGCTTTCTATATATTTGTAATCCACCTTGAGTCTCAGCAAGAAAGGCAGACTATAGGCAGACTAAATAAAGGCAGACTAAATAAATCATTGGGAGGGAAGGCAGCATGGTATAGCCTGATCTCATCAGATCTCAGAAGCTAAGCAGGGTCAGCCCTGGTTAGTATTTGGATGGGGGAGCACCAAGGAATACCAGGGCTGATATGCAGAGGAAGGCACTGGCAAACCACCTCTGTTCGTCTCTTGCCTTGAAAACCCCATAAGGGGTCGCCATAAGTCGGCTGCGACTTGTTGGCACTTTACACACACACACACAAATAAATCAATAAATATAAACAGCTCACAGAAATGTGTACTTTCTCCTTGCACATCTGCTTCAGGGAAAGATATGTGCTGCAGATCAGTGATGGCGTTGCTTGCACGTGATGCAGAAATAAAAATGTGGGGTTGTTCTGGATCTTCTTCCGTTATTACTTTCCAAGCAACCCTGAGACAAAACTGAAAGTTGTGCATAGAAAAAGTCTCTGTTTGCCATTTGTAAAATGGGGACAACAGTGACCTACCCCAGTGAGCTGTTGCAATGGAAAACCCAATAAAGGCTGCAAATTATTTGCTGGTTTCTGTGCTATACGAAGGAGTAGCAGCAGCAGCAGCCATCAAGTGAGAAAGACTAGGCAGGAAGTCCTAGAACTTCTAGACAAACTGCAGACTAACAAGTCACAGGGACCAGACGGTATTCATCCTAGAGTTCTTCAAGAACTCAAATGGGAAATTGCTGAACTTCTAACAAAGATAAGTAATATGTCCCTTCGATCAGCCTCTGTACCAGAGGACTGGAGAATGGCCAATGTAACACCCATTTATAAAAAAGGTTCCAGGGGGGACCCAGGAAATTAGAGGCTAGTTAGCTTAACGTCTGTTCCGGGTAAATTGGTGGAAAGCATTATTAAAGATAGAATTGTCAAGCATACAGAAGGGCAAGGTCTGCTGAGCAAAACCCAACATGGCTTCTGTAAGGGTAGGTCCTGTCTCAATAACCTATTAGAGTTTTTTGAAAGCATCAATAAGCATGTGGACAGGAATGAGCCTATGGATATTGTGTATTTGGATTTCCAAAAGGCTTTTGACAAAGTCCCCCACCAAAGACTGCTAAGCAAACTTCATAGTGTACAGTTCTGGTCACCACACCTAAAAAAGGATATTACAGAGCTTGAGAAGGTGCAGAAAAGAGCAACCAAAATGATTAGGGGACTAGAACAACTGTCCTATGGGGAGCAGCTAAGACGCTTAGGGCTGTTTAACTTGGAAAAAAGGCGGCTAAGGGGAGACATGATAGAGGTCTATAAAATTATGCATGGTTTGGAAAGAGTGAACAGGGAGAAGTTTTTCTCCCTCTCCCATAATACTAGAACATGGGGTCATCTGCTGAAGCTGGAGGGTGAGAGATTCAAAACAGATAAAAGGAAGTATTTTTTCACACAATGCATAGTTAAATTGTGGAACTCCCTGCCCCAGGATGTGGTGATGGCGGCCAGCTTGGAGGGCTTTAAGAGGGGAGTGGACATATTCATGGAGGAAAGGGGTATTCATGGCTATTAGTTAGAATGGATACTAGTCATGCTGCATACCTATTCTCTCTATTATCAGAGGAACAAGCCTATTATATTGGGTGCGGTGAAACACAGGCAGGATGGTGCTGCTGCAGTCGTCTTGTTTGTGGCTTCCTAGAGGCACCTGGTTGGCCACTGTGTGAACAGACTGCTGGACTTGATGGGCCTTGGTCTGATCCAGCAGGGCCTTTCTTATGTTCTCATCAAATCCTGAACTTTTCAGACAACACATATTTGCAGATAAATGTCCACATTCTGGTTAAACGGTCATAAATGAATGTTTAGTCTGTTGATTTTTACACGATTAGAGCAAAAGGTACCTTTTTATTCCTGGAGAAATCTTTCTTCACAGAACAAATCTTTAGGGGGAGGAATACTCTTTATTGGAAGACTCCCTTCATGACTGGAAAGAGTGTTTCTGTGAGCAAATGATTCTTTTGTGAATGGAAGGATGACTTTGGATCTAACCCACGGATTTTGGATCCAAAATCATGGTCATTTTCCCTTCAACAATTATGCTGTGTTTGTTTGTAGAATGCAACAAGATAAAAGACACTCAAACTGAAAGAATTTGATAAAACGAGCACCGGTTCTAAACATTCAACATGAAATGACAATGAACAGAAAAGCTGCAATGAAAATCTGAACAGAAAAGCTGTTTCAGTGCGTTTTTTAAAAATCTAATAATAGAATAAGGTTTTTCAATCTTTTAAAAAGTTTTTTAAAAGTTAAACGGCATGAGCTGTGATTTGTGCAGAAGAGAAGGGGGTACCCCAGCTGTATTAGTTTTGTTGACAAATGTGTGGATGAAAGAAAATATTCTGGACTAACTCTTTCACAGTCTGCTTCATTTGCCGAAAACAATAATGCACCCGCTTTTGTTTGTCCTTTTGGCATTCTGCTACATGAATAAATTCCAGCAATGAGAAGACAAATGTAAAATGAGAAATGGCTGCTTCTGTACTGCTATTGAAATAGGAAGTGTTGTGGAGGTATATTTTCTACCTCTGCTGCTCTGTAAGCAAGCAACAACCGTTTAATACAATAGCAAAGAATGAAAAGGCACGGAGAAGTAACATTGCTAAATGAAAGGATGCTAAATAATGTAACTAAGGCTACACTTCCAGATGTTATTAAAATTTCAAACAATGACTGAGTATTCTTGCAGGTACTGTAGGGAAGGACAAGTCCTCACTGTCCTGCCTCTTGACAGAGGAAATAAATCAACTAGCACACTTGAGGATACCTTTCCTGGCTGCATGCTGGGAACTTCATTAAACAAGCTGTGCCACATATTAGTATGCATATTGCCACTGATCGGACATAGACTCAGATCCACATCCTACTTCTGTCATTGTCCTATGGTTACAAAATCTGTTTTGTACTTCGGCAGATATAGGCTTGGCAAAAAGGGAAAGGAAGATGTTCTTGGTGCAGCCAGGAGGTTTCACCCTGTAGGGGAAAAGGATCCTTCTGACTAATGATATGTCTAATCTGCACTCACCCCAGTGCATGAAATATAGTGATATTGTCATGGTATTCATATCCCCTTTGATCTTTACGCAATTGTTGTCAAAGTGAGCGGATTCTCCAAGGAATCCCAATCCCTCCCTCATTAGGAAGAGGGAAAGTCCATCTTAGCTTTCTTGAATATTTTTGTTGTGTATGTGTGTGTTTTTAAGAAAAAGATATTAAGAAGGCATGAAGTGGCTGCGTACATACCAATAATTATATTAAAATTTATTTTGTAAATGCAGTATTTGCTTTTACTGGTCTTGTTTAGGAAAGTTTGGATATTCAGTTGTGAAACAGGCATGAGCCATTGTTGGCTTTTTTTCAGGTTTATAGCTTTTTCCAGTGGTTACAATTCTCCATATTTTGCTGTTGTCTTTGTATTCATTTGTATTCATACATGCACATGTATGTATGTTTTGAAGTTTTTGAATGCAATTTATATTTATTTTTAAAAAAGCAGACATCCAGCCTGGTGTTTACTGTGAATACTTGGCATAGATACATTGGGGGATTTTTGTGACTGAATCCAGTGGATGGCACCCATAACAAACCTTCTCCGTTATTCACCTAGCACGCGGCGGTGAACGTAAGCCGGTACAAGCCTATATAGAGTAACAGTAAGAAAGTGGCTGAAGTGCTACCTCTTGTCATCTGCTTCAAGCACCTCGAGAGATACAGGACTGGTAAGAAATTCAAATTACTTTCATTCCTGCTAGCAAGAAGGAAGAAAAGCCAGAGATACTCAACATTAAATGAATATGCATTGGCTTGGTTTAGACATAATGGCAAACTATCACTCCATGGATAAGCCTGGGAGGGGAGAGAATTCCAGTTAAGTAGCAGACTACACCCTTCCATTACATCCAAACCGGTAAACTATGATTTGTGCACACCAGTAGCGCAAACCAGGATTAAACCAATATGTTTGATCCTGGTTTGCAGGGAACGCACAAGGCATAGTTGGCCAAATGTATGTAACAACAAACTATAATTTACAATGAAACAGACTACTCTAATTAGCTGGCCATGAGATGGAAAGGAACATGGAACTCAAGGTGTTCACAGACTCATCTGAGTTGCAGAAGACAATCATATGCCATTATACCTGGACTAGGCCCAAGCTGCAGTGCGCACACATCTGCACATTTATTGTGCTCCTAGAAATGGTTTGTTAAGGTTCAGCCCAAACCAGTCCAGAGATGTAGGAGATTTGACCTTCTTTGGTCCCTTTTGTATGTTTGGATCCAGTCGTGAATGTCAATTCCACTCTTTTCCAGGGCCATGTTTGTTTCAGGTTACTAATATTCTGATCATCAGATCAGATTTCAGATTTTTCTCCAAATCTGGGGTTTGTAATAAAATCTTCCTTCTCTGTCCCTGGTTCCATTGGGTGGATATTTTGACTCACATGCTAGAACCCAGTTCATAATGAGATATGGCAAGAGGAGGTGCAAATTCACGGGGGTATCCCATCTCCCCCCCCCCAATTGCTGAGCTGGCATGACCACTCACCTTCAAGCCCCACAGCTGCGGCAGTGTCTGGGAGCAGTGGCCAGGCCTAGAATGGCTCTCAGCATCTGCCGCCATGGCTGGTCCCGGAGTAGATCCCTGCAGCAGCCACTGCTACCAGTTCGTAAAATCTTTAATTTAAAATCTATTTACATGATCTGTCTGCACATGTATGGCATAGGATTTAAAGGAGTCTCCCATGTCTCCCCCTTTCCAGCTGGGTTTCAGCATGCTCATACCACAGGGTTTTTTTGCCATTGCAAAGGCTGGAAGTCCCATGTGGGCTTTCTTACATTCATCCAGTTGCTGTCCCCTGTACCAACCTGGGAGAAAGAAAAAGGGAGGTTCCCTATCCCAATCTCTGTCTGGAGATCATGCCCCGTATTTTCATATGATTCCAAAGTAACGTCTTTGAGTGAACAGATAAACATATGATTTAATATTAGAGCTAGGCTTTATGCAGGGCTGCTTGCCCTCGCGGTCACCCCACCAACTGCTTCGGGGCTTCCTTTTGATTATGCATCCCTTTCCCGACTGTCACAGGTTGCCTCGCTTTCCCCTCATGTTTCTGTGTGTTTTGCCTGTGTTTTCTGGATGCTGTTTTAGCTTGAATCCAGAAAACACGGGCAAAATGCTCAGAAACGTGTGGGGAGTGCGAGGCGACCTCTGACAGTTGGGAAAGGCATGCAAATCAAAAGGAAGCCCCAAAGCAGTCGGCAGGGATAACCGCGGGGGAAACGCCCTGCATAAATGGCCCTAGTTTTGTTTGTGAATTTTAGGATTTACTTCTCCAAATCTGGATAATCTTACAAGAGGTCAGAGCCATTATGCATGCAGAGAAGCAAATTATGCATTCACACATACGCCAAAGTCGATAAACCCTCTTCATCTCTGATTTGAATAATATAGGAAGGCAAAACCTATATAATACCAAAAAAGAATTTTACATTTGTGGGTTGTTTTTATGCAAAATCCTTGAAGTTCAATACAATAATTAAGTTGAATAAATAGTATCACCATAAAATATTTCTTATGTTTCTTTTCATGTTATTTTGAAGGATCCCACAGTATACCCTCCTTTTTTAGAACAGTTTCACCACTTTCTTGAACATCCTTTTCACTCTGTAACAGTAATTATCTGCTCCAGTCCCCTGCTTACCTTAATTAATGTCTAGTGTGTTTTTTTAACAGTGTAATGTGCTTTCGGCAGTTACTGAGAGGTAACAAACAGACCAGCCACAGGCAACAACTGAACCAATAGCTTCAGGAATATCCATTAAAGGCAGGGAATGGGTTTATTTGGGATTAGCATTTAGCTGGTGTAAATGATAAAAGAGTATTGTCCTGAGGCATAGCTTCTGTATACCCACATGCACATCAACATACTACTGGTTCATGGAAGCTTGCTGGGTGACCATAAACCTGTCACTCTCTCTCAGCCTAACTACTTCACAGGGTTGTTGTTGTGAGGAAAAATGTAAGAGTGGAGAATGGTCTACACCGTTTTGGTTCCCCACTGGGGAGCAGGGATGCTGCTCATTCATTATTTTATTATAAATTGTGTATTTAATGGTTTATTTAATGCTGAAATTGTTGGAATATAGAAATAGGAAAGTAGTGGTTGCGAATTTTGTAATTTTGATGTGTCAAAAGTTAGCATTCTACAAACCTACAGCAGCCCTTAGATCTGCATAATAAATCTTAATAAAAAAAAACCTAATTTGGAGGTAACACCTCCAAGGTAGTAGTGACTTCTGGACTGAAATTTGGGTGACATCTTGGGTTATTCACCTGTCCCCTTCCATCACTCTCTTCTATCAGCAAGTGAAAAGTTCTTTGTTTTGTCCAGCATTCCTTCCGTTACCCCTCCTTCCTGCCCTATGTTTTAATCACTGTTTTTCTATGCTTTTACATATGCCTTTTAGTTTTAGTTTTAATAGGTTTTTATGCTGTGTTTTTATAGTGCTGGTTTTCACTGGTAGCAGCCTTGGTTGCTCTGATGAGGCAGAAAGGTTGGTTCAAACTGTGTAAATACATAAATAATATATTCATATATGCCAACATTATTTGGATCCAAAGAACTTCTTATAATAGTGGAAGTACTGTAGTTAGTTCCTTCTATTAAGTGTGAGTTGTAGTGATTCAAACTACGAAGGCTGAGAATCTTTTATGAATCACTCTGTTAGCAAACATTAATGTGACTTGCTTGTTCAAGGGCATCAGGGGAATGAGGGTGGTATGGAACAAATTGCTCCTGCCTACCTGAAGTTAGTCAGCTCAATTTTTTTGTCTCGATTCCCTGATTTCCCCAGAATTAGTCATACCGCAGAGTAAATAACAGAATGCTTCTGATGCCCTTGTAAAATAGCTGGAAACATCCAGCACATCACCAAATTGAAACATTAAGTAGAAAAATAAATAGCGGTTAGATGGTTTACATGTTTACATGTCAGCCGTCATCAAGGTATCACGACTCCATTCATACAGCAATTGCTTTCCCTCAGTCATCCCACACAACTAAATATGTTGAAAAACATGCAAGATAATAAATCACCCTACCTATCTGGAAAGTGTGTATCCTGATTGTGGGCATACAGCATCAAAACAGGGGAAAGGATAGAGCTACAGGAGATCCCCCAGAGGCAAGATTTTATCTCCAAGGTATTCAGGAAAATCCTGACTATTCAAACCTAAACTCTGCCTTATAAGGCCTAAAACTGATGGAGATAAAGGGCGGAGTATCACAGTGCCCAGACACTTCCAGTGAACATTGGCAGTAGAAAGCAGCACAAGGCCTCCCCTACTAGAGCTGGGTGTTAGGCTGAATCTGAAGTAAGGATGTCTCCTCACACCTCAGTGTGTGTGGCTAACCCTAGTAGGGCTTAGTCTGAAGAAACTAGAATTGAATACTGGACTGCACAGAAGCCTGAAAGAGGATACTTTGGTGTGATGTGATACAGGGGTGTTAGTTGTCAGCCCACAGAAATAGTGTATTTTCTATAAAGACAACCCTGGTCCCCTAGGAGTCTCCATGGACCTTTATGGTACTGGCCTGTGATGAGGAGGAGGACGAGGAAGAAGAAGGGTTGGTTTTTATATGCTGATTTCCTCTACCTTTTAAGGAGAATCAAACTGTCTTACAATCCCTTCCTCTCCCCACAACAGACAACTTGTGAGGTATGTTCCCTGGTTTTTTTGGGTGGGGGGCAGACTAGGGAGCCCAGCAGGCTTTGTGATTAGAGTTAGGTCTTTACTCTTTGAGGTCATATTGGACAATAAAGTCACAATTTAAAGATGTGTTGTGATTTGTAGAGCAGAAGTAGGCAGTAGCCCATACTTGGGTTAGAGTTACTTCCCAACCATATTACATTTCTGTTCATGACAGTACTTCTGTAAGTCACTCATGAAATACCAATTAAACACAAAAGAAGAATTTACAGTAGGCTGACTTTACTGTGAAGCAATCACTACAGGCATCAAATGACAGAGAGGAGACTTTATTTTCTTACTACTGTCCCTACAGGAGAGATGCACATGGAAGTAGGCAGGAAAGCCATGATGGATCCCATTTCCTCCTCATATATTTAAAGACCATTAAAATAACAAAATTAACAATGAAAGGAAAAGGAAGAGAGGTGAAATAAATCCCACTGACTTCAGTGGGATTTATTTATCTTTCATTTCTACCTCTGAACACGGAGAGGGAGACAGAGTCACAAACAGAGGAGGGGAAAAGCCTCTCTGGAAATTCAGATTCTCTCACTTTAACCCTTCACTTAATTGGAAAACCTAGCAAGTTTGCCAGAAAGATAGCACTCACTATGATTTCATGTCAAGCAAATGGTTAAAGTGAGAGACTATGGAGTCTTAAAGAGGTTTCCAGCTGTTGCTGAAGTCCTGGTATTTAAGCAATTGATCAGCCCTATAGGTACCTTTCCTTTGTCTCAGATCAAAATGAGGCAGATGGACTGCCTAGCTTCTTAGGACCTTAGACCGATCCAAACCTGGGGAATTTTGTACCCATAATCCCTCACCCATAGCCCTACAGAGAGGGACATGCTGGAAGGTCTGGCAGTGCTGCAAACGTAGATAGACCAAATTATAATATGTAGGAGATGTATAATGTGATGAACAAGCCCCAATTTTTCTTCCCTTATTGCTGACCCCAAGGTAAATATACAGGGTTCTGGATCAAGCGTGGACCCATGCATACTGCAAGTATTGAAGAACTATTACTTTCTAAGGCTAGTCTGTTAGTGCTATTGAGATTCTCAGACTGTGGTGTGTGTGAAAAAGAATAATCTAGTTTCTACCTTTACTGTTACCAAGTGACCAGTTATATTTTAATCACCTTAAATGCCAATGAATACATAAGAAAAAAAACCTTCAAGCCAGGATCTATTGTGCATTTAGCAGTGGCTAATCTGCATATATACTAATCTTGGGGCTCAGTACTCACAAAAAGCTTACCTCGACTACGTTCTTTGTTTTCACTGCATATGAAGAGCCCTGGTGGATCAGACCAGTGGTGCATCTAGTCCAGCATCCTATATCACATAGTGCCAAGCCAGCTGCCCTGGAGGGCTAACAGAGATATGGCATTGAGACCAATGCTGCCTCCTACTAACAAAGCTTATGAATACTTCCTCTTACTGAGTAACCACAAACCATTTCAATGTCAAGGGCTTTAAAGGTAATCATCAGCACTCTGAATTGGACCTGGAAAATAAACTGGCAACTAATGAAGAAACCGAAAAATGGTAGTAATATGCTCCCAATCGTTAGCTCGTGCTGGCAAACAAGCTGCTGCATGTAGTATCAATTGTAATTTCTAAACAGGCTTCAACGGCAGCCCCATGTAGAAGCATAACAGTAACTGAGCCTCATGGCTACTGCAGCATAGATCAGCATGGCTGGGTCCGGAGTCTTTAAACAGGGCAGAAGAATTCAGGCTAAGTGCAGCTGGAAAAGTACAGTTAGCCACCATAGTGTCCTGTTCTCTAGTGACAGAGAGCTATCTAACAGGACGCCTAAGCCATTTAACATGTTTGGCAAAAAGAGGTAATCCCCATCTAAAGTGGGTAGCATGATCCCCTCAAGAACAAATGCTTTACTGGCCGGGACTGCCTCTGTCTTGTCAGGGCTGAACTTCAGCCAATTGTCCATAGTGGTCAGGCATGGGAGAAGCCCCAGTTAAAAACACTTCAAGAAGGATCAGGTTATCCTCCTAATGATTTCCTGGTAGAGCATTTGAAAACATTGGCTAAGGTTTGATATCAGAATTTTGTAAAGAACAGTTTTGTCTGCTGACCTAGATTCTTAACAATGAGCAGTCATATGTTCTTGCAACAACGGCAAACCAAAATGAAATGCTAACAATCAAAAGTGCAGCCCTTCAACCTAGCCTCACCACTCAATCGGGCTGTAAAGAAACTGGCATGTTCCACACAGATGCCAGATTACATCTGATAGATGACAACAGAAATGTGGGGTTTCCTTTTATTTTTGGTGTGAGGAAACTGCTCACGTGAGGCATATTCTGGCAAAAGCACTACAAAAACTTTCCCTCCAATATTCCTCAAGGATAGTCTGCAGCAGTTTTTTTTACAACTGAAAGTTCATCCAATATTTTACACATAATAAGTTGGCAATTCTAGCTGGACACAGGCTTGAATTGATTGCCAAAAGTGCATTGTGGATGCTGAAGTGTAGAACAAACCTTTTGCCTAGTCCAATTCCTTGTCTTCCATTATATTAGGAATTGGCTCTCCATTCATTTGGATCATCCAAAACTTATATACATTCTTAACAGATATCCACCTGGGGGGAAGACACAGAAGATATAGTTTTTAGTTCCAACTGTTGTTGTTTTAAATGTATTAGCCATTTATTTACTTTTTAGCCATAATCCACATTTTTCTCCCAAACTAAAGGGGCCCAGTCCCAATGAGGCCATTTGTTCCATTGACTTGGACTGGAGTTTAAGAAGTTATAGCCTAGAAAATTCTTTTCAGAAGACTAAATCTTCTCTGCCGCAGATCTTGATCTCCATATGGAATGTGTGGCATTAGAACCTCCCCTTCCCTGTTTCTTTCTGTTGTATTTTATTTTCTGTATTGTTATCTGCTGTAATTCCCAGTGAGAATAAAAGTGGGGTCAAAACAAACCAATAAATAAATAATCACATCAATACCAGTTACCCATATTAACAATCTCCTAACCAATAAAATTAGTCAAAAGCCCCCTGAAAGGGGTGTTCCTTACTCCTGTTGGCAATCCATTCTAAAGAGCTGAAGCAACCAGTGACAATACCCTAGAATGGGCTGCTAAAGACTGAATGTCCTTGTGAGAGGCCACCAAGAGAGTAGATGCTTCTGAGAGACACAGGGCTAGCAGATTTGGCTCATAGAAAAAAGCAAAAAGGAAACATCCATTTATCCCAATAAAAAATTGCCTTTTTTGGAAAAGGGATCACAGCTCCCCCTCCTTTTTGACAAGAGGGCAGCCACCATTTATGAGCTGTAGCAACTTTTGAAAAGATCAGGGAGGGATTATAATAGCACACTGTTTTGCTCTGGTCCTAGTATAGCAGGGATCCCTCTATGGCTCAGCCTGTACACAACCTTGTGTGTGTGACATAAGGGTTAATCTCTGATTACTTCTGTTGACACAAAATTCACTTTCAAAAGGCAGTTCTGAGAGGGCCTCCATACTGTGTCTGTTCAAAAAGGCAGCAGATAGTCTCCGTTTTCAATACATGAAAGTCTGCGTACACATCCTTTTATAGGCAAAAAGAATGATTTTCCCAAAGACGTTTCTGGTCTCTCACACGCGGCTGAGGTCATGACCCAGAAAGTTAGCACCCTAAGGGTAACTGGGAGCCTTGTGATCTCATGCTGACATAAGAAAGGCCGAGAGAGACTTTGGGGGTGGCTAGCTGGCTCCGTAGCAGGAACTTGAAGCCAAATGGGCTTCGATCATTATTCTTGTCTCTCAGAAACAAACTCATGTGAGGCTCTTTGAGTTATTGCAAGGTAAATCACAGAAGTTCAATGGAGAGCAGCAGCACTTGTATTAGTTTAGCACTGAAGTCCTGCCAGCCCATCTATTTTCATCCTTATGCATCTGTGTCAGCGCCTGGGGTGCAGGGCAGCCTCGCATTGAGGTTGTTGCTCCTGGCTGGCTGACAAAAAGAAGACGATGAATGGCTACGTTAAATCCATGTTTGTAAACACCTAATATGGCTTTGTGGAAAACAATGGGGTAGATATGAAATTATGAAAAATAAGGCTAGCTCTTTAAAAAAATCTAATTTAGGTCTTTGATAATCGCAATACGCCATAGTACGTGTCATGCTGAAATAATGCTATGTTAGACAGAGGAGAAGGCATTCAGCATCAGCTCATGCCTCGTTGCACTCTAAGTGAGATGCTATTTCTGTGTGACATGTACCTGCTTTTCAGTTTTGCTCTTTAAGTCTCTCCTTTTGGCATGAAGCATGCCGTACAATGCTCCTTCTGTCATTTTTTTTTTTTTTTTTTTGGTAGCATAAGCCAATGGGCAAGCCAGTATGGTGTTAGTTCAGTCCCAGCTACTGCTGGGCTGGTTTCACAATTGGTGTTAAGGGAATGCTTTGATCCAGCTCAGGCCAAGGTGTCCTAATGGATGCATTGGCTGATGCTATCATGGTAGTGACAGCCCCCTTTACTGGATTTGGTGTAGTAGCAGTACATGGAATTATCACACAGCTCACATTCAGGGGAGGGACCATAGCTCATTGGTAGAGCATCTGCTTGGCATGCAGAAGGTCCCAGGTTCAATCCCCAGCATCTCCAGTTAAAGGGGCTAGACAGGTAGATGATGTGAAAGACCCCTCCCTGAGACCCTGGAGAGCTACTGCTGACTTTGATGGAACAAGGGTCTGATTCAGTGTAAGGCAGCTTCATGACTATCAACAATGGTCTGAAGAAGGTTGCAAATTTGGCGCCCCTTGAATCAGCATTTTCCCACGGCTAATGGTGGCCAAGCTGGGTCATCTTCAGGCCAATCAGAGCAGGGATTCTCCCTTTTGAATTGGCCAGGAGAAGAGTATAAAAACTCCTGTCCCGTCCCGAGTCTGTATTCATTTCCTTCAATTTTGGTGGTGCTGCTCCTGAGAGATCCTGCTTACTGGAATAGGATTGGATTGGATTTACTTCTCCTCCCTGCTCCTGCTGGAAGACATCCACACAGTTTGCTTTTTGAAGTTCTCGTGTGTGGGGGGGGGAGCAGATTCTCTGTGTGTGGGGGAAGCAGTTTCTGGGGGGGAGCCAAAGGGGGGCTTTTGCCTGTTCTGCCGGGGGTGCCCGCTCGCCTCTGCGGGAGTGTGCATTCTGCCTTTTTCTGCCCGTTGCCAGTCGGTGTGGTGGTGCGTGCGTGAGTCTATCTCCGCTCGGCACCCGCACCTCCTCCTCCTCCTTGGTTTGTTTGTTTGGGGTTGAGCCGAGCCATACTGGTTTGAGGGGGGTGCTTTGCCTGTTCTGCCGGGGGGTGCCCGCTCGCCTCTGCAGAAGTGTGTGTTCTGCCTTTTTCTGCCCGTTGCCACCCTTTCCTGGAGTTGAGTCAGTGCGGCGGTGTGGCGTGAGTCTCCCTCCGCTCAGCACCTGCTCCTCCTCCTTGGTTCGTTTGTTTGGGATTGAGCTGAGCAGTACTGGTTTGAGGGGGGGGTTGCCTGTTCTGCCGGGGAAGCCCGCTCGCCTCTGCAGGAGTGTGTGTTCTGCCTTTTTTGCCCATTGCAACCCTCGCCTGGAGTTGAGTGCAGCTGTGCAGCCGTTCCCATTGTTTCTAATGGGCTAGCCTGTCATTCATTTTAGTACATCCCATGTCAGTGAGTCTCTCTCTGTCTGGCCCGTTCTTCTCCTTCATTTGGAATTTGCATTTTCTGGTTGGGGGGGTTACCTGTCCTGGGGGGGGGGCTGATTGCCTCTTTGCGAGTGTGATTGTTGCTGTGGAAGTTTTGAATCCAGCAGCATGAAATCTATCAATACTGAAGACACGGAATTTGCGCAGGTCGCACTTACGCTAGTAGCATTATAAGATACACTTTGGCTGTGTTGAAATGAAAAAGATACATTACCCATGCTAGTTACACTGTTTACTTATGCTTTGAGCGTTGTTGGATGCACTTTCGGCATAGTTACATTGGCTCTTAGAAGCCATGGACTGGCTTCTACTGTATGTGTGGGGGGGGGGAAGCCAAAGGGGGTGACAGGCTAGTGGGGGGGATTGATCTCCTCTTTGCGAGTGTGATTGTTGCTGTTTTCACTGGTTGCCACCTTCACCTGGAGGTCAGTGTGGGTCGGTGAGTCTCTCTCTGGCTGCCCCAGAAACAATGGGAGGTTTTGCCTTGGATTTGCCGCTCTCTAGATGCACATTAAGGATTGCCGGCTCCTCTTCATTCCAATGGATGGGGGGACCCCTTCCAGACCCCATAACTCAGGACCTCCTGACCCACTCTTCACCAAACTTAGGGGTTCTTGCAAGTAGGGTCCCTCCAAGCTACTCTGAAAGTTTGGGACCTCTACCTCCAAAAATGTCCCCCCCCCCAGAGCTGCAGAAAGCTGTGAATGTGCTTTAAATGGCTTTATTCGGCCGAATTTATTCAGGAATGCCGAATTTCATGCCGAATTCCACTAATCCGAATAGGGGGAGTTCGGACTTTGGCATTTCCTGAATAAAAACGGGCCAAATTTTGCTGAATCAGAATTTTACCGAATTTTTTTCAACAGCCCTAATCTGGAGCCTACCAAGGTTTTTTCTTCCCTCTCCCCTCCCCTCATTATAACTAGAGCTGCCAATCTCCAGGTGCTAGCTGGAGATCTCCTGCTATTATAACTCATCTCCAGCTGGTAGAGATCAGTTCTCTTGGAGAAAATGGCCGCTTTGGCAATTGGACTCTATGGCATTGAAGTCTCTCCCCAAGCTCTGCCCTCTTCAGGCTCCACGCCAAAAACCTCCTGCTGGTGGTGAAGAGGGATCTGGCAGCCCTAATTATAACTAAGTACTAGAGCATAGCAAGAAGGATTTAAATGAGTATGGTGCTTTATTTTTGTGCACCTCAACAAACAAGCCAACACATTTCACTAGTTGTAAGTTTCTCTTTAGGCCTAATATTATATTTCTAAGGCTGGCGTGACTCTAAAAAGGAAATATTTGGTTGTTAGCTGCCAAATTCCAAATCACTAAATTTTGGAAATGCCAGAAATACCAGAATAGGGTATGATAACATCTGAGAATTCAGTTATGGATAATAAAAAGTCTCTTGGCAAATTAAATCATCTTCAAATCCAAGCAGTTCCAACACTTTTTTTTTTGGTTTGTTTAATGGTTCCCATTTGTAGCACATACTAATGAATCTAAGACTTTCTGTACCTGTCTAGAAGGGGTCAGTTGAATCTACATGTATTAGGAGCATCAAAGATGTATTGCTGTGTTATAATGTACAAATGTTTTATTAAAGTTATTGTGTTTAGACTCTTTACATCGTAACGATACATTACATTCTCTATTATACAAGAATTTTATATCATTTTAATACTTGTGGTTGTGTAAGCCACTCATATTGACTCTCATGTATGGTTCCTACCTTCCATTTCTTTTTGGACTCACTTGAGGCTGTTCTGTTTTAAGAAAAAATATGTAAAAAACTGAAAGTAAAAGGAATTTTAAAGATGAAGGGAGGGCCTATGGACAGGCTTTCTGTAGTGTCCAGGAGCCTTGAATTTATTCTTGTTTTTGAATGAGAAGATCACATCCTGCTGTGTAATTTCAGATGGACCTGAGAGCTTTCCAAAACAGAGATGGAGTAGGAGTGGTAGGGTTGTCAGCTCCGGGTTGGGAAATTCATGGAGATTTTGGGAGAGGAGACTGGGGAGGGAGGGGTTTGGGGATGGGAGGGAATTCAGCAGGGTCTAATTCCATACAGTCCACCTTCCAAAGCAGCCATTTCCTCCAGTGGAACTGAACTCTGTTGGCTGGAGACAGTTGTAATTCCGAGGGATCTCCAGACACCACCTGGAAGTCTGCAACCCTAAGGAGTGGGTCTTTGTTTGGGATAGACTTTAAGGTTCACCTTCTCTCCAGTCTTCATTCTCTCTCCTCCTATTGGCTTGCACATCTGAGAAATGGGAACAGGCTAGGGCCCAAGCATTTCTTCATCATTTATTTAAAACATTTATACCCCACACCTTCCATCTAACACATAACCAGGGAAGCTTAAACAAACACTTGAAAAACAATGACACAGGCACAGCAAATTAAAAAGCATAAAAATACAGACTATACAAAAACATCCACAAAACAAATAAATAGTTTTGGGGATGTGTGGGGCAAATAACATTGCTTATCGCCCCATGACCTCATCCTATGCAATCTCATGTGACATGAAATAAAAACGTTATATTTTATTTCTGAAATGGCAAAAAAAAAAAAAAAAAAACAATCATGGTGATGAGCGTGGTCCCTTTGACATCCAGTCCCAGTAATAAGCTGAGTACTCATTATATGGCCAAATCCACTGTAGAGCACAGAATTTTTTTTTTACTCTAAATAAAAACAAGTCATTTTAGCTGTTTTTCTTTTAAGTATTCCATGCATCATTAACTTAAATTATAATAATTACACAATCCTTTCAATATACATTTAGCCTATCTTCAAAGAAAATGATAGAAAAGAAATATATATTTCTGATTAAATTTATCTGCTATTTTTCTTACTGCTTTTTCATGAACTACTTTAAAAGAATGCTCTTATCTCTACCAGAGTGCTTAATGTGGTTGCATGCCAACCTTGCCAAGCTTTTGCTTAAAATCCAGAAACCATTTTCACCTCTCAAACAGCTTTGATCCTGTTTCATAATACTTATTTCTTCTTCCATTTTTTTAAAAGCCATCGCTTTATCTAAAGCTCAGATATAGAAACTCCCCACCTCATGCTCTTGAGTCCAGTTCCATTAATAGAACTTTACCTCATCACACCCAGAGGGTCAAGACACCAACACTCTCATCTGCAATGTCTCCTTTGGTATTTCTTCCTGTTTCCATGATGTTCGCATGTAATTGTATCACCTTTCAAACAAACGGAGCCCCTTTCATTTTGCTCTTTCGCCAGTCTATCCACACCCTCGCTTTCCGTTCACTTACTACTTGTTAGGGAACAGATTTTTCCAAAACACTGTCATAAAGAGTTTGTGCATAACAAAACCCCTGAGATCCTGAAGCTTAATTTGATACAAAAATAGATCTAATTGGCTGAATTGAGATATTGCTAATGACCATCAACACCTTAGAACCAACTGCTTAGGCTGTAAAAATGTTGCTAAAGTTTTCTTTTCAGTAAGTGGAAAGCACCATCTGAATGAGATGCAAAGTTATATCACTTTCATTCATTCATTTATTTATTTGGTTGTTGTTGTTTTTGCAATTTACAATGTCATGGTTTGTGGGAGATTCTGAAGCAGAATGGATATAGTTCTAAAATAATGTTGTTTTCCAGTTTATTATTTTGTCCCTGGTTTCCAAAATGATTCCAGTATAGAGGAGATGGTTCTACAAGCAGAAAAACTGGAAAAGTTATATAGAGGATTAACCCCCCTCAAGTAATTTGCAGCATATAGCAAGGATTGAGCAGGGAAGTATAAGACAAGGGTGGGAGTGGGAGGAAGTACATAACCAGGAGAGTTGGGAAGAGAGCGGAGAAAGAGGGGAGGAAGGAGTAGCTAGCAGAGGGAATGGGATTTCTCTTCACCTGCATTTAATCACCGGTCCTCCATCTTGGATGTTATCATAGTATGGATGACTGAGCCAGCATGGTGTAGTGGTTAAGAGTGGTGGTTTGGAGCGGTGGACTGATCTGGAGAACCGGGTTTGATTCCCCACTCCTCCACATGAGCGGCAGAGGCTAATCTGGTGAACTGGATTTGTTTCCTCACTCCTACACATGAAGCCAGCTGGGTGACCTTGGGCAAATCATGCTCTCTCAGCCTCACCCACCTCACAGGGTGTCTGTTGTGGGGAGGGGAAGGGAAGGTGCTTGTAAGCCAGTTTGAGTGTGCCTTAAGTGGTAGAGAAAGTCGGCATATAAAAACCAACTCTACTTCTTCTTCTGAATGGAGAAGGATAAAGTCCAGCAGGAGTGTGAATTCAAAAATTCCTGAGCCAAAAATATACACAAAAATCCTTGTTGTGGGATGTTACTATGATTTTGGGAATGGTAAACACCAATCAGGGATCCTTAAGCATTACAAAAAAAAAAAAGTCTTAAAAAACCCTTCTAAAAGTAAAAAAAACAAAACACCTTTTCATGTTTGGGTGCTTAATAGCAGCGGTGGCAGGCAACTTGTTTTTCTTTTATTCTCCTGATTTCCAAGACAATGATGTCCTCCTTTCCAACCAAATCCTTTCAAGGGATTAGGAGCACTCCCAACACATTGGAAGCAAGTCTCAGAGAAGGAATTTTTAAGGCTCACTGCTGCTGCTCTGAGTTGGACAGTATTTTTAGAGGAACAAGAGACCCTGCCAATCAGGAACTCATTAAATAGTAGTAGAAAACAATTAAGGTACCCCTACAGTGGACACCCATCATGAAGACATGTGTCTCATACCAACTGGATGATTGAGTCCTCACACACACACACTGTATTAAAAAAATATCTAACTATTTTCAAAGATATTGCAGTGATGGGGGGCAATATTCCGCAAAGGAAACCTTCCTTACTTTGTTGTGAAAGGAGGCAATGGGATCACAATAAGGAAGGATGTCAAATGCAATTTTTTCAGTGGAAACATTAAAAAAAGCCAGTCACTATGAAAGTACATAAAGAAAACAGATGCAACCAAGATTTTTTAAAATGCTGGTGGCTAGTGCTCTCCCACCAGGCTGGCTCCATTTCCTCCCTATAGGAAACAGTGGAACGAATTGGTACCTACTTCAGTGGTCTGTAAAATTGAACCCCTTTGGCCTTTCTGCTTGAAACTTAGGGTGTCTTGAATAGAGGGAGGACTGTGTTCTGTTTAAATTTTGTGAAATTATCTTCAAAAACAGCTGCACCAGACCCTTGAAAACATTCCCCCATTGAAAATAATAGTCCAGAAATTCTGGAATAAAAAAAAAAATTGAATCCAAAACCAGAAAATTAGGAATGATCCTTGCCGAATCCTAGATTTGAAATTATTCCTCCCCCCCCCCACTCAGAATGCATCCCAAAAGACCACTGGAAATTACTACTTGAATCCACTGATGTTCAAATGGCAGCTCCCCCCCCCCTCCACACACACACATTTTGGTCAGGGCCAGGTTAACACTAGTAGTTGTCTGAAAACTACTGTAATAACCTTGGACACTCCCCCACACAAAGGTGTAGCAATCTCTCTTTTTATAATTTACAAATCTATAATTAAAGGAACCTTAATTTTGTTTGCTCTTCACTACAATACTTTCAGAAATGATCAGCAATCTGTCAGACCACTTTTACAGAATTAACTTGTCACTTAGCAAAATGAATGACATTACGTTTTTGTTAATAATGACCTGCACTAGGAGATGAACAGAAGGAGTGTGACTGTTGATTTTCCTTGAACGTTCAGCAGATTTCAATACCATCAATCATAGAATCCTTCTGGACCACCTTTCCAAGCTGGGATTGACAGGCACTGTTTTGTGGTGGTTCCGATCCTACCTGGAGGGTACATTTCAGAAGGTGGTGTTGGGGAGCTGCTGTTCAGCCCCTTGTAATTTGGCCTATGGGTCCTGCAAAATTCCATCTTGACACCTATGCTCTTTAACATGAAACCACTATGTGAGGTCATCTGGAGATTTGGGCTGAGTGGTCATCAATATGTGGATGACACTCAATTCTATCTCGCAATTACAGCTATGACGGATCTCCTTTTAATTATTTTTTCCTTTACCAATCACTGCCATCACTCTTGAAACTTATGATTTGTTTCTTTTTTGTTTTTCTGTTCCACACTTAAGATGGTTGGGGATCCATCATAGAAAAGTCTTTTTTTATAAAAGTCAGAAATATGTGGCACCAGAAAGGCTAATAGAAATAAATGGTTTTATTTCTCTCTTTTGGGAGAAAAGGAAAAGTCAGGTTAGCAAGGAGGTTTTAGAATATAAATTTGGCTGGTTACAAAACCATCACTACACCATGCTGGCTCTCTGAAAACATAATAAACAGTTGAAACATTTACTGCTGCACTAAGGTGATCAGTGTACAAAAAGAGCAAAAGCTTCTGACTGAAGAAGGGAAATGGAGATTTGTGGCGCAAATCTGTTGCTGGAGGAGGCACCCAAAGGTTTGCTACATGCTGACTCTGGACAATGCCTGTTGCTGAATGTAAAATATGGATGTGGTTCACCCTCTCGACTGAATTTTATACAGCCCACTTGACATCTTGATATGCCTGTGGAAACCTATTTCTGCATACAGATTGAAGACTCTAGATTCAGGTAAAAGGTAAAGGTCCCCTGTGCAAGCACTGGGTATTACTGACCCATGGGGTGACGTCACATCCCAATGTTTCCTAGGCAGACTTTTTTGTTTTACGGGGTGGTTTTCCAGTGCCTTCCCCAGTCATCTTCCCTTTACACCCAGCAAGCTGGGTACTCATTTGACCGACCTCGGAAGGATGGAAGGCTGAGTCAACCTTGAGCCAACTACCTGAAACCGACTTCCGTCGGGATCAAACTCAGGTCATGAGCAGAGGTGCAGTTTACCACTCTGCGCCACGGGGCTCTTCTAGATTCAGGTTACTGGCTTTTATTCTCTCACTCAGATGGAATCAATTTATATTAGCTAGATAGACAACATTCAATTTTATAAAGACCATGAAATATTTGGGAGCATTATTTCAGCACTGAGTGCATTTTAATACACTGGATTAAATAAATTTAGATCACAGTGCCTCAATGAGTTCTTGATTAAGACCACAATTTTATCCTTTTTGTTTGTTTGTTTTCACATGATAACAAACTACAGGGAAGTAATTATTGTAGCCTTCTTAAAATAACACGCTTCCTTCCCATAACAAACCATGATTTTTACCATTTCTCCTTGAAATATTTCCTTTTTTAGTCTGTTTTTTTCAGTGGTAGCCTTTCTTTTTAGAGTGGAACAGAAAGGTGCAAATGATATTCGCACCTCTTAATTGGAGTCATTCACAGTTCTCTGGGCTAGCCTACAGCATAAGATTAATGTTTTATTGAGAGTAACTGGCAACTCAAAGTTTATCCAGATGATCAGTTCAAAGTGTGCCCCACAGCATTTTAGCCTTTGCAGGGCAGTTCTGCAAGCCACTGCATAAAAGCAATAGCACAGCCATGTAGGATAATATTGTAAACTAGAAAATCAAGAAATAAATAGGAAAACAAAAGTCTCCTCCTTCAATGTGTGTGTTGTGCATGCATAAAGACACGCCCACACATGCCTTCTTTGTGCCTGTAACTGCTTGCTCTTAACACTGCTCTACAGAGGTAAGTGTGAAGGGAATTGCAAAACTGTGGTTATGTCAAACATTCATAAAGTTTCAAATGTGTACTCAGTGTTGAAGGATATTATACAGCAAAATTAGTTTGCACAATTGTACTTTGATCAAAAAGGAAAAATAGTCATGATCTATGAATAGGAAGTAATAGAAGATTATAAGGGTGGTGAGTAAATTCATGATCATGGAGCATTAAAAGTTGAAATGTACCAAACTTAGTTATATTGTTATTTTAAAAATTGTCACCAGCATAGCTCATATTATCTTTTCCCCTCTGTTCTCTTGATTGTACTCTTTCAAACTATTTTGCTGTTTCTGTAGTTTTCCAGATTATTCATAACCATTCGTTCATGAATGGGGAGGCTGACATGCATAGAATCATAGAATAGAATACTAGAATCATAGAGTTGGAAGGGGCCATACAGGCCATCTAGTCCAACCCCCTGCTCAATGCAGGATCAGCCTAGAGCATCCCTGACAAGTGTTCATCCAGCTGTGGTATGAAGACTGTCAGAGAGGGGAAGCTCACCACCTCCCTAGGCAGCCAATTCCACCGCTGAGCTACTCTCACTGTAAAAAAAAAAATCATCATCATCATTTGTTTATTAAGGTCAAAGACCAGCTTGCACAAAAAGAAATATCATAAGTAATTAAAAACAAAATGTCTGAAATTTGCTCAATAAAACGTAAATTTAGTTACATCAACTCGTGGTAAAATAGTATGTTTAACATGAAAAGTCATTTAACAAAAGTCATTTAACATTATAACAGCTTCTTCTGCCTTATAGTGCATGCCCTGGCACAGAATCTCGCAAAATAGGTAATATCTTTAACAGAATCATTTAATAATAAAGTAATATAGCTAACTATGTCTCTAACTGGGAAGCTAGACAAAATTGGATCAATGAGCGTTTTACGTATGTCTTGATAAAATGGGCAGTGTAATAGAACATGTTCAACTGTTTCCACCATACCAGACTGACATGGACAGAGGCGGAATTCGTAGGGGGGACAGGCATATCTCCCATCAAGTAGAGCAGATGGAAGGGTATTAAAACGGGCTAAAGTGAAGGCTCTCCGATATTTAGGGTGATCTAAGGCATAAAGATAATTTGGGGGAACCGAAAATTTAATACGATTCTCCACTACTGAGACCAAAAAAAAAAAATCCTAAATGTCTGGTCGGGACCTTTCTGCCTGTAATTTATACACATTATTGGGTATGCACTTTATACCCATTATTGCATCTTTTGAAGGAGATTATAAAGTTCATGGTTGTTAAGAGACTCCCATATATGAACTTTTTGTTTGATATTATCTGTCTGAACAGAATTTTTATTGGGTTGAATGAAATAGTGTCTGAACAGTGCTGTCCTAAGCAGAGCTGCACCTTGCTAAGTCCATTGAAGTCAGTGAACTTAGAAGGCAATAACTCCACTCAGGATTGCACTGCTAATCATCCATTTGATTGTGTACACAATTACCCAGCAGGATTTACGAGAACAAGCCCACCAGACCAATTCCCTGTTGTATCAAGCCTCTAGGATGCATTATATCCATTCCTATATATTTTGAATCTATGACATAAGGATACCAGCAGTCCATGATGTGATAAAGATTGTCTTTGAAGTTCCTAGATGTCCTGCACAGTCATAGCATTGCTAAATCTTTTCCACTTTAGAATTGCCTATCTGGTCTTGTCATTCTAACAAAACAGACTATATAGTTGATAATAATCCTGTGGTTGGTTTATTAGTCAATATTAGGGTTGTGCAAAAAAATTTGGTAAATTTCGGGTGCGGATTTATTTGGCCTGATTTTTTTCGGTAAACCCGGAATAAGCCAAATACCCATATCGGTAAATATTGGTATTTGGCTTATTACAGGGCTTACAAAAAAAATCGGGTCCATTATAGTCTATGGGGATTTTTTCAAAGCTTTTGTGGGGGCATTTTTGCAGTGTGGGGGCATTTTTGTAGTGTGGCTGCAAGGGACTCTCCTTAGATGGTCACCAAAATTTGGTGAACTTTGGGCCAGGGAGTCCCACAAATGGGTCACCCCATGGGTCCACAAATGGGTCACCCCATCCTCTGGGCATTTGCGAGCCAAGCTGTCCATCGGTTTTCAGGTTCAGAAGTTCAGTGTTGCCGAGGACTGGTGGAAAGAGCTGATTGGCATATGAGTGCCTCAAAGTTTGGGAGCTCCCTTTGTATCTGGGGCGCATAGCATGATGTCTATGCAAATTAGTTTCCAAACTGAGGGAAAAGACTTAAATGCAAGAAAAATAAGGCACAGAAAACATTTCTTTTGGTGGCAAATGACATCCTGTGAACAGTCCTTTATTATGGTTAACACAAATCTGATTTCAAGAGATGGTCACGGTGCGGGAAAACTAAGCCTCTACTTGGGGTGACCTTCAGTTTCAGAGCAGTTTTTCGGTGGTGGTGCTGATATTGGAGCCAGCCGAAGTCTCAACCACAGGGGCTGTCCAAAGGAGATTGCTCATCCACGTGGGTGAGGAAGTCTCCTTCGGAAGCGTGGTGGTAGCAGCAGTCGAAGCTGGCACTTTTTAGTTGTGTAGCAGTCTCTGACATGATCATGGTATTTTGTGAACATGTGCAGAATTAATTCCATATAGAGCTTAAACACATCATGCAAACTGAGCCACTATAGAGGATTGTGTAATGTATAATGAAAGTCTGTGTCATGCTGACAGACTACTCTCAAGGTTAGCTCTATCAAAGCTAACTACTAAAGTTACTCTGGCTTTGTCCTTGAAGGGGCAGAGCTGAGCACCTTCCCTTGAAGGGGCAGCGTAAAGCACTTTGTCCATAAAGTGTGCAAAACTCACCTTTCTGACTCAGCTGCCAGATGTCAGAATCTCAAAGGCCTTTTCAAGGTCTTAAGTTATCTTAATGTACTAAGAGTGCATTAATAGCTGAAATTGTGCTTAATATAGCCTAAAGGCATTATAGTTCTCTCAAGATAAGAGTAATATGCTTCCTTGCTCTACTGTAATCTTGCTAGAGGCAATCCTGCTAACTAATGTAAACAATGACACTTTGCAAGTGACAATGTCAGCTATAATTGTGTTTCATGAGTTATATAGTTAAAGTGCTACAGATTTCTAAGTAGTCTCATTTAATGCGTATTGTCCTAACGAAGAAGATGGTATAGAAATTAAATATGTAACGTGATCATGTAACTCAGAAATGAGTGTTTATACTTTAAGCACAGAGGAGTGAAAGGGAAGGATGTCCATATTTGGACAATAAGATATCAGAGGACAGGAGCAGATGCCACTAAGCTCCTGGTATCTGATAAGAGAGAATAAAGGTACCCTTTTGAAGGATAAGGAAGAGGGGATAAAGGAACACTCTTAATGAGTCTAGAAACAGCATAAATAGAGCTGCAGAACAGCTAGCACTTTAGAGTGTTATAGCTGGCAGACTGCAGCTGTCTGAAGTAACATGTCTCCATCTCAAAATACTTGAGATGTAAAACATTGAAACTCTGGTCCTTGCGTGGACAGTAGTTCTCAGATATCTTGAAGTATCAAGATCTGGATATTTCAACATATCTTACTTACAGTCTTCTTGTGAGACTGCTCTATTCCTAGAAGAGGATAGAGACCCTTAGAATTCCTATTCTTTGAATAGGAATCTAAGTGCAGTGATCTTTCCATGTATTGGAACACTGAGAGTCCATCAGATTTATGGATTCTTACAAACTAAGCCTATTTGGCTTACCAATGCTAAGAAGCATCCTGAATACAGGGATAATAGCTAGACCTCTGAGATTGTGTCAGAACGTCCTCTACTTAACAGAGGGACTTCTGAACCTCCTCAGAGCAAGAGACCAGAAATGTTCCTGAAGGGAAAGGAAACTTTCTGTACTCTGTGAGATATGCATAATGCACATACACAGATTGGCACAGTCAAAGAGACTGTAAACAGCTTTAAGCTAACACATAGTATTTATATATTCAGCATTGCTGTCTAAAACTAGAAAGAGCATGCATAGCATGTACATAGACAATGCCTGATCTTAATGATGATCAGTTAAGAATATTAATAGAAGTCTTTAA
Organism: Euleptes europaea; assembly: GCF_029931775.1. Lineage (NCBI taxonomy): Eukaryota > Metazoa > Chordata > Lepidosauria > Squamata > Sphaerodactylidae > Euleptes > Euleptes europaea. The sequence goes on along the minus strand of NC_079315.1, from coordinate 82,519,118 downwards.
AGGATTCAAGACTTAGCAAATACAGATACTCTGGGATAACTTCATATGTTCTCATAGAGCTTAGACTCTTAAAGGACTCCAGATGACACAGATGACACAGCAAGGTATAGTGTGTCTTCTGTACAGAAATGTTATGTTTTGAATGATTTAAGTTAGGATACTTCTAACCAAATCTTTCTCCAAAGAATTAACCATATTTTGACAGGATTTCTGTAACCTTATATTCTGAATGAAGGTGCATTGCACTAAGGATACTTTATGAGTATATTCTGACTAAGATACTCCTTTATGGAGGCATAGAGAATGTGAATGATTACTTGCTACATAAACATGTTTAAGACTAATGATGTCTATCCTTATATGATATTTTAAGGCTTTGCAACCAAAAAGCATACATTATATAATGTAAATAAATGTGTTTTTTATATACTTCTACTCTTGTCCATTATTATAAATTTATTGGCGTGTTCAAGAGATGTCCTAGGAACAATAACAAGTTTCTAGGAACCGTTGATTCCGGTCTAGTGGTGTCTCGCTGAATAAGATAACATATCCCTTCTCAGGAAGGGGTCCTTTCTAAGAGTGTAGGCACTTAACGGCCCGAACCGCGACAGTTGGAGGGTATATCCCTCCGAATGGGACTTTGTAAGCCCCATCTTTTTAAAAAAACCCTTATGCTTGATCCAGATCCAGATCAACCCACTGAATGGTTGGTCATTCCAAGCTGGCTCCGATTACACAACCCCGACCTCAAAAGGGCCCCAACTATAGGACCCTAACAAAACCAGTCAAAAATAATAGAAAAATGGGAGAAAGCACAGAGCTGTGCCTAGTCTGAACAAAGGCGAATAGCCAAACCCAAAAAAGCCGAATCGCCTATTCAGCTTTGGGAAGATCCCCAGATTTTGGTGTTCATTAAACCCAAATATTGGATCCCTGTGGCACAGAGTGGTAAGCTGCAGTACTGCAGTCCAAGCTCTGCTCATGACCTGAGTTTGATCCCGATGGAAGTTGGTTTCAGGTATCTGGCTCAAGGTTGACTCAGCCTTCCATCCTTCCAAGGTCGGTCAAATGAGTACCCAGCTTGCTGGGGGTAAAGGGAAGATGACTGGGGAAGGCACTGGAAAACCACCCCATAAACAAAGTCTGCCTAGTAAATGTCGGGATGTGACATCACCCCATGGATCAGAAATGACCCGGTGCTTGCACAGGGGTCCTTTACCTTGACCTTTTAAACTCAAATATTGCTGAAATGTTGTCGAAGGCTTTCACGGTCAGAGTTCATTGGTTCTTGTAGGTTGTCTGGGCTGTGAGACCGTGGTCTTGGTATTTTCTTTCCTGACATTTCGCCAACAGCTGTGGCAGGCATCTTCAGAGGAGTAATCTTCAGAGGAGTAATCTGAAGATACCTGCCACAGCTGCTGGCGAAACGTCAGGAGATAAAATACCAAGACCACGGTCACACAGCCCAGATAACCTACAAGAACCAATTGCCGAAATGGCTAATTTCAGGTTTATTTTTGGTTTGGGTTTATCAATATGCACAACCCTAGTCCATATATTTAACTCAAACCTTGTCAAGGAGGATTTTAGCAACCAACATTTTCTGATTCTGCATTTGTTGTTTTTAGTTCATAGTAACGACAACTTTTCTTCACATTATGCCATGAAACCCTATCAAATGGTGAGTTGTTCAGTGAAAGTTATTCTTAAATCCCCCTCCAAACTAAATAAACAAATAATAAAGAGGGTAATAATTCTATTGCCAGGCATAAAAGAGGCTTATTGTCATCCCAAGTGGTTAACATTGCTAATATTAAAAAGCTGTTATCCTGAATCATCTCAACCCGATTGTTTGACTTTTTTTGTAACACCATGAAAGGACTGATGTAGACTCTTGTTCTTAAATACATTGTGCCATACCCTTAGATATGATTGCTGTGATGTGACTTTTAAGGGGTGGGCATAAGTTTGATAGTACTTGGAACATTCATACCTACCTCTATTGTCCGAGTATTTTGAATCTGTGGAAACAGTTATTTGTAATAAGTATAAAACTCTATTATGTTCAGGTACAATGTTGGTATAAAAAAGTGTGGAGTTCCTGTCCAGCAGCTAAAAGTGGTTAGAGATCAGTAAGGAAAATCAATAATTAAAACCAGAATACAGAACAGCCAGGTTAAAGTGGAATGTATTGCATCATGTGATGTGGACTAATAAACATCCTTATGTAAGAGGTTCCAGAGTTTTGAGAAATCACTGTAAATGCCTTGCCATGTATTCCAACTATCCTTACCTGTAGGCTTTTGGATTGTTGCTATTTATTTAGTTTATTCAGAACATTTTAATGCTGCCATTCCACCCAACCAGGGTCCACAAGGCAGAAAACATTTAAAAAAACTAAGCAATTAAAAATACAGTTGAAATAAATAATTCAATTAAAACACATAACTCTAGAAGGAGGGCCAGTAACCATTATTGCGGGTATGTCAGACAAAACAAAAAGTCTTCACCTGCAGAGAGGATGGTGCGGACAACTAAGGACGCCCTGGGCTGGCTAGTCTACAGGGACTGGGACGTGTGGCTGGCGGACTTTCTCCTGCGCAGCGCCTGACGCCATTCAACTTGGTAGTCTATTTTAGTAAGGAAATCAACCAGATCTGTTAAATATGGACATTCTAATTTATTTAAATATTCATAAAATGTCAGAAATTGGGCTAGAATTAGTAGAATTTATAAAAAAAAAACACTTTCTCCTTTCTTGGGACTGTAAGAATCAGTCGTTTTTTTCTGAAGCTCAACATTTTCCAGAAGTCTTTTCCTTGAGAAAAGAAGGTTCTCGTGACTGTTCATTAAATCAAACAGGAGGGTTGGAAGGTTTGGGAAGACACTGCCTGCCTCTGAGCATCTGTAGAATGAAATTCTGAAATATTGTAGAACTTCCCTTCATGCTCTTCCTCTCTTCAAATTTCTCTTTTTGTCAGAACAGAACTGATTTGAAGCAGACTCCAAATTATTAAACATAGGAAAAGAAATGGATTGTTGGATGTCGGGGAGAAACTGGGTAAAGAGGAATCAAGAGAATTCCTCAACAGTGCTGTTCCATGGTCAACTTATTTTTATGGACCAGCTCTAATTCTATTATTTTCTGGGATCAGTTCCACTTACTTGTGTTTTTTACTTTGTTTTGGCAAAATAATATATTAATAGAATAATAATACCCCTGATAAAGTTTTTACTCCCCTTCCAAATGACACCACAATCAACTTCAGATGTTGTATTAACATGAAAATATCCCACCAGATTATTAGCTCTTTTCCAAACCAGTTTATCATTTTGAAGAGTACGAGTGTTGCAAAAGAAATATTCAATGCCAATTCTGATTTGCTTGTCATAGAAAAGGTTATGGAAGAATATATTTTTAAACTTCATTTACAGATGTGAAGTCAAATGTGGCAGATAACATCTGGCTGTTTTTGCAAATACATTGGCTTTTGTATTTGTTGTGTTTTCCTCTTCTTTTACATGTAATTTATGCAGGAGCAAAATTAAATTTATCAGTTTTCTACTAGGGTAACATTATTGTTATTTATATTAGGTTTATTCATTACATTTGTGCCTTGCTGTTCTTCCAAGGAGGTTAGGCAAGCTTCCATGAAGTTATTCCAGTTTACAATCACAAAGCTAGCTCAGGCTGAGATATAACTTCTCCAAGGCTTTATTCTTATTCTTTACAGCAGAATGGAGACTTGAATCTAGTTCTCTGTACCTAGTGTACACTAGAACACATATAGCAACTCAGTCCTGGTGTGAGCAAAATGATGGTTCAAATAGAGTGGGTGCCTCTTGGGATCATTTGGGGTACCCTGCTGATGGTCACCTTGCCCCACAGTCAGGGCCATCTTAACAGCATTATAGGCCCCCGGGCAAAGCAGTGCACTGGGGCCCCTACCTACACAACCATTCATAGGAATTAAAATGTAAATGGTCGATAAAATTAACGATACATTTATTGGTGCTTCCATAATGAACAAGTCCTTCCTTACATTATACTTCAGTATTTATTCTTAATCCAAATCCAAATTAACATTAACATTGTTCATTATCTTTAATTATTGACAGCAAGTCACAACACACATAGATTAGCATGGGGCCTCTATGCTCGTGGGGGCCCCGAACAACTGCCCAAAGTGCCCATGTGTTAAGACGGCCCTGCCCACAGTGCCTCACTTCTATCAGCCAGTGAAGTGAAACAGTACGTATGATTTGGGACCCTTCATATTTTCCCCTCTGGCTGGGAAAACATCTTGGAGTGGGAAATTTGATCACAAAACTGGTTCACAGGGAAATAATTAAGAACTGCCTCCCCCAGCCCCTGTGCTGACTGCTCCCAAGGTTTTGTTTCAATTTTAAGAACTTATCACAGCACTAATCATGGATCTCCTGCATCATGTACAATTTGACTTTTGGCAGAGACTCTGGAGGCTGTGGGCCATTTAAATTGATGTTTAGTGTTGTGTGGTCATTGCCTTTCCCCACAGGTGCCTCTACACAGGCTCAGCAATAGTCTGTATTTTGAACAGAGAAGGAGATGGTCACAGGTAGAGGTGTAAACTTGGGGGGAAGTGCCAGAGTTTAAGCTGAGGAAAGGAAACGAGACCAGAAAGCCAGGGTGCTGGTACCAGAAGGTACTGCTGGACCAAGAGAGCAGTGGAGAAAAAGTACTAACCAGGGTACTGAGATCAGAGCATGTGCATACCATTGTGGAATATGGTTAAGCCAAGGGTAAGTTGGCAAAATTGCAACTACTTGCGAAGAAATCCATCCTCAGGTCAGTAGGTCTCTCTGAGGATGCAAGTCCTTTGTACTTGGAAAAGGTAATGGAATTAATTTCTGAAAAAGCATATTAAAATATGAATATTCCTTGAGAGTAGTCATCACACTGTACTGTGCAGCTGGTAGGGCAAATGAGGTCCCCCATAGCCATTTCAGCTCTGGAAAATGGTGTAGGGTGGAAGGCAGAGACCCCTCCTCTTCCAGGCCATGGTCCTTAGCTGCATTGGGCCTTGGTGTGCTTGCAAACTTTGTTTTCCCTCAAGTAACATTTGACCATGACACAATCATGGTCTCAACCCAACTTGTGGCCAAACATCTCTAATTTGATTCTAATACAAGGTTCTCTCTTTAAGTATTTGAAGGGCTGTCACTTAGAGAAGGCCAGGGAGCTGTTCCTGTTGGCAGCAGGGGATAGGACTAATGATAATGGGTTTAAATTGCAGGAGGAAATGTACCGGATGGATATTAGGGTGGGGGGGGGGGAATACAGTAAGATTTTTTTGACAGTGGAATCAGCTGCCTAGGGAGGTGGTAAGCTCCCTCTCGCTGGCAGTCTTTAAGCAAAGGCTAGACAAGTACTTGTCAGGGATGCTCTGGGCTTATCCTGAATTAAGCAGGGTGTTGGACTAGATGGCCTTTATGACACCTTCCAACTCTATGATTCTGTGTCCATTTCAAGCATAACATTTCAGCTTGATAGTTAGGCCAGGGCTAGGGGAATATAATTCTGGGGGTCTGGGCCACCCTGGGAACCCACGGAACTGGACAAGTCTTGTGATTTGTTTTCATATGATGTTTTGGTTGGATACAGGCAGAGGGAAGTTCTGAGGAAATCTTTGGGGGCCCAAAGTGGCTCTTGGCAGCCTTGAGTTGAACACATTATAGGTACCTGAGGTTTATTGATTTCCAGCTGCAATTATAGCTTTGTGTTTCAGAATCCTAATGGAAATTATCGGAAAACGGTAAATAAAAAGGTTATCTGTTGTGGATTCAGTGGGTAGCCTTAGGTTCCTTACTTCTCTTCCAGCCTCAGTTTTCCTCATTTGTAAATTGAAATATTTATTGGTTGCTTGTATAGCTCGCCTGGTGCACTTTTAGAGTGTTACTTGATGTGAGCTGCAATAATTCATGGGTTAGTACTTCCATAGGGAGGTCACCGTGGTGTATGACTCATGAAGCTCTTCCATCTCAGCCACTATTTTGTTAAGTTAGAAGCCTAGGGCTCTGGTTAAACAATAAAACAAAATTAGAGCACAGAAGTCTGAAGTTGCCCAACCCAGCACTAGATTGCAAAGGCAATCCAGGGTTGACGCAAGGCCAACAGTTCTTGATTCTGCATTCCACAGGGAATTATTGAGCCTAGCTAGGTCACAAGCATGTATTATTATTATTACTGTTCATTATCATTCTTGTTAATGATAGTTATCAATAGGTTATGCTTTCTGGAAAGTTTGACAGAAACCTATTTGGTCCTTAGGAAGTTTCCCAGAGAGATCCTAGGAAACACAATTTAAGGCAGATTTAAAAATATCCCTATCATTATGCTCAAAAAGAACTGCCTGGTAGAGACAACTCTGTGAACAAATGATACTTCTCACTTATGGCAGAGTTTATTGCTCATGTGTGCTGTCTTTTTTACAGCCAACTAAGGAAGGGTCCAGAGCCCTATTCAAAGAGGCCCTCCATTTAAAAGAAGTATCAATCCATCATGATGCAAGTAAATATCCAACGGAGATCTTTGCAGACTTAATTCATCCCTGCTTATTTGTTATAATTAACCACACCACATGAATAAAGTCCTTTTGGTATTTCTACTGATCTACAACTGGGAAAGATCACAAAATCTACTAAACAGAATCCTCGTTCTATATAACAGTCTGCTAATGACATAAATGTGTTGACTTAACCAATTACATTCTGGCAGACATGCAGAAACAAGAACTAGAACATCAAACCTACCAGTCAGTTCCAAAGCCATTGATATTTTTTCAAACAGACAAGCATAAGCACATGCAAATAGAGGAAAGTATGCTACTTTTGTTGTGTGATCTAAATGAGCTGATCAAGATCAGAAATGGAACTCTTATAATGAGCTAATCAAAACATGCTGAATTAATATGAAAGAGATTTTACATGTTGTTTAAAATACATACTAGAAAGGTCTTGGATTCCTCATATTTCATTCTGTTATTATGGCCCCCATATTTATTTATTTATCTGCTTAAAATATATGCTGTCCTCTGTCCAATAAACATGTAAAGTGGCTCAAAAGCAAATATAAAAAATTAAATACAGTTTAATATAAACAAGAAACCAATAAGTTATAAATCATTGCAGCAATAAATGAACAATATTCAAAGTAGCAGCAGGAACCAATCACTAAAGACTCAAATAAATTGAAGAGACAGCCTGGTGTCTAAATGATGGTGCCACATGAACAGCCATGAATTAAGAGGATTTAAAGGAAGAACTCTGCCCTTTGTTTAGGAGGAAAGAGGAAGATCATAGAGTTGATATGGGAAGAAGGTTGGACTTTGGAATCAAAATGCTTTAAGAACATTCAGTACTAGAGTTGGGTATTATCTTCCTGGCACACACTTCTCCCCTAATTTCCAGACAATCTGTCCTAGAAGATGCTTTCCCCAAAAAAAAACAAGTGAGAATATTTGGTTATTCTTTGTTTTCAAACATGTATAATTCCGCATGCATGTATTTGTAGGTATAGAATATATATATATTTGTTTGACCTACATGTCTTATGGCTATTCGTACCCCAGAAAGTCATCTGGAGAGAAATTCTAAGCTTGTCTACTCAGAAAACAGAGACACGCTTGATCCTCTTTTTTCTAGAGTTGGCATTTGATGCCTGTTCAAGGTTTTCAACTGGTAATGAAGTTTTGCATGCAGATGCAGCATAAGGACAGCTGACACTTTTCAAATGGGATGATAAAATGGTCCAAGTTTATTTACAAAATAGGGGTGTGCATTCGGATATGCTGAACTGAAAAAAGCCCCTCAAACAAGCTGCTTCTACCTCAAACTTTGCGAACCACAGTTACAGATTGTACATGAGAATTCAGAAAACGATTAGACCACAACCAGAACTACCTTCTGATTTTTACAGAACTTTTCTGCAGTGTGCTTTATGGCGGGTTTCCGGCACTCAATTTCAGAAGGCTACCCACTGCTTTCAGGAATAGTCAGTTGTTGCTTTTCATCTGAAGTTTACTTGAGTTAAACCAAAAAAGATACTACACTACATTAAGATACTTGTTTTGCTGTGGAATGTACCAGTTTGTTTTGTTCTAGATCTTCCAGATTCCTTGTTAAAGTGTCTCAGACACTATCTGCTGTTCACACCATACAGTAGCACCTTTCACAGAAGTTATAATTTCAGTATGATATGTTATAAATATCTCTTTTAGGCTTTTGTTGTAACATCAGGTTTTTTTCCCCCTACTAAATCACCGAGGAAGTCCTGGTTCCCTAAAACTAAAATCAAGATATTGTTGTAATGTCACTGGGATGAAGATTTCAGCCAAAGAAAACTAACCTGTCCTGAACAAGCAGTATGAAGCCATGTCTACTGAGTCAAACCACTAGTCTGTCTAGACTTATATTGTCTTCTCTGCCTGACAGAGAAAGATCTGCTACCCAATATTAATTTAACTGGACGTTTGAGGGATTCAGTCAGAGGGCTGTATGTAAGCAGAGTCCCCAAACTTTTTGAGCCTGCAGGCACCATTTGAATTATGATGCAGTGTGGTGAGCCCAACTATAAAACTGCTACTGCAAGAGGCAAAGCCAACAACGAAATGGCTGCCACAAGGGGCAGAGCCAACCACAAAACATCAGAGAGGGAGGCCATGCATAA